>NW_026542596.1:1200000-1757615 GCF_028750875.1 Macrosteles quadrilineatus
TCAACCTCGCAGAAAGAGGTATTTCAAAAATTAAAAAATGGTTTGATCAAAATGTTTTGACACTCAATGTAGATAAAACTAAATTCATGCCAATCGCTTTTAGTCATCGTGGTGACACACTCATCAATGAGTTAAAAATTCATCCTTGTCCAAATTTTGATCCGGCTTGTGACTGTCCAGTGATAGATAGAGTGCAAAAATATAAATACCTTGGCGTAATTATTGATTATAAACTTTCATGGGCAGATCACGTATCATATCTAAATAATAAACTAAGAAAATATATCTATGCTTTTAACCAGTTACAGCAGATTTTGGAGTTTGAAGAAATCAGAATTGCATATTTTGCTTACGTGCAGTCCCTACTTGACGGAGGAATAATAGCCTGGGGCTGTGCATATGGTTATATTTTAAAGCCATTAATTATCACCCAAAAAGCGATAATAAAAGCAGCCTTAGGCAGGAATCGGCGCTACCCTTCGGATGCTCTCTTCAATGAAATGAACGTTCTTGACATCAGACAATTGTTTATTCGAACCATGACTATTTACATATTCAAACACTCGAATGACATTTTTGAAAGAGTAACACACGAATACAGAACCAGACATGCACTAGGTGGAGGAATTTATTTGCCGAGACTAAATAGAACTTACTCTACAACAAATTGCTACTATGTTGCTCACACTATCTACAACAATCTGCCCTACAACTTACGCGAAAACTATTTTGGACCACTGGTCAAATACAAAAAACAAATTACCCTATGGCTACAAAGCATTGGGAGATCAACTGCTCAAAATTTACTGATCTCAACCTACAGACAATGAACAACCTACAGGCAACAAATTTACACTCACATCAGCTGATAGAGTGAAAGAACGATTGTATGCTAGCACAGTGCGGCCTTGGCTCCGCCCCAGTGGCTCTGGAGTTTCCCATGTTAACCTTATGAGAAATGAAATTATTGAATCTTAACAGCTGTTTCAATTAAACAAGTTGGTTCTGTTCTGTGATGTTCAATAGCATTAAAGTTACAAAAATTACCAACAGGGTGCAGCACTATTATTTATTTTACATTTATGACAACAGCTAATTTGCAACCAAAAGGTGAGTGAGCGTAGCGAACGAACTTCAACCTGGAGGCGAGTTAGCGTAGCGAACGAGCTAACCTGAAGGCAAGTGAGCGCAGCGAACGAGCTCCAACCTAAAGGTGAGTGAGCGTAGCGAACGAGCTCCAACCTAAAGGTGAGTGAGCGTAGCGAACGAGCTCAAATCCTAAAGGTGAGTGAGCGTAGCGAACGAGCTCCAACCTAAAGGTGAGTGAGCGTAGCGAACAAACTTCAACCAGGACGTGATTGAGCCATGCGAACGAGATAATCTTGAAAATTAAGAAGTTAAACGGGGCAAAGCCCGCGGGTTACAGCTAGTAATAACATAAAATCCTACTTCCTACTAATATCATAGACTAACCAACGTATGTTTTATCTATGCTAATATTATAAATGAGAAAGTTTGGATGTTTGTGACAAGTGAACGCGAAAAATACTGATCGGATTGGGCTGAAATTTGGCATGATGATAGCTCACATTCCCGATTAACATATAGGCATATTCTTATTTCAAAAATCCTTTCGGGCTCCGCCCCAGTGGCTCTGGAGTTTCCCATGATAACCTTATGAGAAATGGAATTATTGAATCTTAACAGCTGTTTCAATTTTAACAAGTTGGTTCTGTTCTATGATGTTCAATGGCATTAAAGTTACAAGGATTACCAACAGGGTGCAGCACTATTATTTCTTTTACATTCATGACAACAGCTAATTTGCAACCAAAAGGTGAGTGAGAGTAGCGAACGAACTTCAACCTGGAGGCGAGTTAGCGTAGCGAACGAGCTAACCTGAAGGCAAGTTAGTGCAGCGAACGAGCTCCAACCTAAAGGTGAGTGAGCGTAGCGAACAAACTTCAACCAGGACGTGATTGAGCCATGCGAACGAGATAATCTTGAAAATTAAGAAGTTAAACGGGACAAAGCCCGCGGGTTACAGCTATTTGAATATAAATATATCTTCTCTAGCTGCATTACGTCTAAGTACTGAAACAGTGGTGCAGCTGAGTCAAATTTCTTTACACCACAAATAGTTTTTAATGTAAGTTTTTGCATTATTACAATTGGTTTAAGTATTGTTGAAAACGTCCCTCCCCAATGAATTAAACCATACTTAAGAGTAGATTCGAACCAGGATAAATATAGCGTTCTAAGAAGTTTAGGAGTAATAAACTGTCTCAAATGAAAGAAATTATAGTTAATTTTTCTACGTTTTTTACATAGTTGATTAACATGTGTATGCCATTTTAAATCTGAATCTATATGAAGGCCAAGATACTTGACCGAATCAACAAAATTAATTTTTGTACAGCAACAATCACGAAAACAAGTAACTAAATGACAACGTAGATCGATCTCTTCTTTCAACGACTCTGTCAAATGAGGTTTGTAAGTAAATATCATTGCATTAGATTTAGAAGTATTGACGATTAATTTGTTTCTTATCACCCAATTTGATATTACGTCCAAATCATTATTAATTTTCATCCTCAGTAAATCATAATTGTTAGCACTGCATACTAAAGATGTATCATCAGCAAAAGCATATATCTTCGATTTAAAATCCATTGATAACATGTCATTAATATAAATTGTGAATAAAATTGGTCCAAGCACTCCCCCTTAAGGGACGCCAAGCCTTTGAGAACATACATCTGAGTAAACGTTTTTTATTTTAACCATCCGTTTTCTTTCATTTAAAAAAGTCTCAAACCACTTAAAACTATTTCCCTGAATTCCATATAACTTTAGTTTATGTAATAATATGTCTTGATTAACTAAGTGAAATGCCTTAGTAAAGTCAAGATAAACTCCTATTGTTGGTTTACGCTCATCAACATGATTAACTATCTCGCTTATGTCTTTCAACTGCTAGGTCAGTATTTTTACCTTTCATGAACCCAAATTGATTATTTGAAAATAAATTGTTATCTGAAAAATATTTAACTAATTGGCTTTTCACACAAGTTTCTAACAGCTTAGCAAAGGTATTTAAAAGTGAAATCGGTCGGTAATTATTCATTTGCAATGGATCAGCTGCCTTATATACTGGAACAATGAGTGCTGTTTTTAGACTAGAAGGAAAGTAACCTAGCTTTATACATAAATTAAAAATGTGACGTAATATTGGGACAAAAATCTTAACATTTTCTTTTATAGTATTTATGGAAATACCATCAAAGCCAACAGACTGTTTATTTGGTTTGCTTAAGATTAAACTTTCTAATTCTACCTCAGTAATTTCAGATAAACGTAACCTTGAGCTGCACGCTAGACCGATATCCGGCATGGCGGGGAATCCCGGCCCATACAATTCTCTAATCAGCTTATCCGGCATACCAGTAAAATAGTTATTGAATGAGTCAACAACTATTTTTTCATTACCCTCAACCTGTACAATTTTATTTTCTATATTAATAGATGTTAGTTCATTTTTTGACTTTCTCATAATAGATTTGAATATATTCCAATAAGACTTTGATGCAGCCCTTTACTGCTTCAATTTTTACTATTAATTTTTACTATTTTTACTATGCCTATTTTTACTGTTAATAGGCCTTAAAAAACTTGATTGCTCAATACATTTATTATAAATATCGTAAAAAACTGTTAGAGATTTATCAACATCCTCACAATCAAACACTGGCATCCAGCTCACTTCAGCCAACCTTCTTTTTAAAATTGAATGATCTACAGCCTTAACTCCTCTTTCAAAGCACTATCACAACTTGTTACGCAATTTACATTAACTCCAGCATGATCAGTAAAGTCATAGTTTTCTAAATTACTATGAAAAATTAAATTAGTCTTACTTCTGATGAATACATGGTCTAAACACTTTACCCAATTTTCTCTCCCCCAAGTTGGCTCATTTATAAACGACTCAAAACCAAATGAGTTCATTATACTTAAATAATCAATAACACTGTTATTTTGTTCTAAAATGCATAAATTTATATCTCCTAACATAATAGCTGTGTTTTTACAATTACTCAAAATACGTTGCAAATCATTGCGGAAAAAATAAAAATCATATTTATAGTTTCTATACAAAGCTATTAAGTCAATTTCAAAAGGTTTATCATTTATGGTAAAAACTAATGTCAGTTTAATTAATTCAACTTCACGTGACTGAAAGCGTTCATAATTTAAAGTTAAATGATTAGAAATATAAATTACCACTCCACCAGTCTATGTGTATAAGTTGAGACACGTTTGTAGAAAACACTAAAAAGGCAATCTTCTAAACAATTTTAAAATATTTACAACTTTAATTATATAGAAATGTTCATAACACAGTAAGTAATTCCATTAGTTGCATAAGCTTTTACGTGAGTCTTTTTAATTAATTGAAAATTAAGTCTGTAATAACTCTTAAAATAGCTCCTGTAATACCGGTACTTGATAATTGCTTGATTTCTAGCAACGAGTACACAAGTTAAAAATTCAACAATGCATTAACATAACAAGCTCTCTTTCACGCTGCAAGACTAGTAAACGGCAGAAGTAAGGCAGAACCGCAGAACTGCGGTATTGGTTTACCATACACGCCTGCAACGATGCGCTGCAAACCGCGCGACGAGTAGCTAAATGAACCGTAGAGTAAGTGAGCCTTATAATATTTGTAGAGGGTTCACTTACTCTACAGATCATTGTGCCAATGAACTGTAGAGTAAGTGAGCCATCTTCTATTTGTGTAATAGTTATCATGAAATAGGCTCGTATAGTATACGAGCCTACTCCTGTAATTTATTTAAATTCAGTATTTTGGCTCGTATACTATACGAGCTTATTCCTGAATTATTCAAGAATTCATACGCTTGGCTCATAGGCACTATGATCTGTAGAGTAAGTGAACCCTCTTAATTTATTTGATATTTTTGATCGGCTCGTATAGTATACGAGCCTGTAGTGCAAGTGAACCTTCAATATTATTTACGAAGCTCGTATAGACTATGATTTGTAGAGTAAGTGAGCCATGTGTTTTAAGAATTACATATTTGGAGGCTCATTGTGTCAATGATTCGTAGAGTAAGTGAACCCTAACCGGCTAAGCCATGAAGGTGGGGATTCTCCGTTTGTGGTTCTACGACTATGATTGAAAAATTTCTCATGAGGTGTACAATTAGTCGCAGTACACAATAGCAATCTGACAGAGTTAAATGCCTCGAGCAGCACATCTTCCCATGAGGTAACTACTGGCAGGTTATGCGTTTTCAGTGCATATAGTTCTCCATAGTTCTCCATATAGTTCCTTTAAATATTTCAATCTGGGAATTACCTCTTGTGTTGTATGGAGTCTTTTGACAATTAAAATAAGCTTAGACCCCTCTTTTTTGTTTAAAAACTGCCCGGACTCCCCGCCCCATTTTCTGGACCCCCCGGTGTTTGCCCCCCCCCCCCCCCAAGGATTTGGTGAAATGACGCCACTGAAGATTTACCAACAGGGTGCAGCACTATTATTTTTTTTGCATTTATGAAAACAGGTAATTTGAACTACGCAGCAGCCAAAAACTGTGATACGCAATGAGAACTGTCAAAGTAGGATTATGTATATGTTGGTGTTGTGTGTAGTTATGTTAATGTTTTTAATTTTATGAATAATTTGTGCTATTTTGTGAATTTTTAATAATTCATTTTTCTCTATTGTTTAGGTGAAGTGGTAGAACATTATGGCTATGGTAGATGTGTAATATTATAGTATACAGTAAATTTAAAGAACCGGATTTTATCAAACTGTGTCCTCCCCCATTGCAAACGCAAAGCTTGTTCATTATAGCTCTGCCACTTCATTATAAATATCAGCCATACTGTTGTTGTTTACAAACACTTAAAAACATTAACATACAAAACTAAACACATGATTTGAGGAACAGGCTTTAAAATTTTTATATCACCACATTAAACTTGCAAACTTTTGTTTTAGGAAATGTTCATCTTTTGCAATCTTATCTTCTAGGCCTTGATAAATTTCCACTCAATGAGTCATGTGTCTCATATGATTTCACTCTTATCATTATTTGCTCATGATGTTTAAAGGCGAAAGTATTGAACTGAACAGGTTAACAATACAAAAAAATATTTAAAAATAAAATTGAATAACCAAAAAAATAATTATTATTGTAGTTTTAGTCATAAATTTACAGAATGTGCTTGATAATAATTTACTAGGCACTGATTCAGACACAATGTCATGATTAAAGATTAAAGATGATTCGGACTTTTAGACATAAAAAAATAATGTTATAAAGTGTTTTATATTTACAATTTTTATGGAGCACATTCTTTAACCCCAGAAACAAGATACTTTATTGTAGCCTGTGAAAACAATTCCTGCAGATATTCATGATGAGTGGCTTATTCATGTTCGCTACAGCTGGTTCATCTAAATGTGATGTCTACATCAGCATCCAGAATTCATTGGTTGAATCGGTGATGTATTTTCTTATCTCATCCAAGGGTAACCTTAATAAATGTACAGTAACTATAATTATTAACCATGATGGAAGTTACCTAAAGATACTCCGACAGATGCAACTGCAGCCAACATGCCTCTGAGGTGGGGCTGAGTGACCTCCCCTGTGTAGACCCTGGCTGGAGACCCCATCATGCCAGCCCCCAGACCAACCTACAAATCAAATAACAAATACAATACCCCCGCCGCAACAAACCTGCAGACTAAGCGAATTTCTATCTACACAGCTGGAATTCCACTAAATTATTCCCTTAAAATTGTCAGATTTATTTCCTATTTAAATATCATTAATATTAATGAGTACTTAGGTTTGCTGCTACAGGGAAGAAAATAGGGGGTTTTTATTGAAATATTAATAGCTTAGTATGAAGTAAACAAAATTTCAAAATTTCATTAAAATATGTCCATAGACAAGCAAGCTACAACACTGTACAGTATTTATTCTCCATAAGAATAACATGGTAATTTTAAATTTACACTACCTATCTTGCGATTTTTCCGTAACCGTTAGGCATGCAACAATGCTTCAATATACTAAATTATTTGTTTTTTTGAGCTCTACAAAATGGTTTAGAAAGAAATTTAAAAAAATTATGTTTTTAGTCTAAATTGGAAAAACCCATTTTTACCCCATAAAACGCCCCATAAACCCCTGTTCCCATAGTCCGATCATGCTGGTTCGCGAACTCGTTCGAATAAATGTAGGTTTACACGTTTATACTAAATTTCATCAAAATTGGATCATTTTTGCTCGAGTTATCATGCTAACGGACACATATATAAATATATATATATGAATTTGAACGGATGGTGTTTTTGGCCTCTGGGGACCTCAAAACGAAAGACTAAATCGGTCCCGGGTCCCGGTCTTACCATGAGACCTACGGTAATAGCTTATTCCCTATGTGGGAATTTTGCTAAAATGAATATTTTTAATATTACAGAACTGTGAGGCAGTCAGGAGTGTAGTGACATTTCTAGAGTTACTTGCAATATGACTCTGATGAAACAACATTGGGGTATTAATTACTTGAATGATTAAAAAAAATTATAGATGGTAAACATATTGAACATATTGCTACTTAGTTTAACAAGACGTTTAAAACAACAATCACAGACCTCTGCATTATGTTTTAGGACTTTTTTGGAAAGGAATAGAGTTTGGCAAGCTTTCCTGGGAAAATTAGAGTCCAGGGAGGGGCTAAAACATATACAATAAAAGGTAACAGAACATAACACTCATATTTAAATACAGGACTTATTCAGACTTATTGTGAATCAATCAGTTCCCCCACTCGTATTGTCTCTGGTAAACTAGCTAAACTCTGCAAATTTTCCATAAAATAAAGTGGATTTTCTTTAAAATATGAATTTTTAAAGATGTATGCCAATATACTTGAATGAAAAAGTGCCATTAACAGTGCAAATATTTGGCAGAATTGAGCAATTTAAGCTTTAAAGGTTTTTTGAATTGAAAATATATTTAGGATTAAGGATGTCAAATAAGGGTCCATAAAGAACAAAATGATTGGACCTTATCACCTCTCAAGACCTGCATCATTTTCAAGGTACCACCACCAAATCACTCTCCTCTGTAAAAACCAACCCCTAAGGTCTTAGTTCCAAATATTTTTTAAGTTAGAATTAAAAACGAATTGGAAAATGCAGTTGTTACCAGCAGCCTGCCGACATAGATCATGTAGATACTAGAAGCTGCGTAGATGAGGAACCACCCGATTATCATGGGCATCAATGTCAGGATGATAGTTCGCTTGCGACCAATAGCATCCAACAAGTAGCCACTCAAGATGCAGCCAAAAGGTGTAGATACTGATGATAAACTAGCTGCAAAACATAAACACAACTTTAATCACAAATTTGAGGTACCGGTGATTTCAAAGAGGATAAACCATCACATAATCAAAACTGTAATAGCATTTGTTAAAAATATTTTAATTATGGTATCCAAATAAGTCTTCTGTTTGGTGATTTGGAGAAGACTTACCGATCCAAGATGCTTCCTCCTGTGTGATTTGAATGAAACTCTCAGGTAAACGCAACTGAGGAATCGTAACAGCTGAGAAGCCAAACATCATTCCTGTGTTAATGGTCCCAAGATTTCCAGATAAGGCCGCCAATACCTGCAAAAAAACTTTTTTTTTAGAAGTTGGAGGGGTTTATACAGTGGTTTTAAACACTTTTTGTCAGAAGGATCCTTTTTAAAACGTTTTTATTAGCTCGCTTTCTTGTCCGGTTCAAATTTTGCAATCAATTGATTAGCCCTTTTGTCGAATCTACGCCAAACTTCACACAAACCATCCTTGAATAATGCTTAATAATGCCTGAATGTTTCATTACAATCTGTCGAGCGGTTTCATAGTCCATAAAGGACAATCAAGCAAACATACATTGGATTTTATATAGATTGGTAAATTGACAAGAGTTATCCTGTAAAGCAGTATGTACTGAGGAACGCTTGCTAAATGAAGGGAATTTATTTATTTACCATAGAGAAGTAAGGTACAGACGAAACATAGAAACATTCAATTTTACACTAAAGTGGTGTCTACCACTAGTTGCTGGTGTCTATGGCAAAATATCTCCAGCACATCATACTAGAGCTGAAAGCGCACATTTGTCCTGCAAGCAAGTTTCCTAGCTGTGCCTTATGGTACTTATCTATAAGGAGTCTACATAACATAGACTGGGTGAAATTTTTAAATTTGACATTATACCTGTTTCAATGAGCTGCCTCGCCGCTTCTTGGTGGTTGGCGATGCCATGACAGCCATGGAGCCATACCACGCCTCACCACCCACTCTCTCCTCCACCGTCGCCCCAACAGCTGTAGCCAAGTTAGGCGAGTCATCTACCAACGCCTTCAACACATCCATGTCTACTGTTGTTTCCTTGTTCAAACTGCAACATACAGGGTTCATCATTAGTTTTTGGGTGTTGTTGATTTAGATGCATTGATTAAAACAAACAACAACTTAAGGTAAAACTACCATTTTAAAATGTAATATGCTCTTGCCATCATCAATTCTAACAGAAGTAATCGAAGACAAAAACTCTTCTGTCTGACTTTTCTTTACATTGGAGTAAGCTGACACACGTATACATTTTTTTAATTATTTTTATCATTATCAATTAATTAATAAACACTATGTGAGTATTTTAACCCAAATATGAGTGAAGGATGAGTGTCAAATAGAGTGACATGATCTTTGTAGCTTCGTAACTGGCTGAGATTATTGCTGTTCCTTTAGCTAGGATTTTAAATTTATTTTAAGCCCAATGATCAGGGACAGCTTGGTCCAGTTTTGAGCCATCAAAAGTTACTAACTTTTCTTAGGATCAATCTGGAAACCTTTTGATTGCTAGGTGAGCACTTTAACCACTCATTTAACCAGCCAGTTTACTAAGTACCAGACCCAACATAAAAATATTGAGAAAAATACCAGAGAGAGTATTATTTATTTTCCTTTTTATGTTCTGAAAAATACATTTGAACATTTTCAATGTTTGTATCAGTATCCCTCCATGCATAGATAAAGGAACACAAGATAAGCCTGTGAGTGTATTATCACTAGCAGCTGCTGTCCTTCTACTAGCTAAATAGTAAACACACTCAAGAACAACCAGATAAAATTATGTAAAAACACACTTGCACACTTGATTTAGCTTGTGCTTGCTTTGTTTGGTAATAAAACTCATTCCTTACTACTGTTGAAACTACTTAAATTTTCTTTTCCTACAGTTACCTAACAATGTACATGTTCTCTCACTGATTTGAGAAAGCAAAGTGGCCAATTCGCTCATCAGTGAGACAATGTTAACATTGTCTCACTCTAATTACTTTGGTATGCGCGCGAAATACGTTGGCAGCACTGGCTGTAAATCAGCTGGTCAGCTGTTGTACTGTTGTATTTGTCACTTCACATTTAATGTTATATTAAAAGTTCACTTCTGTGTAAAAATTGGTTATGTTTCTTTACCAATTTATTTGTTTTATGGTAACTGTAGGATTTCTCTCGAGTGAGTCAATTGCTCACTTTTCTCACTAGTTGCACAAATAACTATATTTTGAAGTTAGCCCGACTGTTTATTTAATAATGTTTATCACTGTTTTTGGATATTTATAGTTTCACACGATTAATTGATATATATTTAGTTATTGACAGTATTCGACTATATGTGTGGATAGAATTTACTAAGTGGCTTTAAAATGTATCGTTACTTATACTTTTTAAATTCATCCCTAAAAATTTTAGGTTTTGATCAAAGTTTTATGAGAAAATTTTATTTTATTTTTTAGACAACATTTTATATTTGTTTATATTACCGTACTCTAGTTAGTTTTGTTAGTCCTATTTATATTTCGTCTTCTGGAATCTTACCACTCCAGCTGATAGTTATTTTTGAACTTCCCATTTTAACAGGCCACACTTGCCAACATTGCTATGCTACATGTGTGTTTCTAACCACTGTTGTGGTCATTTAGTTGCCCTTACCTTTGGTGATTGCCAGTAATTACCTCTTCCAATGATTGTTACAGTATTCTTGCTATGCTTAATATAGCTTTCTGAATAAAAAATTTTAAACTCACAAAATGTTGTTTTTCTCTAGAATCTGGGCTACTTGCAAACATAAAAAAAATTAAGAACACAAGTCAGATGTGTTCAATACTAATTAACAGATTTGTACGCAACACCGGTTATATTATGTTGTTCCCCATTAAATTAACAAACTCATTAAAGTTGACTCAAAAATGGTTTTGACCTTTTCCATTTCATGAAACTCCTCAGTAATTTACAATAAACTTATTTATAGCTGTTGTACCCGTGCTTTGCAACGGGAAGAGAACACGAAATAGAAACATTTTGATCTTTACATCTGTTGATAAAATAGTTACACATAAGCCTTGCAAAAACAAAATTTTACCTTTATGGCCTTAATAGGATAGCTGTTGTCATAAATGTAAAAAAATAATAGTACCGCACCCTGTTGGTAAACCTTGTAACTTTTTAATGCTATTCAAAATTATAGAACCAACTTGTGTAGTTGAAACAGCTGACAAAATTCTTTTATTCCTTTTAAATACGATTACTCATAAGGTTAACACGTAAAAACTCCAGAGCCACTGGGGCGGAGCCTGAAAGGACTTTTAAGATAAGAATGCGTCTATATGTTAATCGGGAATGTGAGCTATCATCATACCAAATTTCAGCCCAATCCGACCAGTATTTTTCGCGTTTACTTGTCACAAACATACATCCATCCATCCATACATCCAAACTTTCTCATTTATAATATTAGGCTAGTAGGATAGTATAAACAGTACGGAGCTATCCAAACTGATGGGGAAAAGGTGCAAAATATTCAAGTATGTGTTATTACTTATTATACATAACAAGGTCAAATAAATCGTTGATTCAAGAAATAATATTCCAAATTATCACCAGCGCTAAAACTTAATTGTGCTACAAAAGCAATCCAATTGACTTGAAAGGCGTAGATGAGTTTGATTGATGAGATCTATTGATGTTGACTACAAATGCAGTGTCTGATTGGTAGCTGCTGATTGGTGAAATGGTCCCAACTTTCCATTGTAAGCCTACTGCTTTGTCAAGTGCTCAAGCTGTTCCATACAAGTTTTTCAAGAACTTTCATGTTTTCGCAAATTTCCCTATAGGGAATAAGCTATTACCGTAGGTCTCATGGTAAGACTTAGTCCCAGGAACGATTTACTTTTTCATTTTGATGTCCCTAGAAGCCAAAAACACCATCCGTTCAAATTCATATATATATATATTTATATATATATATATTTATATATATATATGTGTCTGTCAGCACGATAACTCGAGCAAAAATGATCTGATTTTGATGAAATTTGGTACAAACGTGTAAACCTATGTTTATTCGAACGAGTTCTCATTTTTGACCCTTAAAACATAAAATTTCCCAAATTTCCTCTAAACCATTTTGAAGAGCTTAAAAAAACAAATAATTCAGTATATTGAAGTGTTTTTGTATGGTTATTGGTTACGGAGAAAATTGTAAATTGAAAATTCCCATGTTATTGTTATGGAGAATAAGTACCTAAACTGTTGTAGTTTGCTTGTTTATGCATATATTTGGATCAAACTTGCCCAATCTATTTATTTTATACTAAGCTATTAATATTTTACTAAAAAACACACTTTATTACCCTGTAGGCAGCAAACCTAGGTGCTTGTTAAACCTAATGTTATTTGAATAGATTTAATTGAAAATCAAATCAGGCAAATGGAAATTAGCTTAGTCTGCAGGTTTGCTGCAGCGGAGGTATTTTTATAAAGACACAGGGACCCAATAGAAAATAGATAATTTAGACAAATTTTTTATTGAAATATTCCTAGAGAACATTAATGCGTCAGGTACAAATATTACAATTATTATTTGCAATTACAATCAGCATTTTTTTTTATAGTAGCGTATTGTTTAGGAATTTATCCTCTGAGTAGAACAGCCGATCCATAAGCCAGTTGTCTGGTGCTTCTTGAACAGACTGGGTTGTTCTCTCTTAAGGTGCTCTGGTAGAAGAACGGTTATTCTTCTTATTCTAATGAACGGATTATTATAGACAGCCCGTGCATCATGGGCGTCTCTCCAAATGGGCTAGGGGGCGAGGCACAAGCCCCCTATGAGAATTAAATTCACCACATTTTTTGATTTTGCAGTAAAACATCAAATTGACAAAGCAAATATTGGTACAAAAAATGTGTAAATTTAACTATTTTGTACCTAAATTTTAAAAATTGTCTGGGGGAGGAACTCCATACACCCCCTCCCCCACTTTACAGGGGGGGGGGTCATTCCGTACGTACCCCCAGCCATAGCCCACCTTATTGTATTAGCTAGATGGACACCCATGTGTGTATCAAAGTTTCTTTTAAATCTAGTAGGGGAAAAATGCAAGAAATAACAAATATGTGCAGAAACATTGGTCTTATTGTAACAAAGTCTCAATATCTAAGTTAACACAGCTTCATCTGAGTTGTGGAATCAAGCTACAAAAGCTACTACACCTGGTAATGTATGTAGACGACAATTATGTTCACTTCATGACCCACTCCAGTCTCAAGACCTGGGAATTTCACCTATACCCTTACCACACATCAGTATATGACAATGGTTAAATAAAGCCTTCTAACTGGGGAGCTACATGCCACCTACTGCTGCGGCCGGTACAAATCAAGTAAAATATCCAAGAAAATGAATCATGTTAATTTTTATGAAAATTCTCTTTTATATATTTTGTAATTACAAATTGAAGTTTCAAAGATTCAAACTATGGACTAATGAAAGGGGTTCAGAAGACATCATAACTTGAATATTACTACTCTTGATCTGATTAACTTAATTGGCGACTAATATAAGCACACCCACAGTTACGTAACATAACAGACAAATACTGATACTATCTAACTGCACAGTTATGGCAAAACTTTGTAAATCGGCTGACCAATAGTAACTCAACCAAGGGCAATTCCCATCCAGTATCAAACCAATAACATCATTATAATATTTTGATTACATTCGTGATAGAGTTGTTGATAAGATGGTGCAATTTAAAAAGTTAAACCATTGGAAATTGAGTGTTTTATTTTCATTTGAACTTCATTACCATACATGGAAGTTCTAGAATCAGTAAGACAACCACGACCTTATCTAAGAGATGTAAGAGTGTATTAATTGCCACATGATAAGATAGAAGAAAGCTCTTTAATTATAACTTTGGGGAAATTCTTGCCATTTCTAAAAATAGCAGAGTTTTGGCTGCAATGAGTAGACTTTTCAAAGCCATGAAAATTTAAATTTGTTATGGTTACACAGTGTAATTACATTAACTATTACTTGACAAAACCAACTGGTTTCCAATGGGATTAGTGAGTAACAAACAATAAACTGTTTATTAATACATCAACGAAACGATTTCGTCTATTCACAATTTTAAAATCTCCAAACATGTACTCTTTGTTTTTGTTTTTACTCATGTAATCAATTTATCACACACCCTAAAATCTATTGATGATTGGCGGGACTTGGACCTATAGACCTAAGGTTTAGGACAGAAGTCCATAGCGGTGCCCTATTTTCTAACTAAGCTTTAACATTACCGATTACACCACCAATAATGTTCAATCTGCAGTACTTGAAACCTTGTTTGTCAAATATTGACTAGGTTACGGTATTTTTGATAAAGTTCGCTCAAAGATAAAAATTGAGAATCCCGCTCCAAACCAAACTTGTCCTAAACCCCGTGTTGCAAAAGCAGTTTCACCTCAAGTATTCGTTTATGATAGTTATTAAAAAACAATACCATGATTGCTGATTCCAATAATACTGAGCAGATATATTTCAATGAAAAGTATAAAGTAAAGTGGATGCATATTTTTTATTAAACCATTAAATGCTTCCATAACCATCGTTGCCGACTTGTTATCACGTAAAACTGGCAACACTGTCGACAACAATGACGTTATTCTTTGACATTAGAAACATAAGCGGTCTTTTCATTCGTTTAGAAAGTTTTGTTGTTTGAATGATGCAAATTGTAATTAACACCCAAGAGTCTGGCTTTACAAAACAAGCCTTTGCTTGATTCTTGGCTTAGCCATTACGTCGATAGCTTCTTGGCAACAGATCTCCAAGTGTCCTGAGAACATGGCAAGTACGCCATTCGATCAGTTATACTGTAGTTCTATATTTATTTTGCTAAGAGTTAATGAAATTATCAATGAAAGATGTTTCAGAGAATATATGAGTCCAATGAGAGTCATGCATATTAACTCAACGCGAACACCAAGGATAAATTAACAAGATTTAAACTTTTTTAGCGAATTTCCCATATAGGGAATAAGCTATAAGCTATTACCGTAGTTCTCATGGTAAGACCTGGACCTGGGACGATTTAATTTTTCGTTTTGAGGTCCCTAAGGCCAAAAACACCATCCGTTCAAATTCATGTGTGTCCGTTGGCGCGATAACTCGAGCAAAAATGATCCGATTTTGATTAAATTTGGTAGAAACGTGTAAACCTACGTTTATTCGAACGAGTTCACGAACCAGCATAATTGGACCATGTGAACGGGGGTTTATGGGGGGTTTTATGGGTGAAAATGGGGTTTTCCCATTTTTGACCCTAAAAACAAAAAAATTTTGAATATCTTTTTGAACCGTTTTGTAGAGCTTAAAAAAGAAATAATTTAGTATATTAAAGCGCTGTTGTATGCCTATAACGGTCACGGAGAAAATACAAAAATAGTGTAATTTAAAATTCCCATGTTACTCTGATTCATTTTCTTCCATTTCTTTCTTTTCATTTTCTTCCATGGAGAAAATGAAAACTGTTGTAGGTAGTTTACTTGTTTATGGATATATATTGATACAATTTGGCAAATTTATTTAGGCCTATTTCATCCTATAGTATTGACGTATGGTCAAAAAAACACTTTTTACCTTCCCCGCAGCAGCAAACCTAAGCACTCGTTAATTCTAATGTTATTTAAATTGGGAATAAATATCTTTATTTATGGAAATATTTGAGTAAAAATGTAATGAGACAAGTTGAAATTCGCTTAGTCTGCAGGTTTGCTGCGGCAGGGGTATTTTAGACATCCAAAATTCAAGAAGTTAATTATATTGAAGTCGTATTACCCTTCGTACTGTACATTTTACCAGCTAGTGTGGCATCCTCAGGGGTCTGCGCAAGTTCTTCTTCTGTTTTAGTGTGTTTGTATAAGGAAGATGCCACACAAGTTAGCAAAATGTACAACTATAACTCATAAGAATAAAGCATTAAAGATATGGTAATAACTATTTTAATGAAATAAAATATGTTACACATACAATTTTATCATTATAGATGTACATTAACTATACAACACCCTGATTTGTCATTGGCATTCATAAACCGTTCAACAGAGTCAATCCACTATGGGGCTAGAAATAAATTAAAAATCAATAAACAAAACATCTTAAGAAACTAACAAACTAAGCAGTTTGTCTAAGAATATATTGATTTATATTAGCCTATATTGAAATCCTACGTTAATAGGCTAAATCATTAAATTTGCTTTTGTAATTAAAATATACACAAACAGGATTCCACTATCATTTAAAACTCATGGGATATTTATAAATTATGAAGTAAGATCGAAAAATTGAAATTGGCGATCTGGAAATTAGCGTGAATAAATTAATTGAATAGTGGGTATAAGCAGTGGCCTAGTGAGCGTTGGTTTTGGTTGAACGAGCAATCGATAAGGATGATGCAACAAATGTCAAACTAGTAACATCTAACTTAAGAACCAGCAGTATAATTTGCAAATTGATGTTGCTATTAACAATTGAGATTGTGTTTAGTATTTGGAAGTTGTAGCTTAACAAGTAACAACTTTTGATGACAAATTCAGGATCCATGAACCATGATTCGGTAATAGGATATATTATGTAATGGAGTAAATGATGACTTATTAATTGTTGCAAGATATGATATTTCTGATTGCTTGAAAACGTGGTTCTACAATAAATTATAGGGATATGCTGCCAATCACTTAATAGTGTTTACAAAAAATATAACTATTTTTCCATCTTTTTTATTATAAATACAAACACTCTAGATTTATTTATTTACAACAGGCTCCCATTATACAAATACCAAAACAAATAATAAAAAACAATAGTTTCTACTGTGTAGTATAATTATTGGGATTTTGGATACTGAAGTATACATCCCATCAATATGGACGAACAGTAGGCATTTGTCTATGAAAAAAGAACATTGAATGAACCATTCACATAATGCACTAGAGTAAAAAAATATGCCTCCATTTTTGACAGTGATAGTTGATGCGACATTTTCTCTGCTGAACACGTAACATCGTCATAACAAACAAGCAACTAAACAAGCTGAAACCATTGACTAATTAGTCATCAAATCATTCCAGAGAACAACTTGATTTCGACTTCTGGATTTTAGATTTAAAACCCCTTAACAATCGAAGGTTTTAAAACATTCCTGCTCCTTTGACACCTACCAATGCTAAATTCTGATTACCTACCACGATGATCAGGTTGATTCGGGACCGCATGGGTCTACCTGGACACAGAGACAGACTAAATACAAAAAAGTCTAGCTTCGTAAATTGTATGAGTAAAAATATGAGTCCAGCCTCATAAATTCCGTTGAAGGTCAAATACAAGTGGTGGAAGACATACGGAAATTAGTAGTTTTATTTTTGGCGCGAATTCAAATAAATTTGCCAGCTGTCCTTGTCCTAGATGAATCCTTGGCCTTTGCTATTCCCGTCTAGTGTGGGGACGGTTGCACTGCTGTATTCGCATAGCGTTCGCATCGGAAATCGAATACTTCTGTCTCACAAAATGTTGATAAATTAACAGTTCTATGATCGTTTCTTTGTGATCAGTATTACTTGTCATTGATAATATTTTTTCGACATAGGTACTGCAGCAAACACAGCCATTTTTAATGCATGCGTTGCGGGTCTAAAGTAGCAATTTTACTCCCCACGAATACTAGAAAAATACCGGTATGGATCATAAACATAAAAAATGACGTTTTCATCACTCCGTAACGAAAGTAACTATTTTCGATAGCAGCTGACATCAATGAAAGTAGTCGTTTCCCAAGCTTTAATTTAGGGCGAGGGAAAATTGATCAGCTGATTTTCCCTCGCTCTAAATTTACTTTCCCTCACTCTCAATTAATTAGTTCTCCATTTATTCACTACGCACGGTAGTGTTTTGTTTCGGTTCAATTTAATGATTTGAATCAGCTGTTGGTAATGTTAAAAGTTGTTTTGTTCTTTTATTTTGATGTTTAAACCTAATTTATTGAGAAATATACGTAGGTTTCCTTAAGAATAGTTTCTCTTATTTTTATGTTTTACAAATTAATCAACAATACACTTAGGTTTCCTTTTAGAAGATTTTATTTTGATGTTCAATCAAATTAATCGAGAAATACAATAGTTGTAATATTACTGCTATTCTGTGTTAGTGTATATTTGCTTCGTGATGAAAAGTATCGTTCATAACTCGAACCGAAAGTTATTATCCGGCACTTGCTCCATTTTTCCCGTCCTCGGCTTCGCCTCGTACGTGAAAATAATTCTCACATACTCGGCTTTGCCTCGCACGTGAAATTGGAGTTCCCTGTGTGAGGCGAAAACTTGAGCGTGCGCCGGAAAATGCCACTTTCGGTCCTAGTAATGAAATATACTATTTCGGCCCGAAAGTAAACAAAACCCCTATACTAATAGCAATATTTAACATATGGTTAATTAACATATGGGTCTTTTCTAGTATTCGTGTTACCCCCTAATCATTTTTAGTCTTTAGGGCCTTGGGAGTAAAAATCGTAAATTTTGATTACAGCAATCGTATCGATCGAAGTTATTTATCGATTTATTTATTAGGTAAGGTTTTAGTATATTGTTGTCGATTGCTCAACATGTTCAGCTTTTTAACCCTCGCTCATTTTCCGACCTCGGCTTGCCTCGATCGTAAAACTTGACCTCGGGTCAAAAAGAGTCACTAAGAGCGTATATATTGTAGTGATGAAATATACTATATGTAGGTTGGAATTTAAATACTAACTGTCTTTCTGCATAAAACGTTAAAAACAATCTAGTTCAAAATATGCTTAAAAAATGTTAAATTAATAGTCGCAAAATAAACAGCTTGTTCAGAGTAATTTTACTAATTAATTGCAAGAACCATAAAACTTTACAATTAATTACACAAGAAAGAGTGTAAACGGCTCAGGAATAAAATTAATTTTAAAATAGTCTGATTTCTAGAGGACCGTGAATAAATAAAGTTATTGTTGAGATAGTTGGAGTAAGACAACCACTCCACAACGCCAAAGACCTCAACCTCAAAAGGAGGATGCTAGTTCGATCCAAGAACGATCGATCCAGAAACCATCGGTTTCTAATTGTGGTTAATTTATGATTTTATATGGGTCTAACTTGGATGGAAACAATAACTGAAGTAACTGGTTGTAAATTAAGTCACTGTAAAACTAAGAACATTTAAGATGTACACTTGAGATATTTATATACAAAATAAATATTAAATACAAAAAAATCACGTATGTGAAGTGAAACTGTATTTTAAAATGTTGGCATTTGGAAGAATGGGGACCACGTGGTTTTCACGTGATAAAATTATACGACGAACTTTGAATTAGCATTCGACGAAGGTTGGTCTCTGAGCCGCTACATTGCGTACACACAGGTTTGGGATGACAGTGGTATTGGGATATCGACTCAAAAATGCGTTTTGAAAACTACGTCATCGAATAAAATAAGTGATTAATAGTTGTTACTGTATTCAATTCGAAACCTAATTATGATATAATTTCTAAACCTCTGACCCCACGGAAAACAACTCTGCAAGAGAGCATATTTAACAAATTCGTATACAGTATCGTACTTTCGATTTGATGTAAAATAAACCACCATCCTACATGAAACTTCCCCATTTCTATACGACTACGCAATATATTTGTGACATTTTGTGTTTTTACGAATTTTCCATACGCCAAAGGTTTTGTAGGTATTGTTGGGAATAAGCTATTACCATAGGTCTCATGGTAAGACTGGACCCGGGAACAATTTATTGTTGGTTTTTGTGGTCCCCAGAGGCCACAAACACCATCCGTTCAAATTCATGTGTTAGCACGATAATTTGATCAAATATTATCCGATTTTGATGACATTTGTACAAACGTGCAAACTTATGTTTATTCGATCTAGTGCGCGAACCAGCTTGATTGGACAATGAAATTTGGGCTTTATGGGGGGGGGGGGGTTTATGGGGTAAAAATTGGATTTTACTATTTTGATCTTGAAAACATAGAATTTTGCAATTTCTTTCTAAACTCTTTTTAAGAGCTTAAAAAGAAATTATTTAGTATTTCGAAGCGTTTTTGTATGCCTAACGGTTATGGAGAAATCTCCAAAAATGGGTAAATTTAGAATTTTTATGTTATTCTTGTGGAGAATAAATAAACTGTTGTAGTTATGTTGTTTATGAATATATTTTAATCAAATTCGGCAATTTGTTTATTTCTAACTAAGCTATCAACGTTTCAATAAAAATCCCACCTCATTACTTTTTCTGTAGCAGAAAACCTAAGTATTCATTAAAATTAATGTTTTCAAATGGGAAATACATCGGACATAAGGGAATATTTTAGTATAAATCTAGCTAATTGAATGGAAATTCGCTTAGTCTGTAGATTTGCTGCGGCGAAAGGCATTTTAAGGTTGTAAACCAGAATAAAGTGTTCAGCTTGTAAACCAGAATAAAGTGTTCAGCCTCTGTACCAGCTGTTCTTTGATAGGTTATGTTGTCAGCTGATATAACTGATAACACTATCAACAGGTGTAGTAGCACGGAGTCGCTGCATGATTCAAACGTGTCCATTGTTGCTAGCTGCAGCTTTCTATGTTAACTATTGTTTCTATTGTTTATGCAGTTTATTGGATTATCTAACTGTTTAAAGATTTCCAATACATTTCGTGTTTGAGCAATACAAATTCTGTAATTGCTAAATTAATGTCTTAAAGTGCCAACGGTAAAAATACTGTGGCTATTAATTAAATAAGGTACACACCTCGATATAAAAACTTTGAGTTAACCAGATACATAAATGCAGTAGCCCCTGTCACTAATTTCCCTATACCGGTACTACAATTGGTGCATAGGAATACACATTTTTGCCTCTTATAAGCTTAATATATTAGGACCAGTTTTCCTTGCACACAGAGAAATAGATAAAAAAAATAGACAAGTCAGACAGATAAACAAGTAATAGTCTATGGTATTATGCCTAATATTAATATTCAACAAGCAAAAATGTTACTGGAATTTGGCATAGCCTATTTAATTTTAACACCGTACCAGAATTTAACGTA
This sequence comes from Macrosteles quadrilineatus, assembly GCF_028750875.1. NCBI lineage: Eukaryota > Metazoa > Arthropoda > Insecta > Hemiptera > Cicadellidae > Macrosteles > Macrosteles quadrilineatus. The sequence goes on from NW_026542596.1 coordinate 1,221,580, forward strand.
AAAATAAATCTGGCAATGCAGTGTAGTAATACCAAAAGTCGATTTAAAGTCAGCCCAACAGTTGAATGGTTTGAGTCATACAGTAGGGTACCATTGATTTCAAGTATAATCTATTTTTGTCATCTACATCGTGGATGAAGGATATTTTAAGATTTTCCTTGATTTGGTATGTGAAGAGAACGTTTCATGATGTTAAATATGTCTTCTTATTGCATTAACATACAAAATATTTTAACCGAATAAAACTATTGATTCTAAAATAATACTTTCTTATACAATGCAACCATAAAGTAAGGCACACTTAGTAAAGTTTACTTTCAAAAGAGAAACATCTAATCTCCATCAAGGCCACTGATAACATTGATTGATCAGAAAACACATGTCTGATTTTACAACATTTGAGAAATCTACTTGCACTAACTCAAGTCAATGGTTACACTTAACAAGTGTCTGTTCAAAAAACATGAATTGACATAAGTTCAATGTTGACAAATTACAGTCTTCAGCAGCTGTCCATCTCGGTAAAACAGTTTTGTGAGACAGATGTTTAAGTAAATATTTAAACCAACTTTTGGTTGCCTAAGGTTTATAAACAAAACGATCGTAACGTTTGATCACGTATGATGCCAAAAGGACAAATACCGTGCCAAAGTAAACCCGCGCTTTACAGTGCCAAGCAGTGTAAAGGTAATCATAAACTTGAACACATTCGCAGCACAATTGTTATGACATTTTTAGATTTCCATCCCAATATAGACCAATGTGTTTATCAGTTTTTTGCCTAACATTGATTACATGCATTATTTATAATAGGTAGTTTATAGTAATGGTTGCAATGTACTATTTTTAGTTTAAGTTACCCAGGTGTACAGCCAAATAGATGTTGAATTAGTATTCTAGAAGATATTGTGTTTCATTATTAATTAATTTTTTAGTGCTCTATTCATTTTATTACACACGAGTTAATAATAATGACTAATGACGCTATCTATTTTATGTATTTTACTTAATACGCATATTTATTTACCGTATATCCATTATACAATTTATAAATTTAATCTTTCTATCTTGGTTGATTATTTATAAATAATAATGTGGTGGAGTGAATGTTTTTCATACAACGGCTGTATTTTTTCGCAAAAATCTCTTCTCGCTCCAACCCCTTTGGAATGCACGTGTTAAGCTACCGAAGACTTCCTATAGTGATTATGGGGAAAAACTATAATAATTTAATTTAACAATATGTAATGACAAATCATACGCAAACGTAAGCCAGGGATTGATAAACTATCACAACAATTTAATGTAAATTAAGTTTTTTAACTTATTTCACTATTTTATGTGTTTTTCACGACAGTTTCGATGATGCGGTAGATAAGTTTAGTGAAGTCTATTTACAATTACTATTTCAGGCTTGATGTAACCTAATATTAACTATCGTCCCTATTCTAAAGGGCTTCGTTTGATTGAATGTATTTTTGTAAACTTTATTTTATAGTTAGTACAGTACATTTTTTCATGTAGGTAGCCTACTTAGCAAATTATAGCATTTAATTATTTTATTGAAATAATTTAATTGCTACGCAATTTTAATTAATTTTGCTTGGTAATCGTAGAAACCACAAAATATTCATCATTAATGATACAAGTTAAGACTGAACTAGAACAATGCTTCTACTTGTTAGAACGTTCTTTGCTACAATCGTAGTCAATAATTGCTTAGGAGACTGAAAAACTGAAATAAACAATTTATTTTTAACATACATCTACTCTACACCATTGTATACTCACAGCAACAACCCAGAGAATAAACGCGCTGACAAACTCAAACAAAATCTACAATTTTCAAGATTATTCCGGCAATTGTCAGGTCAAGAATGTAAACAAAGAACAAAGGGAACAGTCAGAAAAATCAATACAACTCACCTCATGGTGTAAAAGTAAGTAGATCTAGAAGTAAGGAAGTTAAAAAGAAATTGTTAATCGTTAAAATATTAATTAAAAGACACACTGGCACTTAAAAAGTCCTCCAGAAACATCTACCCCACACTACATGCATGTTCGCGCGCAACTGACACCGATCAGCTGTGCTCCGTTATATATGGCGGGTACGCGCATGCGCCCGGCGCGCGATCTATAATGTTGTGTTAACTATCTACCGCTTTGTACCGGCATTCTGTACTGGTAAATTACAACTTTTTGGTTTCAAAACAATCTTAGGCAGGGTGAAATACAATGGATTTCTGACAGTTTGATTTTATTTATTTGGCTGTTGTTACGTATAGGTTATACATAAAGGATGGAGGGGTTGAACAAAGTCTAGAAATTTCACCGTACGCCATTGTTGAAAGAGAAGAGCGGCTCCTGACTCAAAGTTTAAATGGGTAAAATATTACTTCAACTGATATTCTGATAATCAGAGGGTCGCCAGTTCGATTCTAAAAAAGACAGTAGTTTTGATGGTTCGAAACTGGACCCAGCTTATTAAGATTTTGATCAACAGTCCTTGCTAAAGAAACAGTTGGTTTCAGTTGGTGATAACGCTGCACAGTCATCGCACTCCATTCTACACTCATATTTGGGATAAAATACTCATTCACGTCCCCATTTTAAGTATGGTAATATGATTAAGTAAAAAAAGTTATATTCATTGTTTCAAAAATAAAGAATTTTTAACGTGTTTTTACCAGAGGGGTTTTACCCTACACTTAAGATTTGAACGATTTTCCTTTTACTGTACTTATTTCTACAAGTTTTTTTTTAATATGGTCATAAAAGAAAAACAAATTAACACTTTAAACTTTTGTAACAAAAATTAAAATGTATTTTATTATATTCGTAAAATATCCATGAATCATGAGTTTCTTTGCGATTTAAAACAATATGAAATTGGATGTGACATTTTGGGGCCCTGGTTTGACCTCCCCTCTCCTCTTCCCAAATACAAAGGTTTCCATGGCTACAGGTTTGTCTGAGAGACCTGTTATTTTGTGTAGATAGTTGGGTCTATAACTTAATGCCCTGAACTACCAATGTCACTATTAGGTCTACGTGGTTAAATGCTATTGGCGATTTGCAAGATTTGAACCATGGGCCTCCAGGCTAGAAGTCCTACTAACCACGAGACCAGTCTTCAATTCAACTGTTCTTAAACAGTAAGGCAATAGTTAACAAAACCAATGATACTCTTCTCTCTTTGATTTATTTTTCATATCATTTCTGAAATTTGATTTAGACTCATGAAATGGTACGCGTCCGCATAATGTTGAAATCGGGTATGCACTGGGTATATTGGTCAAATGAGTCATCATAGTTGACTCGTTTAAGTGACAACATGTTATCTTAACATAACTCTGAGAATAAAAAACACAGATTTCTCATTTTATCTTTTGACTCATCTATAGTCTTAAAGATAGCCTCTTAGTATGAATAATCAGTCGACATTTGAGCACAATATAGATCTAGTGATCGTTATTTGTATTCAACTGTTTACATCAGAGTTAGCGAGTAATTCACACAGAGGCTGAATCAATTATATTTATTAGATTTATTGGGGGAGATAAATTGTAATTGACAAGACAGGGAATATTGTATATTTCAGGGAATATTGAAAGTTTTGTATTAGCGAATTTCCCATATACGGAATAAGCTATTACCGTAGTACTCATAATAAGACTTGGAGCCGGGACCGATTTACTTTTTCGTTTTGAGGTCCCTAGAGGCCTAAAACACCATCCGTTCAAATTCATATTATATGTGTGTGTGTGAATGGCCGTTAGCGCGATAACTCGAGCAAAAACGATTTTGATGAAATTTGGTATAAACGTTTAAACCTAAATTTATTCGAACGAGTTCGCGAACCAGTATGATCGGATTATGGGAACGGGGTTTTATATGGGGTTTTATGGGGTAAAAATAGGTTTTTCCCATTTTTGACCCTAAAAACCCAAAATTTTACAATTTCTTTCCAAAACATTTTGTAGAGCTTAAAAAAGCAAATAATTTAGTATATTGAAGCGATGTTGTGTGCCTAATGGTTACGGATAAAATTCAAAAAAAATAGTAAATTTAAAATTCCATGTTATTTTTATGGAGAATAAGTCAACTGTTGTAGTTTGCTTGTTTATGAACATATTTTGATCGAATTTGGAAAATACTTCCATTTCTTATTAAACTATTAACATTTTACAAAAAAAACCCCTTTTACCCTCCCTTTTGCAGCAAACCTAAGTACTCGTTAAACTAATTCTATTATAGGAAATAAATGTGATATTTTTATGGGGGCATTTTAGTGTAAATCCAATCAGGTTAATGGACATTCGCTTAGTCTGCAGGTTTGCTGTGGCGGGGGTATTTTTGAATATTGTATTGTCTATATTTTTAATAGTTGTAAAGTAATTGTTACATTTATGAATGTTAGCGCTTGGTGTTTTTTTTATGTGATGTTATCTGGTACGCAATATTGATTTTAAGTCACTGCTTACACAATCATTGTAGAGTTTGTTTCAGAGTCATTTCAGTTTGTTTCAGTTTGTAGAGATTGTGTATGGTCTTGTTGAAATTTAACTGTTTAAATTTGTTATTTTATTGGGGGTACGACTGTAAGCAGAATTGAACAAATAAATACATCCAAATCGATTATGACAGTGGCAAAATACAAAAGAAAAAATAGCGTAAAAAATAAATATAAAATAATACATTTAGTGGTTTAAATACCTTATTCTGGAAATCCTATTGTTGTATTCCAACTAACTAAACTAGTTGTGGAATACAACAATCGGATTGCCAGAATAAGGTATTTAAACCACTTCATTAGTTATTATCCGCAATCCGGAGGCTACTCACACCACAATTATACATTTTGTCTAACATATTTAGATTCAAAGTTATGAAAATGGGACGCGGATGTCTCTAGTTGTTAGAGCGCAGGTCGACTTTTGACTGGTATGCTTTTTCTGTGTGATATTCCCGCAACCAAGCCCAAGCCGTAAGTATTTTATCAATCAAATAAAACTACTATACGATTAAACAACGTTTCTTAGGTGAGGGGAACTGCCTCGGTAAGGATGAGATCTTTCCACGATTATCTCTACAATAGTTATTTGTCTGGTAATTCGAAAGAGCCGTTACTGAATAATTAATACAATACGTTAAAATACATAAGCGTCTACTGACATTTTACTCTTTTAATTAAAACTTATATGGAGTGGTAACTACAAAAGGTACTGTTTAACTGAAAATGATTTGTATAAATTATCAAATAACAGCAGAAGAGAGTTTCAAAATACTGACCTGCTTCATTAATTGCTCCAACATGAGTTGACGCGCAAGAGCAAACTCGGACTTAACACGAATTGATGACACCTGCAAATTGTAACCAATTATTGTCAAATGTAAATCGAATGTTCACTTAAAAGTAGGCCACACCGTGTAGCGATTAAGCTTTCAGTTTAAGATAGGTTATTTAAGTCAATAAATCATATGATGCATGCTATCTCTCGGACGTTATCATATTTCCAGCAAACCCTTTGCGAACTTTCATCATGCAAATGAGAAAAAAAATCATAATGAGAGTTATTACAATAACACTTCTATTACAATATTTGACAGTATCTGGCTTACGAAACCTGATTCGTATTATGGTAATACTTTTAGAGCATATTTTATGTAGAAATAGTTTTTCAACATTTTTTCCGCATTTTACGAACTTACATAGGCTTTTTTTTTATCAAAGTACGGATTGAGACTTACTTCTTCCCCTTTAGTTCCCCTTTACTTTTTTATTTATAGAAACAATGACGGTGCTTTAATTTATTTTCATCAGAGCAATTGAATTTAAATATTTAACTATTTTAACAACGTATCAGAAGTTAACGTATCAAGATTATTTTGATTTTACAGCCTAAACAACATTTGCTTACACAGTTTTTACAACGAAAATTTTTTTATGTCGGTAGTCAACTATAAAAAATGTTTAAAAAAAACACTTTACCTCTAAAAAAGAAACTGCAGTTTTCACGCATTTACTGATGTGTTAGGGTGTTTAACTAAGTCAAAACAGTCTTAAAAGATTAGACTATGATGAGGAATTTAAATTTTTGTCGTGTTAGAAGGTTTGTGAATAGTTTTAATTCTTCTGTTCCCTTACAATATAAGTACAATAATGCTGAACAATTATATATGAGTCCATACATATTGAATCAGTTTGTTCTTTATCTCCTAATGGTTGGTTATGGACGAGTCTGTTATAACAGTAAGAACACAATGATACAAAACAAAAACAAACAGTAAGTTACCTCCACCGAAGATAACCGGAAATAACCTGTTTATCACGAAAACACCTTATCTCTTATCTACTAATACTAATGGATGATTTAAGAAAGAATGTACCAACTGTAACGTCTTTGTGTCGATTAAGTATGGTAATACGAGTACAATTAACACCAATGAGAGATATAATGGCGTACACAAATTTAGGGTCAGATCAGATGGGTAATATCCCTGGTGATCGTGAACGTTTTACAAGTCTATATAACATATTTGGAGATTGAAGTTAAGTAATGGTTCTTTATGTTTTTCATCTGTGTAAGACTAAAAGTGTGTTTTGATATTTTCGAAAAATAAAAAACTTCCAAATAATTACGAATATTGTGCATTGAATAATGCAAAAATGTAAATTAAAATGAGCCGACCTGTTTGTGGTTTTTTTAAATGTAGCGTTTCTTAATTATATCGACCCAATTTATTTGATTAATTGCGTATGATCGACTTTTATGATAACTTAGATCATATCATGTCAAATATACGGATTGATGGGGGTTTTTCAATATTCGATCAAGTTTTATAGAAACAATTTAGACATTTAAATTGTTACAATTAATCTTAACTATTATTATAAACCACATCAAGCATCGGTAAACTAAATATTTAAAATTCTAATAGTAATATGTTGTTCCCTACGTTAATCTTCTGAAAATAAAAGTACTTAACTCAAATTGCTTATTTACGTATTATTCTTTATTAGGCCTAAAATAATTAGTGACGATTTGTTTTAGAAACGCACTCACGTATTTATTGAGAGTAATATTAACAATTATTCTGATGGCCATTTCATCTTTTTTAAGGGGCAAGGGTCATGTGAAAATATTCTTTAATTCTTAACCACTCCGTACGCAAAATGTGTAAAGCACCTAAATAATAAACCACTAGGCAGGTTTTACAAAGTTTTTTTTTTACTATACTTTCTATTATACTTAACTTAATCGCTGTAAATCATACACAAATATGTTATTTCATCTACAGTAGTTTGAAATCACACGAGTATCATCTACTGTGCTGTCAACAATAAGCTCCAAATAACACTCTCAGTAAAGGTGAGTATTGGAAGGTGTTAAGTTACAGTTGTTTGTTGTGAAGTAACAACTCAACCAATGCGCATTTGTGTTAGCGTCTTGCCAGTTTTTAGCATCTGGGGACAGTGACGGTTCAAAAGTGTTTCTTGTCCGCACATATAGTGGGTCACAAAACCAGCACTTATTTAATTTACACAGGGAAATTAATAACGTGTTTGATATAATTGATGTTTCTAATGTCTAACTGATTCTAGAAGTTATTTTCTATTTAAAATTTTGATCAACATGCATGTTATTTTGTAATAAATTTGTAAATATAAATGTACATATCATTCTCACTCATGGTATCACATTTCAATGCCATAGTGCCAAATGACTTTTCTGTGTTGGACTTAAAAATCCTATAGATCCAAAATAAAATAGTGCCATAGCTCCGAGTCATGTTTTAAATTCCCACAACACCGAATAAACTACCAAAGTCTCTAATAGTAGGCCTACATAATTTTATTCCCACAGCTCCGCGGGGGAATTAAATCCTATTCTACATTCTATAAGTTATAGCAAAACGGGAGTCCCTTCACAAGCACGCACCCCCACAGGTCTCCATCGGCACTCCCGTTTTGCTAACATTCTACTATTGCACCGTAAAGATGAAGTTAATAATGAGAGAGGCGTTGCACGTCCCGCTAGTGACCTTGACGCTACCCTCAGTAGTGATAAGTGATAAGGGCCGTCCACGTCACCCCCACTTCCGATCACTTCTTTGTCACCCGCTGTGGTAGGCGTGAACTACATACAGGGTGTTTCAGAATTAGTGTCGGATATTTTAGGGTATTATTCCTGGGTAAGAAACATATCCAAATATCATATTTAAACAGTCCGGAAGTCTTTATTTACTCAAACAGCCACCATTTTGTTTTTTTCCTTAAATATTTTTTTTAAGAGAATGGTAAAAAATACGGAATTGAAACTTTGCACAAACATTTCTGACTACTAGGCAAAGCTACAAAAAAATTATGAAAATTTTCCAAATACATAAAACGAAATGGCGGCCATTTAAAATTTTGTTCCTTAAATAACCCAAAAACATTTGGTTTTAACTTTTTTTAGGTAATTTTATTACAAATCGATTGACACCTTAATTTTTACAATTGAACGTATATTAACTGAGATATGGCAGTTTTAGTGATACGTGACCACTGGAGGTTAGTTGTAGTGCATGCGGAGTTATGCATTGTTGTGGCAGACGTATCACTAAAACTGCCATATCTCAGTTAATATACGTCCAATTGTAAAAATTAAGGTGTCAATCGATTTGTAATAAAATTACCTAAAAAAAGTTATTCTTGTAAAATTTTCATAAAATCAACGGTTTTTGAGTTATTTAAGAAACAAGATTTTAAATGGCCGCCATTTTGTTTTATGTATTTGGAAAATTTTCATAATTTTTTTGTAGCTTTGCCTAGTAGTCAGAAATGTTTGTGCAAAGTTTCAATTCCGTATGTTTTACCATTCTCTTTAAAAAAATATTAAAGGAAAAAAACAAAATGGCGGCTGTTTGAGTAAATAAAGACTTCCGGACTGTTTAAATATTATATTTGGATATGTTTCTTACCCAGGAATAATACCCTAAAATATCCGACACTAATTCTGAAACACCCTGTATAGATTGAAACGTGGATAACATATCTTGGTGAAACATTTATGACAAATTCAGAAAAAAATTATGTTGGCTCACTATCGGCACCCAGCCAATAAATAAAATGTTTTTTGAGTAATTATTACCAAACTTGAAGTACAGTAATTCCTTTTATTTCCATTATTTTCCTTATTATTTCACTTTATTTTATTCCATCATCCCATAACATTCCTCACATCGAGTTGAATGTGTTCATGTCATTATTTTTATTTACATAAAATAGAATTTGTAAATGAACTAATATTCCTCTGTACGCATAAACCTTGTTAAATAAATCGCGTCTCTTTAATTTGTGAACATTTGAAATACTTGTCCATCGTTATTAGGAGTTATCAACATTTGCAATCTTAATGTACTGCGCGAGATTGACAATATTTTAACAACGTCGGATTAATATATGTCACACGTTACACGTAATAAAAACAACAAAAACCAATTAAAAGTGTTCGATCAATATAAAAATACAATATCTTTATCATGTATCCAAATAGACCCTAACCTAATATTATTTATACTCTACGTTTAACCTTTAACTTAAGACTGTTTCATGTTTATAATTGAACTAGCTGTACCCGCGGGCTTTGCCCCGTTTTAGCCATAAGTATTCGCATGGCTTATTCACGTCCTGGTTGAAGTTCGTTCGCTACGCTCACTCACCTTTAGGTTGGAGCTCGTTCGCTGCGCTTACTTGCCTTCAGGTTAGCTCGTTCGCTACGCTAACTCGCCTCCAGGTTGAAGTTCGTTCGCTACGCTCACTCACCTTTTGGTTGGAAATTAGCTGTTGTCATAAATTAAAAAAAAATAATAGTGCTGCACCCTGTTGGTAATCCTTGTAACTTTTATGCTATTGAACATCATAGAACAGAACCAACTTGTTTAATTGAAACAGCTGTTAAGATTCATTAATTCCTTTTAAATATGAAAAATCATAAGATTAACATGGGGAACTACAGAGCCACTGGGGCGGAGCCCGAAAGGGTTTTTGAGATAAGAATATGCTTTAATGTTAATCGGGAATGTGAGCTATCATCATGCCAAATTTCAGCCCAATCCGTCCAGTAGTTTATGCGTGATTGAGCAACAAACATACACACAAACTCGCAAACTTTCAGATTTATAATATTAGTAAGATTATTGTTATTGTGGCATAGCAACTTCCTAGTTGGAGTCAAAACAAATGTGCTTAGTTATAAAGTTTGATTTTGTGTTCTATTTTAAAGTTATAAAAAGTATTGTTTGTTTGTTAAGTTAAATTTTATTAATTAAATAAGGTCTACAGATTTAACCTCAACAAAAAGTCTGTAACCATACCTTATTTCACAATCGTCCAATTTTTGTCTCCAATTAAGTACCCTACAAAAGTGCTCTATTTGAATGAAAAATTGTCTTGACATTGTACAAGTAAGATGGTACGTACACCCTATATCCAAAAGTCAATTCTGATACCATATGCACAATATGAATAAGTATATCAAAGGAAGTATACAGACTGTCCCAAAAGTCCCGGACCGGTTTAATATTTTCCAAACGACAACAGATAAATCAATAAGATTTGGTACATCAACACCACACCTAAAAATCTACTTTTTTAAGGAAATATGGAATTTCTGTCACATCATAGGGACGTCCCGCAAGGAGTCAGAAGGAAATCTTAAATGGAAGCATAGGTTGACATGTACATCAAATTAAAGGTCTTTACTAGCAGAATATAATGCTGCAAATTTGAACTCAAATGGACAACCAAGTCAAGAATGACAGTGGTTCAAAGATTCATTCAATTTGCATTTGGGGGCACAGCCCTAGGAATCGGAAAAAAATTGTTAACGTAAGCATAGGTCGATATGCACATCAAATTAAAGGTCTTCACTAGTAGATTACAATGCCGCAAATTCAAGCTCAAAAGAATGCCTTAGTAAAAAATGGCAGTCGTTCAAAGATTCAAAATGGCAGTTTCAGGAAATCTTTGAACGGCCGCCATTTTGTAACGGGTGGTCCTTTTGAGGCGCGGTTTCCGGCATTGAACTCTGCTAGCTAAGCCCTTTAAACTGATGTGCATATTGACCTATGCTTCTATTTAAGATTTCCTTCTGACTCCTTGTGGGACGTCCCCATGATATGACAGAAAATTGATAGTTCCTTAAAAAAGTAGATTTTTAAGTGTGGTGTTGATGTGCAAAATATTACTGATTTATCTGTTGTCGTTTAGAAAATATTAAACCGGTCCGGGACTTTTGGGACAGTCTGTATAATTCGTTGACTGGCCTTGTAACATTAGGACACAGTAGCATGAGGGGATTCAACACCAACACCTTGAGAGACTGTACGAGATGCGCAGTGGAAGATCACCAGCTCCAGGCGGAGGGTCAAAGCTCTAGTAAAAAAAGAACATAAACAAGGAGCAAAAAATATAAACAACAGGCGAGTCGATCTCCTGCCGACTACTGTATTCTATAGCCTGTGGAATGGAAAGATCCCTTTGTCCTAAGGTGTTTAGGCTCCACCCGATGACGAAGATTTTTTGTCCTCCCTTGTGTTGACCTATGATGCTGCCCTGTGGAAATTTCTGGTTTCATTATAAATATATAGTGCAAGGAATGAACATTTTGACATATTGGCTCATATTTGAGACCTAATTTTAAAAGAAAGTGTGTAATAATCTTTTCTACTTGTGAAATATTAATTAAATTGGTTTCGTAGCATATTTGTTGTCCAAGTCGTTTTACTCTAGCCAGTCGCAATTAAATTTTAAAATATACACAGCAAATAAAATCGGGTTGATTTGACAGTTGTAATTTTACGAACATGTGGACACTTTCTAACGATTTTGAATATGTTTATGTTCTGATAAAAATAACTGAAGCAAATGCTATTATGACGAAATTTCGGGTTGAGAGACAAAATTAGATTTTAAAGTATGTAATTGTCGTCTCACCTGAAATTCTATCACACCTTAAATTTGTCCAGATAGCTTAGCCTACAATGAGATAGTCCAGGGCTCTAACGTGTTTGTTAATTAATTATCGTTTCGAGTTTATTGGCTCAGAATATTAATTACAATACTGCTAACAATGTTTAGCTTACCTTTAACAAGTGCTCATCATAGCCACTCGAAAAATATGTGTAGTTAGATTTAGAATTTTGAATAACCTATCGTGAACGTGGATAAGCCAAATTTATTGGAAACTTAACTAAAACGTGATTCGGTCGTTATACTTGGTAATCACTAAAGTAAACGTGTCGGGAAAATTAGACTCGGTCGATCACTAGAGTCGATACGGGGTTTCTAGAATCAAATTTACGTAGGACGGTTCGGGGTAACGGAATAAGTACTACGGATACCGTTCTGGCAACTTAAATGATTTCCGAAGCTGGTTTAAGACAAAAGGTAGTGTGCTCGTACGTGAAAAAGCGTGCGGGGTGCGCGCGACTGCGGCACAATAAAATAAAAATAATAAAACTTCTCTAAAATGAGATTAAACATAAATAAATTCGGTAGCACACTAACCTGATGCCTTAGGATTCTACCAGGAACGGGGAAATCTTTAATTGGCCAGAATTTCGTAAGTTACGACTGTTGGATTTATCTCCAAACAGCTAGCGTATTGACAGTAGCGTATACACAAGGTGTCACAAAAATGTGTACCGTGATAAGAACCAAATCCCACGTACCAAGATATAACGAAATGTCCGGTAATTGTTTTAAATTTCGGCTTAGCTTGTTATCCTTTTTGTAATAATAAAAATCAAAACTACACAAAATTAGTAAATGCAAAAAACTTAAAGCCGTTTGGTGATATTTTTATGAAACTTTAAGCTTTCATTGTAAAAATTTTCCAAAATTGTTTATCAATCTTTATATATATATATATAGATTTTGCGGCTTTTGAAATATTGAAAGTCATATTTCATGAAAACGAAATTTGATTAAAGAAAAGTCACACACGTCATCAAGTTTAAAGCACATTTTATTCTAGATCCAATGACACTTAGTAAAAATAAGTTTATAAATAAACATGTTTTGACAATTTTAATAGTCTTAATTTCCAAAAGACGGCTATTTTTCCAACTTCCAAGTCCAACTTCATTAAAAAACACTGAAACAAAAGTACATAAGGGATAAAATGTAAAGTGCTTTTAAACCTAGATTCAACGACAGTTTGATTGTAAAGACTAAACCTTTTATTTCAGTGTCTTGTTGCATGCAATCAATCCATGGCCCATATAATGTTTCATTCATTAAATGTATTTGATTTGTTTTTATTCCGTGGTCATACAACTCAAAATTAAAGTCACAAATAATTTTAAGACGAAAACAAAACGATATCTCAGTAAAGTAAAACTGACAAAAACTCAAACAAACACTGGCATTGTGGCGCTAATATTAGACGTTCAATATTTATACAAGTTATCAAAATGAGGAATACATGTCGCAAGGAAAGAAATGGGATATCAATTTGGTGAAAACACAGCCAAATGTACTCTGAGTCTGAAGTGAAAAAAGCCCAAAGATTGCAGTTTTCATTGGAAGAATTAATGTTCTTTTTAGGCTGATGAATTTAGGTTAACCTGTGGGTGTTGAGTGGCAGACTTAAGGCCTGTGTACACGTAGCTATTCGCTATTAGCACTAGCTGGGCACACTAGCGCAAAAATTTCCATCTACACGTAGCTAGTTATTAGTGCTTATTTTTAGCGCTAGTCATGTAGAAATGAAGTGTTCATTGGTCACAAATTGTCATTTCAGTTCTGCACAAAATGTCTTCTGTTCCCTAAATTGCAATATGTTGAGACAAATTTTAAGAATTATTATTATATATTATATTATTATATTAATTGGTATACACGAGTTGTGTGAACATGAAATAAAAAAAAAGAAAAACTGTTTGGGTTCGTCGAAAACAAAGGATTAAAATAACCAGTTTTGATTTAACTAAGTAAGTTATAATTATTAAAATATTGAATAATTTTTTTTTTTTCGAAATTTTGATTTGTAATGGAAACTTTCCCATAAATCCTGTAAAATAACGGAAGATCGGAATTTCTCAAAAATGGCACAAACGATTAGAAATTTGGTATGTTATATACGTTTAAATTATGAACAAAATGGTACAAATTCCATTTCCGTGAACATTACGGTTCAAAAGTTATTGTAGCTTATGTTATTGTCCCCTAAAAACCATAAAAAAACCAAAAAATCTGATGTTTTTGAAAAGCTGGTTTTGATCCAAATTAATATATTATGGTCCTGATAATTCTGAAGAATATAGTACAACACCCTGTTGCTGTGTATCAATTTCGGTTAAAAAGTATTTTTTTAGCTTTTGTGATTTTTAACTATGTATGACCTATCATATTACTCTCACTGATAATGATAAAGGTTGTTGACAAGTGTGTAGCTAGTGGCGAATGGCGATTAGCACTAGCAGAAGTGCAAATATCCCGCTAGTTTCGCGCTAATTCACTAGCGCTAGTGGTCACGTGACCACCCCTCCACTTATTAGCGCTAGTATTATCAAACATGTTCAAAACGACTAACAGCGAGTAAAATGCTAGCGCGCTAGTAAAAATTGCCAGATTTTGTTTAGTGATTAATAAAATCTAAGCTAAACATTCACTGAGTAATTTGAGACCAGAAAGAACTTGGTGACGTATTAACAACCCGAGTTATAAATCTTTTAATAAAAATATATTTCTAAAAAGTTAAATTTAATATTGTTCTGAGGTTCGTAGCTGGTCTTTAACTCGTCTGATTTTAATGATCAAGAGCTCAAATGAAAGCCCTTACGTTACTGAATATTTTAAGCCTAGAACGAACTTCAAGCGTCAATAAGAACTGGAGATATAAGACAAATAATTTTAAAACAATTATCAAACTACGAAACGTCCATAAGAAATGTATGGTGGAGAGTTTTTGTTTGAATATATCTTCTAAATGAATAAAGATATTTAAAAACGGATTTTGGCATTGAAATCAGTGTAAAAATGTAGTTGGTAATGATGTGTCCCAACACTATCATTACATTGAAAAAAAAATTATTTATGTCCAATTTGGCGGATCCAAGATGGCGGCCAAAAACATGTTCCCTATCAAAATGAAGTACTAACCACCCAATAAATACAGGCAGTGGTCCCAAGTCAATATCTCGAAAAATGTGCATAACAAATGCATGTGAAATATGTTTTTTTAAGTGGTTTTCTCGTGCACCGATTTTTGGCAACTTTTAGTATGTATTTCTGCAAACCCAACTTTACAAAATGAACCCATAAAACGTTTTCTTGCAATTTTTTAACGATCCCTATGTAAGTTTGTTTAGTTTGCTTGGACTATTTCATATCAGCATAGTTTAATTTCATATCAGCATAGTTTTTCTCATATCAACACAGGTAACGGACCAATGAGGTTCAATGATTGAGAGAAAAGAAGTACAATATTGTAATACTTCGAACGTTAACTAATCAGCTGATCAGCTGATCAGTTGACAATTTTAATTGTTGATCCGGCTTGTTCCTGTTGATACTCGCGTATTCTTAACCTAAGTTGGTGGAAGTTAAATGAAGGTTGATTTTAAAATATCAGTTAGTGAAAGTGATGTTGACGAGATAGAAATGAGAGAACAAACTGTTTGTGCTAATCTTTTGCCACCAAAATCAAAACAAAGGTACCATATGCAATTACATACCAGCAATTCATTAAATGGACGAAACAAAATAAGGTTAAATTGATAAATGAAAAAGTTCTTATTGATAAATGAAAATGTTCTTCTGGTTTATTTTGAAAACCTCTTAACCACTTTTTCACCCAACTCGTTGTGGACCACATATTCGATGCTGAGAGATCTAACTGTAAATTAACTTTTTCACTATATTATTCAGTTGTCCAAAAATATATGCAATATTTCCCTAATTGTACCTGATACAGTATTTATGGTAAGAATGCTGCTAGCAGAACCTATTGCCTGAAAAAGTAACGTATTATTTAACAAAGTTTTACAAACACGTAATTACATGAAATCAGCTGATTATACAATAAGTCGTTGCATCACTTTCAGTGACAATGACAATAAACGAAAAAATAACCTCTCTAGGAAGTTATGAGTAGTGATTGTTAGTAATAAAAAACCAGATTTTTAGTAATTAAAAAACGGTCGTAGGTAAAGTAGTGTACGCAACTCGCGTTAATAGTCTTTACGACACTCGTAGACGTTTTTAAGGCACGAGCCTTAGCGAGTGCCTTAAATTTTCTACTCGTGTCGTAAAGACTAACTTAATGCAATCGTTGCGTAAACTACTATTTTAATAGTTATTTGTGCAACTAGTGAGAAAAGTGAGCAATTGACTCACTCGAGAGAAATCCTTACTCACGAGGCGAGTGAGGAATGGTTTCTCGAGTGAGGCAATTGTACTTTGAACTCGAGTTGCACATTATACTTTTCCTACAGTTACCATAAAACAAATAAATTTGTGAAGAAACATAACCTATACACAGAAGTGAACTTTTAATATAACATTTAATGTGAAGTGACAAATACAACAGTACAACAGCTGACCAGCTGATTTACAGCCAGTGCTGCCAACGTATTTCGTGCGCATACGACGTTGCCTGCATGTTACGCGCTCACTATTTCGTGCCTTCACGTTGCAAATCTGGAGTGAGACAATGTTAACATTGTCTCACTGATGAGCGAATTGGCCACTTTGCTTTCTCAAATCAGTGAGAGAACATGTACATTGTTAGGTAACTGTAGGAAAAAATATTATATTATATCAGAAGAAGAAGTTGTTTTATCTATGTTTTTATGAGAGAAAGGGAAAGAGAGAGAGAGATAAAATACAAAAACATTTTACGTTTCTTTTCTTGTGGTAAAGTTATCAGTTTAGCCGCACAGGTAATTGAAATAAACCAAAGACAATAAATTTCATAAAAATAAGTTGATCAGCTGACTTTTATTTCTATATTCAATTTTGGGTGTGTAGGGTAAATTTATAAACCATGTTATTCCCTTCGGAGTCCTTTCCTCCTTGCAAATTTCAAGCACAGCAACTACTTTGTGTAAACAGATTAAACAAATAACTAATAAATAATAAGTAAACAAATTGTTTGATGAAAGGCTGTTTTCAATTTTACAGAAAACGTTACTATTATCACGCGGTCGTAACTTGAAAATGTCACTTAAGTGCAACACTTGACTTTGATTTGTTAAACAAGATTCAAAAACGTAAACAAAAGTGTTTTGAGGAAAAGTTTGAAATTATTATTCAAGAGTGACAAATTAATTTCGACTATAGATATTTACTGTAAATTAATTTCTTCAGTCAGGTAAATATCGTAAACAAGATAACTTTTCCAACAAATAACGTAGATTTGTATGTTATCAAATCGCCCAACCTAACCCTATGTAAACACGTAAATAAAAATGAAAAAAAAAACAAGTTGCTTAATACATGAGGTTTTGCGATGCTATGTACACGAAAATTGTAACGAGGTTAAAAATGTAGGCTAATAACTGAAAGAAAAAGGACTTATATTAATATCAGCATAACGAAACACATTTAAATACACAACGAAAGGTGTCTTTTATGGAAATTTGTAAAATGCTGGGATGTAAATATTCAGGCATTTTGATGTAATTTTCTTACTAAGGTATTTTTATATCCAGCTACAAGACAGCGACGGCTTAAGCAAGATTGACTCGTAATAAAGATGACACACAAATATTACGTCATATGTGCAAATAACAGTGAAATATTGTTAATTTTTGTGTTTACTAAACTAACAAATACGTATGCACCATGCATGTATCTGCTGAATTTTCAGTAATTACATTTTAAAAGAAATCAAATATTACATGCGGTTTTTAAGTAGTCTGTTATACAATTAAATTACTATTCCAAATCACAATTCAAAATAATATTTACTCAGATTTACCTAACTGTAGTTGTGAATATCACAAACTCCATCTTGATTGTCTCGCCAGTGATCTCATCCTCATGTAAGCAACTCTGTACACCTATGATGGTGTGATGGTGTCACATGACGTCATCACTGGTACATTACATTGCATTAGTGAACTGTGAGGGTCAAGGTCACATTTAAATGTATCAATCTGCGCAGTGATGCGACTCTTTACACGTTTTCTTGGCTGTAGTTGTACATTTAATTGGGTGATAGATGGATAGAGATCTATTGTACAAGCTTAATAATGCTATTTAATGAATAAGGAGTAACCAATGCTACTTACTACTTAGGTGCTACTAATGCTAAAATACCCCCGCCGCAGCAAGCCTGCAGACTAAGCGAATTTCCTGGATGGAATTCCACTAAATCATTCCCTTAAAATTATTGTCAGATTTATTTCCTATTTAAATATCATTAATTTTAATGAGTACTTAAGTTTGCTGCTATAGGGAAAAATAGGGTTTTTATTAAAATATTTATAGCTAAGTATGAAGTAAACAAATTTTCAAAATGTTATTAAAACTTGTCCATGGACAAGCAAACCAAAACAGTTTATTTATCCTCCAGAAGAATAACATCTTTTACTATTTATAAAACTTCAGTATCCAATAGTCAATAATAACATGGTCATTTTAAAATTACATTTTTTGGGATTTTTTCCGTAACCGTTAGGCGTACAGTTAGTTTTAATTTTAAAAGTCAGCAGCTTTTAATTGTTTTAAAATGGACCCAGCTGTCCTGGTTCATTGAGATTTTTTAAATTGGTTCGGCTACTGTGTGACTTTGTATAAAGCTAAATGTCGTCTTATTTCATTTCAAACTCACCTCACAATAATATCCAGTTTAAAATATGTACTACGTGTGTTGGATGTAATAAAAGAATTAAAGTAAATAGATTATCTTTATTTATTCCATGTTTAAAAATGAAAATTAAAAAAAGAACAAAAAACATATACAATCGGTAGGTGAACCTGTTAGATCACTGCCAGTGAAGTCAAAATATCTTACAATTCTGTCTATATAGTCAATGGTAATAATAAGAAAGAAGGTGTTCAATAAAAAAAATCAAATACGCCTTTCACAACAGATATGCTTGATCCCTGTGTCTTTCACAGCATCAAGCGAAACCGGTGCACCAAGGTCACAATTTTGTGTCACATGGGTACTGTAATCAAACAACATTAGCAAAATTAGAACATAGCTAAAAACATGGGCCGATTGTAGTATTGAGGGTATCTGCAATTAATTTATGTTCGTAAAGATTGTAGATTACAACAACGCCACGTGGCCAATAGTTTGATGTCCTAAAACTTTATCTCCTTGACTCATCCAATGGCAAATGTGACACAGATAACGACATAGTCTTTGAACCCTGCAGTCATGACTCCCAGTTAACTGTCCGACTCCCCCCCTTGCGCTAAACATATCAAACATTACGATAATTAAATGGTTTAAATCAATTAATGATGAAAACGAGTCTTGCAGCTTGAACTTACATGTCCTACTGATTTTAGGTTTTTGGTGGAGTTAAATTAGCATCGATCCATCCACAAGTATCTAAATATATAAAAGGCAAGCCCTCACCGACTGACTGACTGACTCACTCACTCACTCATCACTAATTCTCCCACTTCCCATTTACCTAGGAGGCTGAAATTCGGTACACCGATTCTTTGGGCATTAAATAGGAAAACTAAGTAGTTTTTATTCTGATCGGGCTTTTGGGCTCGGCCCCAGTTGCTCTGGAGTTTCTCATGTTAACCTTATGATTTTTCATATTTAAAAGGAATTTCTTAACAGCTGTTTCAATTACACAAGTTGGTTCTGTTCTATGATGCTCAATAGCATTAAAGTTACAAGGATTACCTACAGGGTGCAGCACTATTATTTTTTTTATTTATGACTACAGCCAATTTGCAACCAAAAGGTGAGTAAGCGTAGCGAACGAACTTCAACCTGGATGCGAGATAGTGTAGTGAACGAGCTAACCTGAAGGCAAGTGAGCGGAGCGACCGAGCTCTAACCTAAAGGTGAGTGAGCGTAGCGAACGAACTTCAACCAGGACGTGATTGAGCCATGCAAACGAGCTCACTTGTGAAGTTAAACGGGGCAAAGCCCGTGGGTACAGCTAGTGCTACTATAAAATGCAGTTTTCTTTCTTATACCAAATTGTTTATCTTGCATAACAGAATTTTTGTATATCTCCAACAGTCATCATAGTTTGATAAACAAAGATAAATTATATCTTATGTAGTTACAATTAATGACAAGCTGATCCAGCTACGTTCTCTTTGATTAAAAAATGTTTTACCTAGTTTTATGAAATTTTCTGTCATATAAGTTAATGATTCCGTGAACTAAACAATAAAATACTTTTCATAAGTCTAACATGGTGGGTGATGTCAAAATGTGTCATCCACGGTCGATGGATAACAGGGAATAAGAACATATAGACATGTATTTAATTATTAAAATTATAGATTTTAAACCAAGATATAGGAACGGCATGTAATATTGAGAACAACAAGAACCACACTAGTTCACTTTACCTTGGGGCTTGAACCGTTGCCTTGCAACTGTAATGAAGCCATTTGCTTGAGGTCAATGTTCAGAGACTTATCGTGGTTTGAACCCGAAGTCATGCAACCTTCTTGAAATGCCTTGGCCTCGTATCTCTATATCCTACAACTAAAATAAGTTTGACCTCATAAAGTGCTAGGAAGTGCTGAAAATAAGATTTGTTAATTTTGATATTTTTTGTATTTCTTACATTATTTAATTTCATACCTTTGACTTGACTTTGGTGGTAAAAGATTTGCACAAACAGTTTGTGCTTTCGTTTCAAACTCATCAACTTCACTTTCACTTGACATTTTTAAATCGGGTAATCTGCCTTGCTTTAACTTCCACCAACTTAATTAAGAATACGCGAGTATCAACATGAACAAGTCGGATCAACAATTAAATTGGTCAACTGATCAGCTGATCAGCTGATTAGTTGACGTTCGAAGCATTACAATTTTAATTCTTTTCTCTCAATACTTGAACCTCTTTGGTCCGTTACCTGTGTTGATATGAGAAAAACTATGCTGATATGAAATGAAACTATACTGATATGAAAGTAAACAGCTGTTAAGTGAAACTTTTCAATTCTAAGAACTGAACTGAAATGACTACTTTAAAAAACGGTCGTAGGTAAATTACGATTCTTCATCGAGATAAGGTGATATTCGTGATCAGTGTTCTTAAAATGTATGCAATTTGGACAGTTAACAAGGGTTCCAAAAAAGATAATGATGTCTTTATGAAGTGTTGTAAACAATTTAAGTCAGTAATTTCTAATTATACTTGAGAAAAATAATCATGAAAAATATTCTCGAGTTTTAAAACATCAGATATTAACTTGTATAACTTAAATTACTAAAATGTCGCTAATTTCAAGTAAAATTGTTATAATTACTAGACTATTATTTAGCATTTATAATTTCCTATCTAACGACATCTAGTTAAAAAATGTCAAATAATAAATTGCTGAATATCACTATTTTTGATTGTACATAAAGGCCGGGCAAATTAAGGCCAAGCTTTCAGGAGAGTTAGGTACTACTTATTTTGCACCTAAAATTGTTATCTATCCCTATTATCTTTTGATATAATATATTGTGTAACAAAGTTAGACAAGCAATTTGGGGAAGAAACTGTCCGCATAACACACGATAAGCTTATGGCGATAGAAGTTCAATGGCCCCGTCTTAGCTTCAGCTGAGTGAAGGAAGATTTTTCACCTATTTTATTTAAAACCCTTTATGTTACCTAACCCCACTTGTGGATTTTAATCCACGTTGACACTAATTTTAGTGTTTAATTATTAGTATCGTGTTCGTGTTAGCTGACTATGCAAGACGTGCGATATTTCTATATTTAACTAATTCAGGTAAAATGTGCTTCGATTCAAACACGTTCCAAGCACGTTTTGATCGCTTCTGATTCAAGTGTTCTCGTCTCTGTCAATAACAACAATAAATATCAATTGAATACTGAATACCAACTGGTTCACCCACCATTCAGTTGACATTCTTGATATTGTCATGCATCAATCAGCCATGATAGGTCAAGTAGTATTTTATTGTTTGGGTTTCAATACTCCCAACACCACTGAACTCAAGTGTGGAACACAGACTGAACTTACTCTTATTACTTAGAGAGCTCTTATTGATATGCGTTTTGGCTCAAAACAAACAAAATCATTGATTATCTTCAAGAGTATCTCAAGCATTCACTAAACGTCCAATAAGTGATGACGTTGAACAAGTACAAGTGGTGTTGTTTGAACAATTTTAAAGTTTGGGTTATCAAAACATTTTGGTAAAAACGTTTTAAAATCTTTTAGTATTTAATGCTGTCTACACTAGTGAAATGTAGTAAGGAACGATCGGACACCTTTTAAAGGTAAGATGTTCCTAGCCCCAAAATTTTATATAGATTCACCATGGGTCGAACCATTTAGACTCCCCATTTAATGCAGAAATTTGAAGCCAAAAAAACGTGGTGCAATCTGTTGAGATGGTCTACATATAATGGCAATATTCTGTGTCAAGTGATAAATGAATCAGCTGTTTGCTATACTGCATTGATTTTAATTATTATTTAACCAAATACACTAGTACCCTCTGGTGAGGTGGTCCTGAACTTTATCTATTTTATAGGCTTCAAATGTTTACATTACATGGGAAGTCTATTCTGTCTGTGGTTGAACTCATTCGTTTGCTCTGAACTCCGATACGCTCGATTTGCTTCCATAGAAATTGTAGTACATGTTAGTTACGATGTTAACATTATTGCTTTGTTTGTAACTTTATATGCTGTTTTTCTTTACACTCTCTCACAGCAGCGAGAAACAAAAATCAAATAGGTACATATCTTCATAAGCTTGGTGTCATTGATTGTATAGAAAGGGTAATCTTTAATTAATAGTAACGAGAGAACCCATGCTGCTCCGCAGCGTTGGAATAAATATCATATCCAAGATATAATCAAATTTATGATTTTTGATTGATTAATACAGTATCTTTTTAAACTTAACTGATTCAAACTATCAATAGCTCAAATTAAAGCCTTTAATTAGTGATTATTTTCAGTCTAAGACATATAAAAAAGATAAACAATACTGTAGATATTGATTTTGAATCATAGAAAACCCTTATAAAAATAATTTTATGTTGGTTGTTCACCTTGCGTTGTTTGAAACTCATCCGGTTTGAAAACTAATAGCTTAAATAAAAGCCGGTATTTCACTGAAGCTTCTTAGACCTAAAAATATAGGATTATATAATTATAACTGGTGAAATACATCTTAAATTGAAGTGAGAATTTGTAAATAACTTAAATGTATGTTTTTGATCGAGTAATACAGTAGATAAATATTTGCCGATGCTTGATGTGAAATCTGTGCGTGAATACCTTCAATTTGAGATCTCAATAATGAAAATCGCTCGGTTAGAAGAGACAGACGAACTCGGAAAAGAAAAGCCAAATTTCGTTTACGTATAAGACGAGTGGGACTGTAGATAAATACAGTATATGCCGATGCTTGATGTGAAATCTGTGTGCTGTGAATACCTTCAAATTGAGACCTCAATCAAGAAAATCGGTCGGGTAGGAGAGCTAAACGAACTCGGAATATAAAAACCTATTTTGTTAAATATATAAGATACCAATTGTTATTTTAGCATATTTCAGGACTTTTGTTTATTATAAGTTCACGACCTTTGCAAACCTTGGTTTAAACTACCTGTTAGATAACTATAAAACTCAGTTTCAATTTAGAAACAAAAATCCATATAGTATTTTTAATTTTGTGGATGATACGAACATTAGGATTATGTAATAATAATTAATTATGGGGTCGTCGTCTGTAAAATTCAAATTATACAATGGTTAAAAACATTACACAATTAACTGCTGAACTATATAATTAGTTTGCTGTAAACGCGTTTTAATTAATCGGGTCACTATTCTTTTTAAAGTAAAGAGCTCAAGTCACATCGTATGTTAAACAAACAAGTACTACTGCAATCATGATAAAACTCGACCCTGCGTTCCCACCATAAGATAAACATATGGCAAAA
Source organism: Macrosteles quadrilineatus (assembly GCF_028750875.1). NCBI lineage: Eukaryota > Metazoa > Arthropoda > Insecta > Hemiptera > Cicadellidae > Macrosteles > Macrosteles quadrilineatus. The sequence continues at coordinate 1,245,713 of NW_026542596.1, forward strand.
GTTGCTCGATAGTCAAATCAAACACTCTTCGAAACTGTGATGATGACGTCAATAACTCGAGTTTGACCTCGATAACTGAAACTTAGCCAACAGCTGTTATCTTCACTTTGTAGAGGCATACTCGAGACAGATTATGAATGATGTGGTTTTGTTTTGGTACAGTATTAAAATTGCGATGTACAACAGGAAAATTGAGAAACAAAAACCCCTTGATTTATTATATCCAACATACGCTCTTGAACCAACTTGTTTAGTATATCCATTCTGCAGTATAATCTGAAACATGATTTTATGTATGTTTCGTATACAATAACTCGATCGTCAGTGCGTTGATGTTGACTAAATTTGTCTTTCTGTTATTTTAGGGTAAATGCAGTGGGTTTCATTCTTTGGTTAAATGTCAGTGCACAATCACAAGTTTACAGTTTGTTTTATCTTATCGTATAGCATAAAGAACAAATTATTTTTGTCTATGGTAATAGTGAAAAAAATGATAACCTATAAAAAAAACCAACCAACTCACTTAATCGTTACCGTACTTAATATGATGGGACCTTTTTGGGAATTAGGACCATGTGCGTGGTTCGTATGCACCCATATGGAGGTATGATTATATTATAATAATATGAAAATGAAAAGTGTAGTCACCTGACCCGTAAGGGTGGTAAGTTTAACATACTACATACCATGTTTAAAATATATCTTAAAATATCCTACAGCAAAGATGTTGATAAATTTATAAGGATGTTAAATTAGTCTCGGACGAATCTTTTGTACGTCTGTTTACTTTACAAAATTAGCCAAAACGTACCAAAACGCCTTTTTTGGAGCGAGCTGGTCTATTGATTAGAGAGCGGGACCCCGTCCCAGAGGTCCCGGGTTCAAATCCCACCAAATCACCGATGGATTTTATGTAAGTGATAATACCGCAACCCCTAGGTCTAGCCTTAAGGTAATGTGAAAAACAATCTCAGGCTCGGTCCTAGCGTCCAAGGATAAACAAATTGTCTAATTTAAGTCAGAAAAAATAAATTATATAATTATTTGTTACACTTAATGCTTTGACAACATTGATTCCGATATAAATCTTACAGTTACAGTATATGCAAAATAGATGTAGGTTACTTTGAAAAAAATATATTTATGTTTATATATTTATATAAAGTGTATTTACAGAAAATGTTTCAAGATAAAACAAACATACACGTCATTATTTAATTAATTACTAGTGTACATGTTGCTCGATGCTCGAAATCGAGCAATTGCAAAGAAGTAAAGTAGTTACAGTATTGAAATAGTTATTTGTGTAACTGTGCAGCAAAGGCCTTTTGCACTCGTGTTACACATTATATTTTTCTTACAGTCACTATAAAACATATAAATAATTAGTCTTTCAAACACTATACAACACGTTTTTAGGTTCAGCTGGCAACACAAATAGGTGCACTAGAGAAAGTACTGTAGTCCCTGGTCCGTATCACTCCACTATTTTTCCTCGGCAAGCAATGTGCTCCACGACTTGAGAAAATAGTTCCGTATGTTTTTGTAATTTGCAGTGGTTTCCACGCTTAAAAAAGGCTTTAAAGGTATTTTCTTGTTTATTAAGATAGTAGGAATGTTTTAAAAACGTTTAAAAGAAAAGTCCAGAAAGTTCAGAAATACCGAAAAGAGAACATAAACTATAAACACGAAATGACAGGTTAAATCGTAGTTATAATAGTCAATCAGCTGTTCATAGTATTATTATCTTCAAGTGTTGTTAACCTATTTCCAAGCGTACACGGATTACGTGCATAATAGAACCACGCTGTTTTGTGTTGTTTCGTTATAATCCTGATGTGCGCCAAAGTATAAACCGTGCGACAAAGTACTATGAAGCTATATGCAGCTTTCTGTACTATGAACAGTACAAGGAAGCCAACTTTTTCGGGTGACTGTAGGAAAATAACTATTTACTTTAATAATGCAAACTTCAAAATGTTGGTTTGAAACAACTTGCTAGAGGAAGCGGTTGTCGTGATGGTATTGACCCACACGTTATAAACTAATTTATTTTCTACCTAATATAACCAAAATCCAACCTAATACACCAAATTATAGAACCAGGATTGATGTATTAGTATTATAAACTAACAAATCTCCGGTAATTATAAAACATCCAATTTATAACGCACTCACAGATCTGGCTATAATTTCTTTAATAAAAAAAAAAACTGGCTAGTGGCTACATCTGAGCTAGTCCACATAAAAGCAATGTCAACTTCTATAATGGCTACAGCCTATACAGGTTATGTGGACAAGCTTCACTATAGTCTATTGTTAACCAGCCAGTATTTATATTTACATAAAGATATCAAATGTTTATATGAACGATTAAATATTTCAACATCCAAGATACACCACACTAGACTGAACTAGTTCAAAAGTAAATATTGACAATGTACTATCAGCATATTTGCTGTAATTAGTACTTTTGAAGACTAAATATATTTACTATTCAGATTCAAGATAGCTTTGTATTTTAATATAATGCTATTAAATATATCCACATTTTGCAAACTGGATACAAATTATTAAATTAACTATCATAGAAAAATAGTAGTTTACGCAACGATTGCGTAAAGATAGTGTTAAAGACACGAGTAGAAAATTTAAGGTACGAGCCTTGGCGAGTGCCTTAAAAACTTCTACGAGTGTCGTTAACACTATTTACGAGAGTTGCGTACAATACTTTACCTACGACGGTGTTTTAACTAGGGTTGCTTTCAGAGAGGTGAAAGCCAGTTGAGCGGAACAAACGTGATTTGATATTTGTATAAGTAACTAAATGCAAAAAGGTCAATAGATGTATTTACTAATGCTGGTTTTAAGGATTAAAATTATAATAATTCAAATTTACCTCTTCGAGAAGTGTAAGGTAGTTTTGACCAGGAAAATATTACAGTAGTTGGAATCTGATATTAACATCCACAAAGGGCATTAAAGTATAAAAAAGAGAAAGGAAATTTTATCAACATTTGAAATGACTGAATTGTTACCAAATAACTGTTTCACAAAATGCAGATTCCATTTTCAGCCGAGCCATTAAAATGAGGATTTGCCGAACAATTATTAATATTACAGAATAGTATATAATGATATACAACTTTTCACATTCTTGTTACTTACTTACTTACTTGTTACTTGTGGGTGTTCGCCTCCACTGTCCTTAAGAAAGGGGGCTCGTCCGGATTTATTTCTTCACATCATTTTTGGTCATCAGTAGCCTCAAAGAAATCTTTTATTTTGTAGTAGGGTCTTGTTGAGAAGAAGTCTTTAAGTTTATTTTTAAAGCCGTTTGTGTTTTGAATATTTTTTAATTGATCTGGGAGATGGTTAAAAAATTTTAGTCCTATGTAGTTTGGATGGTTTTGAGATTTTTTAAGTCTATTGTATGGTAGGTCAAATTGTTGTTTTCTTCTTGTGTTATGGTCATGTATGTCTTCTCTTCTATTGTTGTTTGATGTTAGGGAATGGATGATGGTTTCGTAGATATAGATGGATATGACTGTTAAAATTTTATCGTTGATAAAGTATGGTTTGCAGTGTTCTTCATCTTGCAGATCATTAATTGCTCTTATAGATTTCTTCTGGACAGTTAGTATTTGGTCTAGGTAGATTTGCGGTGCCGCTCCCCAGGCTATAATGCCAAATCTTATGTGGGAAGAAATTAGAGCATGGTAAACCACAAGTGCGGTATTTTTCCCAGATATTCTTTTTATTCTCTTAAGGCCATAAAATGCTGAGGATAATTTATTTGTTAAATTTTCTACATGGGTTTTCCAGCTGAGGTTTTCATCAATTATTAGTCCTAGGAATTTGGTTTCTGATACTATTTCAATATTGGCGTTAGGCTTTTGGTTTGTTGTGTTTCTTGATGTAAAGTTTACTATTGCACTTTTTGTCTGGTTTATAGTGAGATTGAGCTTTTTGAAGTTGTCGCTTGCAGAAATTGTTGTTGCTTCAATTCGGTTTTCCAGTTCTTTTATATTTGATGCTGGAACAATGAGGGTTGTGTCATCGGCAAACATTATACATTTTGTGAATTCGGGGAGGTTTTGAGGTAGGCTATTGACATATATTAGGAAGAGTAATGGTCCTAATACGGAGCCTTGTGGTACGCCATTTTCCATCTTCCCACAGGTTGATTTTATTTTTTGTTTGGTGTTGTTAGTATAGTGGGTTACTTCGACTATTTGCTGTCTATTGGAGAGATAACTTTTTAGCCACATTTTAGCACTTTTTGTAATTCCTATTGATTCTAGCTTGTCAAGCAATATTAACCAGTCGAGGCAGTCAAATGCTTTCCGGAGGTCTAAAAATATTGCTGAAACGTTATGACGTTTTTCCCAGTTCTCGGTTATGGATTGGAGAAGATCGGATATGGCTGTGTTGATAGACCTGTTATTTCGGAATCCATGTTGATGGATATGTAATTTATTGTTGGAGTTTAAGAATTTCATTATTTGTATGTGGATTACTTTTTCTAGAAATTTAGATAAGGTTGGAAGTATGGCTATTGGTCTATAATTTTCTATATTGGTTTTTTCAGATTTCTTGTATTTTGGGTATACTAACGATATTTTCATTTTGTCTGGTACTGTAGATTCGGCTATGGAAGAGTTTATGATGTGTAGTAGGGGTTGAGCTATTTCATCTTGACAGTGATGTATAAGTTTCCCAGAAAGGTCATCCATTCCTGCTGTATTATTATGTTTTATGGATTTGAATAATCTTTTTAGATCTTGTTCTAAGACTGGTTCAAATTGCTCCAGCTTTGGTTGTAGGTTGTTCTGAAAGTTGTTGGTTGGGGTGTTTAAGAGTTTTGTAGGTCCGGTTGTTTTTCCTATGTTGATAAAAAAATCATTGAAAGAGTCGGCAATGTCTTTTGGGTCGGTTATAATTATGTCGTTTAGTTTTAGGCTTATGTTCTTGAGATCTGAGGTCTTTTTTTTATTTCTTTCCTCGTTAATAATTTTCCAGGATTCTTTGGATTTGTTTGATGCGTTGGATATCTTGTGAGTAACATACTCCTTTTTTGCTTGGATGACTTTTTGATCATAGGCCTTTTTTTGCCTAATATACTCATTTTTGTGGTTATTTTGGTTTGTAGTAAGGTACCTGTTTTTTGCTTCTATGGTGTCCTTTCTATGTTGTTGTATGGGTTGGGTCATGATGTATGCTTGCTTTTTTTTGGATGATATTATTTTTGTTTTGTAGGGGCATGCCACATCCAAGTAGTATGTCAGAATGCCTATGAAGTTATTGTATTTTCCGTTTACCGTTCTTTCCTCAATAGTCCAGTGCAATTAGACAAAAAATGACCTTGACCCGGACAAAATTGATAACAGGCTGAAAATTGGTGGAAACGTTCAGAACAATGTCCTGAGTGGCCCACACAAAGTCCCAAGAAATCCCAGTTGGGGAACGGCTGCCATCTTGAAAAAACTGCCGCCATCTTGGAAAATTAGATTTTTTGCTGTATTTTTTGAAGTAATAGTCCGGAAGGCATTATTTATGTCTCAAATTAAGCGTTTTGAACTCATGTATGAGGGTAGTATATAATTAAAGAGTTTAATACGTTCTAAGCATAAATATTATTTATATTAACCTAAAAATATATCTATAAAAATCATATAAATTTACAAAATATTTAAAAAATGAAGCTTTTTCTCTTTTGTTCTTAGTGGACTTGTTAAAGACATTAACCCTTTGATATTTCTTGCAATTCACTATGTTTAGTCTTTGGAATTGGTTAAATAAGGGGTGAATAAAAAGTCAAGACCCCCCCCCCCCTCTAATAATTTTCTAAGTAAATATACAGAAATATCCTTTTGGTGTTGTTGAAACCATAGTAGGAAATTTCATTTGATGATTTTGAAATTTTTGAGTGTCCCCCAAAAAAAGGAGATTTTGAGGACAACTCAAAAATTTTAAAGTATATCCTATTCAAGTGACACCTCATCTTGAAGTGTTTACAAAAACTTAAAGAATGGTGAAAACCAGAGTTCACTATATCTTCTCTATCCAAAATGGTAGCCCGTCAAAAGTTTAATGACGATATTAAATGGGAACTTACTACACATTAATTTTCTTGTGTAGTAAAAAGTAATTCCCCCCCCCCCTCTAATTTGTTCCTAAGTAAATATTACAGAGTAATCCTTTTAGTGGTGATACAACCTTAGCAGGAAGTTTCATTTTATGATTTTAAAATATTTGAGTACTCTCCTCTGTCCAAAATGGTAGCCACTATTACAATTACGAACCAACATTACCATTGATGTTCCATAACGTTTGACGGGCTACCATTTTTAATAAAGATAAATTGGAAACTCTGGTTTTCACCATTCATAAAGTTTTTGTAATCACATTAAAATGAGATGTCACTTGAAGGGGGTTTACGTTTAAATTTTTGAGTTTCCCCCAAAATCCCCCCTTTTTGGGGAATATTTAAAAAATTTTAAATCATAAAATAATACTCCCTGCCAAGATTGGACGACCACCCAAAAGGACATCTCTGTATATTAACTTAGAAAATATTAGAGAGGGGGGTATTGACTTTTTATTCACATAGATGCTTTAATTTGCTATTTATTTATTTATTTATTCCAACAGCAAGATCACTAATTTACAATGTGGATTCAAGAAGCCTAAGTAGTAACAACATGCATTTTAACAGAAAACTTAACTAACTTAAATCTATGGCAGGAGCAGAGCAACATCGGTAACAGGAAATATAATCTTGCCTAGAAAAGCAACAATTTAAAAATGAAGTTAAAAATAAATTATGAAAAAGCAATTAATAATTTCGTTTGTTCTGATCTGAAAAATAGAATCATCTAGTTGCTATAATTGATTACCATTATATTTTAATATTGCATATAAACTTACAATGTAACTACTCGCTGTTAAATAATATTGACGGTGATGTAATCTTCTTTGTAACTAGCGCGGTTGGCACATCCATGCATACTGCACGTCCAGTGCAGTATCCATGCATCGTGGTACAATTAAGACCATAAGGTTCCATAAGTTGTACTGTATCCAAGAATCCATTTCAACATGGACTTGTTTTGTGCGTATTTTAACCAAATATGAGTGAAGGATGAGTGTAGGATGAGTGGCGAGATCTTGTAGTATTGTCTCAGTTGGTAGTTAATGAGCCATATGGTGTCAGCAAGACAAGCATCTACAACTATTTTTTGTTCGGACAGGGCTGTACTGACATCTCCCAACACTACTAAAGATGTCACAGGCTTAGGCGGACGTTGGTAAGGTGTCACTAGCTGAAAGCCATGAGATAGAAGGACACTTTTTGCTTTTGGGATGTACAGGGATTTTGGGATGCTTTTGCTGATCGTGGTACAGGAGCACTTGCATTGACACATTTCGTCTGGTGTTATGCACTCAATGCCACCCATGGCGTGAAGAGTACCATGTCCATAAAGTGTTTTAACGTTGTAATCCACGTTGTCGAAAACATAATGAACGTAACCTCCGTCATCTAATGAAGGTAATACATTATCAGCTATCGAAGTCTCATAATTGACGACAATCTTGTATGTCGAGCAAACTCCGAGCTACGATAGAATGTCTAACAGCAACTTCGAGCCATACCGTCTGTGAAGGCCGAGCAGCAGGGGCGATATGAAAGATCGTGGTCGAGCTGTAGTAATAATTGCATGAGCTGTATTAATTGTCTCCTTTTCAAAGCTTTATCATAGTTAAATGGATATTATATTTATATTTAACCAATTCCAAAGACTAAGCATTGTGGGGTGCAAGAAATTGCAATAGGATTAAGGGCTTAAACAAGTACATTACGAAAAAAGAGAAAAAAGCTTATTTTGTATATTTATATCAATTATTTTAGATGGGGACGCCACTATGTGCGTATTTTAACCAAATATGACTGAAGGATGAGTGTAGGATGAGTGGCAAGATCTTGTAGTCTTGTTAGTGACTAAGGCCGACATGTTCCTTAGACACAGATGTTAATTAGTAGCCCACGCAGCTAATGGCAACTAAGGGGCATACAGTTTATGGAATCCGAACTACATTATAGTACTGCGGATAGTCATAGTACTCACTAGTGTGGACGTTAATCCACACCAGGGAGCATCCAATCTACCTTGCATGCCTATAAATATCCACAATTCGTATAAAAAATGGGACATAACCGTATCTAAATCATTATTATAGATATTTTTAGGTAAATATAAATAAAACTAATGCTTAGAACATAATAAACTCTTTAATTATATATTACCCTCATACATGATCCCAAAACGTTTAATTTGAGACATTAATAATGCCTTTCGGACTATTACTTCAAAAGATACAGCAAGAAATCTAAATTTCCAAGATGGCGGCAGTTTTTTCAAGATGGCGGCCGTTCCCCAACTGGGATTTCTTGGGACTTTGTGTGGGCCACTCAGGACATTGTTTTGAACATTTCCACCAATTTTCAGCCTGTTATCAATTTTGTCCGGGTCATAACCTAATTGCACTGGACTACAAATACTGAAGACCAGTTTTCTTTTTTTAGCAGGGTTTTGATGAGTTGCATGTTTGCCTCGGAAAAGTTCCTCAACATTATTTTTTCTTTGTTTCCCTCATTTATGAGTGTATTCAATGTGCAGAGAACCGCTTCATGATCAGAGATTGTGTTATTTATCACCTCGGTGAGTGGGTTGAGGTGGTTGGTTATACAACAGTCTATGCTTGTTTCTGATGTTGGAGTTATTCGGGTTGGCGGTAATTTTTGCATTAAAAGGTTGTGTTGTTTAAGAAGGGTTTCCAGCTTTGTTAGATTATTTGAAGGGCAGAGTGTGTCAATATTTATATCACCGAGGATTGCTATCTGGTTGTTTTTGATTGATATTTGATTAAGGAATGTATCAAATATATGGAGAAATGTATCAATGTCGGCTGATGGTGGTCTATATACGCAGACTATTACCGTTGCCTTTGATGTTGTTTTAATTTTAATGGCTGATAGTTCACATTCCATTTCTCTGGATACGTTCTCAGTGTCAATAGTTTGGAAGTCAATTTTTGATGATATTTTTGTGTATATTGCGGTTCCGCCCCAGAGGTGATTGGTTCTTGAAAATTTTGCTGCTAAGTGATATCCTGGGATGTTAGTGGTTTCAATCTGTTCTTTAGTTAGTCCATGTTCGGTGATAAGTAAAATTTGTGGTTTTATAGTGTCTATTTCTATTTCAATTAGATCAATTTTTGTTTGTAAGCCTCGGTTTATATTAAGGTGGTAAATTTTCAGGTCCTTTTTATGCTGTTTAAGACTTTGAGTTTTTTGGTTAGGCCTATTTGGTAAGTCTAGGTTACTGTTTCTACTCCTGTAGTTTCCCGTGATAATTTTATGCATTCCATAAATTATATGTTAGTTTTGCTATGGTCGAAGATCCAAAACCAAATGTTCTCTTTTCTTTTGGTCAGTATGTAATAATTTGCTAGAATCATTGACTTTATATAAAGTCAAAGCTAGAATACTGTAGATGGTTTGTTAAGTTAAGACCATATGCAAGCATTTTTGAAATCGTTTCCCCGTTTAACCTTAACCAACTATTCCATTCCAAAAGATAAAAATTATATGGTGCAACACAAATAAACAACCCGATCACCTACCTATAACCTACACTTTACCTTCCTAATCTAACCTTACTTCAAAACACTTAATGTAGTCACGAATACTCATAAACCCCGACCTACCTCCCCACCTGCCTAAATTAGATCAGTGTTCAATCTGCGTTTTATCAATAAGTGTAATAACTTACTGTACCGTCGATGTAATTCAACTTAATATAACCTATGAGGTATTATCGGATTAAATACCGATTTCGATGCGGTTCGATATATCGCTTATTAAATCCTGATTTCTAACATTGGCTGTTTCTAATCAGCTGGCAACACAAATAGGTTCCCAAGAAAGTAGTCACCGGTCCGTATCCCTCCGCTCCTTGTTTATGCTCCGCGCATTGAGAAAGTAGTTCCGTATAATTTCTCGATTTTCAGTGAATTCCGCGCCTTAAAAAATGTTTTAACGGCATTTTCTTGTTTATTAAAATTATAGGAATGGTTTAAAAACGTTTAAAAGAAAAGTATAGAAAGTTCAGAAATGCCTTATGATTCTCTTGTTTACATTTTTCTTGTAAACAAAAAAACTGTCATAACTACTTTAGTCCCATAAGCCTAATGTTAAAAATTTGAAATTTTAAGTTCGTTTTAAATTGTATTAGCATTATCTAATTGAAATTTGTTTGTTTACAAACCATCTCATTATTAGTCTAAGTAGTCTTGTTAAGTTTGGCTGAAATGTGTTCAGTCGTTATTGAGTGATGGTGTTATATTGTTTGCATTGAAGTTGATCCCAAAGAGCTTCGCTCGCTCCGCTCAATTACTAAAAATCACTACTCATAACTTCTAAGGGAGGTTATGTTTTTGTTTATAACCTCTAATTGCCACTGACAGTGATGCAAACGAAACATTGTATCAAATACTAATTGCACCAATCAACAGTTATATTGGCCTGAACAGCTGATTAGTTGAATTTCGAATCATTACAATTTTGCTTCTCCTCTCTCAATCCTTGAACCTCATTGGTCCGTTACCAGTGTTGTTATGAGTAAAACTATGCTGTTATGAAAGTAAACAACGCTGTTATGAGATACTTTTCAATAAGAACTGTACTGAAAAGGCTACTTTAAAAAACGGTCGTAGGTAAAAATATTTACAAAATAACCTAAACAGTTTATTTGTCATTTTTTGAACGTTTGCAATTGGTTGACCCCAGCAGCAACAATTGCTATATACTTGTACATGCAGTATGCTATTTTATTACACAGCAGCAAACAATGAATTATGTTCACTCAAGTTTATGAGCAATGAGAGCTTCACTTGTCTATGTCATGAAACACAAATTAAACGCACTTCCGCCTCAGCTACATGACACCAGCTATGTTTGCTTGATTGACAAACAGTTGTTATTTAATACTCATTCTAAGCAATTGTGATTGTAGTGGACTGTTTTTGATGTCTTTAATCAGAGAAGCAATTTATTTTTTAATGCAGAACGTACAATGCATATTCATTTTAAAAAGTTGGTTCGGGAGCTGTATATTTAAACCAGCAATGTTTTAAAAAGAAATTAAGCTGTAGTTATCTGCCTTTTCAACCATGCATAGTCCGGTAATGATCTGGGTATACTAAAGTTACTGTGGTATATTAATTATCGGAAAGTAAATAAAAGAAACGTCTTATAACACTTAAAACATATATTTACGCTTATACTGTTACTCACAAGACGGTAAATATACAAAAAAGATGGTAAGTGGTGATCGATTTCGGTTGGACACTCCAATCATCATCAGACCCAATAGGCGAATGAATTTGGGTCTGATGATGATTGGAGTGTCCAATCGAAATCGATCACCACTTACCATCTTTTTTGTATATTTACCGTCTTGTGAGTAACAGTATATTGACCAGTATTTTGTAGACCAACCAAGGTGTGTGTGTTGAGGGAATGCCCATGACAACTTTGTTATGAATTGATTAAGATCAGTCAGGACCATTTAAAAGCCCTATGATCAAGGTCAGCTAGGTCCAGTTTAGAACAATCAAAAAAGCTCCTGGCTTTTCTCACAATTGAATCAACAACCTTCTGGTTACTTAGGCTAGAGTTGTGAACAATCAGCTGATCATTCTATTGTGACTACTGAACAGGCTAAACGGTTCAGCTTGTTGTGTCTTGTGAAATGTTGTAGAACGTAGTGTTACCTGTTAACACAACAACACAAAGGTCAGTAAAACCGTTACTGTAGTAAACAAGTTGTTATCATTACTGTAATCACCTGTTTCTGTTCCATACAGTGGACGTGTGTGTGTTGTCAGTGGCACAAAACATGGCAAACAAATTAGTCAAAGGTGCATTCATTAGCTTTATCAAAAAGTGAAATTTGGAAATCAGTTGGTTATCTAATTATTGTTGTCTAAAAAAATCTATTGTTATAATTATGTTATTGTTCAAATCAACTACTGGTAAATTCTCATTTTCAAAAGTATCCTGGATTTTCCTCATTATCCTAAAGATATTTCCTTCTCTACAGAGTGGTGTATTTAGTCATAGTTAGCGTGGAACTACTGTTTAACAAAAGCAAATGCATGTTCCAAAGTGTAGTGATATATGTGTATTAATTACTTTTTTGTTTCATACTGAAGGGATAACAAGTCTTTTAGCTTCTCTGAGGTTTCTGAGAGACCAATTTCAAAAACCAGATCTAACAAACTTAAATTAACTTTAACACAACAAGGCATACTAGAACTGAGTTTGTTGTTGAAACATGACTAAAGTCTTGAGGCAGTTGTTTAACATGGCAAGAGATTAATGACAAACATTAAAGCGTGGTTGTAAAAGTTAAGGTTACTTTCTGCTGCACATAAAGATAGTATCACTAATGTAATTGCTGTTGATACAAAGACAACTTTGTGGCAATATGTAAACAAAGCTGTGTAAACAAACCAATCTTAGTTCCGTTGACCCTGAAACTCCAGCTGAAATACAGAACAAAATAAATGTATGCGCATTGCATGAAGATAAGTTACATTAGTGACACAATTTTGTTTTTGAGAATAAAACTTCTATCAACAGCTTCTAAAAAAATATAGCTTTGAAGTCTTGTTGAGCAAAGCCATTGGATAGTGCAATTGACCTGTTTAAAAGAACTTTGTTAAATTTACCCACTAACATAGTGTGTTTGCTAAAAATATCAAAAGACATACAAGAAAAAATATCAAGACAAGACATAACAAGGGTCTTGTTCCTCATAAAATGACTTTATTCTGATCTAGTCTACTGAGACTGCTACATATCAACCTTGAATAGGTATTCTTTTACAGTGATTTCCAATTTGTCATCTACAATACACAGAATGAAGTTGTAATCAACATTTCCACTGTATTCAGGGATTCAGGACATTTTACATCCCACGACCAGCCTAAGTAACTCCAGGATAAAACTGGTGATTAGAAGGCCCTACCACAACACATTTCTTGCCAATATTAGTTTGATCTTTACCAATTTAAATGGTAGGTTTGGAACTAGCCATTGGTAAAGGTTGGTCAATCAAATTCAAGTGAGCCCATTTGTTCTAAAAGATCTAAAGGTGATTAAGAACGGACATTAGTTAGGGTAAATATTTTGACTTCATACAACACTTTAATTTTTATTTCAGCACTTTATGAGCTAGCATAAATTAAAACACAAATGATTTTGTATTGAAATTTGTTGCTGCACAGAAGGAGAATTTGTTGGGGTCAACCAATTACAAACGATCAAGAAATTACAAATAAACTCTGTTTAGGTTATTTTGTAAATAAATTTTTTTTGGGAAGCAAATTTTGTTTATGTATATGCGTTGACTATTGGATACAAAAGTAGACATCTCATCTATATGGACCAGCTGTAGCCAATTTTTTATTAAAAAAAGAATCTAGTTGTGTGAGCCAGTCACAGAATGCGCTAGTGTCTAAAATTATATTTTCTACCTCAATTTACGCAGTGACCAAGTTGATGGCTCATAAGAGTTGCTATAACTCACACTAAGTCACTCCAGTAGTTTCACTTGGTGAAAAAGTTTGGGTATTTGTCAGAAATTAGTAATTTAGATCAGCACAATCTGTCGGTGGCTCACATCAACTACTACAGTTTTGAGTAAAAAGCTGACGACAAAATTAACATGGGAATGGAATGTCAAAGGTATAAGCCAAGTGGGACTGTGGATAAATATATGCCAATGCTTGATGTGGAATCTACGTGTGTGCATACATTTGATTTGAGACCTCAATCATGAAAATCAGTCGGGTAGAAGAGCCAAACGAATTCAGAAAAGAAAAACCTTAATTGTTTTTGTATATAAGATTCGTTTTAGCGTTCTCTTCCCATTTTGAAGCACGTATGGGCTTTACTGTAAGATATTAATTTTATCTGATGTGTATATAGGTATTCAAGGAAGTCAAGCGGAACAAAACCTGCGGAGTGCGGGTAACATCTAGTAATAATAAAAGAGATGATCAGTTAAATGCCAACACTCTACATTAGAGGAGAGGCTCATTTCACTATTAGTACAGCTAGTCCATACAGAGATCACAGAATGGATGGGATAGCTACTTCAATACAGTACCCGAAGTTAATACAAGTACATATTTAGATCGTTTGATGACAAAATGGATATTATATAACTCAACATGTGGCATTAAAGATAGCTCTAAGAATTTAAGGTCATCTAACAACTAGACCTTAACATTAAAGATAACTTTTTGCAAATTCAGCATTCAAGTTACAGACAAATTTTTAACATTTATGAGAATGTTTGGTTTGTTACTGGCAACAGATAGCCAGAAATTGTAAATGAGGCTGTGATATCTGTTGCATAACCCAATTTGAATTTAAATGCTAAAAAAATACAGGTTTCTGATGGGACACCAGTGGCGTAACAGATTTTTTCGGGCCCCCATGCAAACTTATTTTTTGGGCCCACTTGATAAAACGATAAATTTGTTACCTTAGTTGGTTATTACTGAATAGTCCTAACAAAGTTTAACGACAACAACATATTAATAACATTAATGTTATTACTTGTTCAATACAGTTATTGAATGATATGTCAATAAGAATGAACTCCAATATTTCACCCCCACTCGTCTCACGGGCCTCCTTGCTCGCCATATCCCGCTCACCGGTTCGCGGGCCCTTCTGTTATGCCACTGAGGGACACATCTGGTTAATTTTATCATGTACTAGCTGTACCCGCGGGCTTCGCCCCGTTTAACTTCATAAGTATTCACATGGCTCATTCACGTCCTGGTTGAAGTTCGTTCGCTACGCTCACTCACCTTCAGGTAAGCTCGTTCGCTACGCTAACTCGCCTCCAGGTTGAAGTTCGTTCGCTACGCTCACTCACCTTTTGGTTGGAAATTAGCTGTTGTCATAAATTTAAAAAAAAATTAATAGTGCTGCACCCTGTTGGTAATCCTTGTAACTTTTATGCTATTGCACATCATAGAACAGAACCAACTTGTTTAATTGAAACAGCTGTTAAGATTCATTAATTCCTTTTAAATATGAAAAATCTTAAGATTAACATGGGGAACTGCAGAGCCACTGGGGCGGAGCCCGAAAGGGTTTTTGAGATAAGAATATGCTTTAATGTTAATCGGGAATGTGAGCTATCATCATGCCAAATTTCAGCCCAATCCGTCCAGTAGTTTATGCGTGATTGAGCAACAAACACACACACAAACACACACACAAACATACACACAAACATACACACAAACTCACAAACTTTCAGATTTATAATATTAGTAAGATATTGGTTAATTGTCAAAAACCTTGTTCAATTACTGTGTATCATAGTTAATTGACAAAAAATCTTGTTCAATTTATTGTCCACCTTAGGTAAATGACAAGAGAAACCTTCATTAAAACCTTTTAACTTTGGTCCTCTTCATCAGTCGTCATCCGTTTTCTGTATAGAGTGTTTAGTGTGTATGTGTTTGTGCACAGTGTGTTACAAGCTAATTTTGGGGCCTGTCTTTATGGTGAGCAATGTGCTCATCAAAGAATTCATTTAAATTTTAATACATTTTTTAGTGGGTATTACAGCTGGCCCGTGGTCCGTGGTCGAAAATTCGACCAAAAGTATGTATTATGCAAACTTCTCTATTTTCACCCCACGCTGTAAATAAAAGATGTGATTGGAATTTATTCAATTTGTTTTGATTTTCTGTTTATATTTTGTTGCTATTTCGTTGCCTACATGGCAACCCATAAGACCCAATTTTTTTTTAATTTTTAATTATTAATTTTTCTTTATTATTTAGCCTATTTTAATTTACAAAGGGATTCTACACATCAATAGGCAACCCAAGTAGCAAAAATCGTTGGCAAATGGATGGCCCTACGTTTCTGTTGATGGTTGGCCCTACGTTTCTATTGATGGTTGGCCATCAGTATGTTTTGGCACCAAGTCTTATGGTTGGCCAACCAACCAATTTTCAACGAAGGGCCAACCATCGCATTGGGCCTAAACATAAAAAACACAAAATAATAAAGATTTAGTATGAAAAGCATAATTATCAGTTGAGTAAATTGATTAAATAGTTCGGCCCATGGTCGAAAATTCAACCAAAAGTATGTATTGTGCAGACTTCTCTATTTTCACTCCATGCTGTAAATAAAAGTTTAATTCGTACAAATAACCATAAATAACATATTCTGAATATCTGGAACATCATACAATCAGGGGTTCAAAAGGTTATCAACATTGAGACAAATTGTTTTGTTTACCATATTTTAATTTGCAAGGGTTATCTTAGGATAAGATTGTTGTAAGTTTATGTTAGCTTTTGACTCTTTTAGCAAATTTCTCTTATAGGGAATAAGCTATTACCATAGGTCTCATGGTAAGACCTGGACCCGGGACCGATTTACTTTTTTGTTTTGAGGTTTCCAGAGGCCAAATTTATATAGTAAAACCCCGGTAACATTTCTATAGCTAAAATTAAGTACTGTATTATATAGACATTGTTTTAAATTTATTTTCCAACTCCGCGTGGTAATACATCGGCTATTTTTAGCATATCTGGGTTAACTGAAAAATTGGTTATACAAAACAGCTCCCGCCCTTTATTTCGGTTAAACGGGGTTCTACTGTATATTTATAGGGTGAGTTTTAATTGTCCCCCCTCAACTTTTTTCTACATTTTTCAAATGTCAATCCCAGACCACTTCCAAACATTGTTGGGTAGTTATCACTTAATTTTGACAAGGTGGTCATATCTGGCTGCCATCTTGGATTCGCCATATTGGATGCAAAATATTTTTTCAAATGTATAGGTGGGGTTGTGACCCAATATTTCGAACTATATTTTTACCCTGATTACAATTGCACAAACGGTTTTTAAAAATATTGATTCATTCCAAAGTTATGAGGGCTTTTTGTAACTTTATTTTTAGCCCATTTTGAAATGTGATAAATTATTTTAAGTATGAAAGGAGTGTTGTGACCCATCATTTCAAATTACCTTTTTAAACTCTCTTATCACGCACGGGTCACTGTGACCCATATGTGATATTTTTATTGATACATGTATTGCTGCAAAATAATTTGTTAAATAAAGAATTCTCTCTCTCTCTCTCCATTTTAACATTGTGCATTTACAAACTAAGACCATAATCTCAATACAGTGCTAGATAAAGATAAGTATACACCACTAGTCATTGTCAACTTATTTTCACTTGATTAGACGGATGTAATTTTTTCGGCTCCCATCTTGGATACACCATTTTGAAATGTGATAAATTATTTTAAGCATAAAGGGGGTGTTGTGACCCATCATTTTGAATTACTTTTTTAAGCTAAACTCAATGCCACAATCCATTTCTTGTATCAAGTTTTCTTTATGAAATATTGCAATTTTTGTTTAAAATGTCAATTTTTCAAAACCAAAATATGAAACGGATCGCGGAATTGAGTTCAACTTAAAAAAGTAATTCAAAATGATGGGTCACAACACCCCCTTCATATTTAAAATGATTTATAACATTTCAAAATGGCGGATCCAAGATGGGAGCCGAAAAAATTACATCCGTCTAATCAAGTGAAAATAAGTTGACAATGACTAGTGGTGTATACTTATCTTTATCTAGCAATGTTTTGAGATTATGGTCTTAAATGCACAATGTTAAAATGGGCTAAAAATAAAGTTACAAAAAGCCCTCATAACCTTGGAATGGATCAAGATTTTTTTTACGGTTTGTGGCATTGTAATCAGGGTAAAAATCTAGTTCAAAATAATGGGTCACAATACCCCCTTCATATTTAAAATGATTTATAACATTTCAAAATGGCGGATCCAAGATGGGAGCCGAAAAAATTACATCCGTCTAATCAAGTGAAAATAAGTTGACAATGACTAGTGGTGTATATTTATCTTTATCTAGCACTGTTTTGAGATTATGGTCTTAAATGCACAATGTTAAAATGGGCTAAAAATAAAGTTACAAAAAGCCCTCATAACCTTGGAATGGATCAAGATTTTTTTTAACGGTTTGTGGCATTGTAATCAGGGTAAAAATCTAGTTCAAAATAATGGGTCACAACCCCACCTTTACATTTGGAAAAAATATTTTGAATCCAAGATGGTATCTCTCCAGTTTAACATTGTGTATTTACAACTAAGACCATAATCTCAAAACAGTGCTAGATAAACATTCTCTAGTACAATGTTTGGAAGTGGTCTGGGATTGATATTTGAAAAAATGTAGAAAAAAGTTGGGGGGGACAATTAATATATGTGTGTGTCCGTTAGCGCGATAACTAGAGCAAAATGATTTTGATTTTTTGAAATTTGGTAGAAGCAAGTAACCTAGCGAACCAGCATGATCAAACTATGGGAATGGGGGTTAAATGGGGTAAAAATTGGGTTTTCCCATTTTTGACTCTAAAAAAACATGAATTTCAAAATTTTTTTCCAGACCATTTTGTACAGCTTAAAAAAGAAATAATTTTGTATATTGAAGCGTTATTGTATGCTTAACGGTTACGGAGATAATTAAAAAAACATTAAATTTAAAATGATCATTTTATTCTTATGGAGAATAAATAAACTGTTGTAGTTTACTTGTTTATGGATATATTTAAATTAAATTTGGCAATTTTATTTATTTCATGATACGCTATCATCATTTCAATAAAAAAACACACCTCAATAACTTCCCTGTAGCAGCAAACCTAGGTATTCATTAAAATTCATTAAGAAGAGGGAATTGCATGTGAATCTAACTGTTCTTGCTGGTTTCATCGCATCTGTGTAAATTTATCCAAGAGCGAATACTCTATTTTCTCTAAGGATGCCAACAAAAAATGGTACTGTGGCAGAGTTGATTGCGCATCCCCGAGCGAAGATCCCCTACTTGTCTTAACGACTAGCCTCAATAAATTAATGAACAAGATCGATAGTTGGTCTGATAAGATAGAGAAAATTACTGAAGTGTCTCATGGAATTACCGAAATAAAATCCGACATTGGTCAAATAAAAGAACAAATAGCGAAACTAGAACCACGGGTGTCTGCAAATGAAGCTAAAATCGATAATCTAGTTTCTAAAGTTGATTTGTTAGAGAAAACTCCGTCTAACGACCCCAATACGTTAATCCAAGAAATGAATGATAGATCCCAACGAAGTAAAAACGCTATTCTACACGGGATTCCTGAATCCACAAAAAATGAAATTCAAGCAAAAATTGATCACGACAAGGAATGCATGAACACCCTTCTTGACGCCCTCCAACTAAATAATCTCCGCATCACAAAAGTGATAAGAATCGGTAAGCACGCTGTTGATAAACCTCGCCCAGTTAAACTCTCGTTCGCAGACTCTGAAGAGGCCTTTACTTTCTTCAGACACTTTCATCCTGATAAATGTGCAAATGCCTTTCCTGGACACACCATTGCTATCACTCGAGACCGCACACTAATGGAGCGAACGCATTTAACTGAACTTTTATCAACGCTTGAAGAAAGGGAGAAGGCAGGTGAAAAGGACCTCACCATCAAGTACCACAGTGGCGTTCCCAAGATTGTGAAGCAGTCAAAAAACTAGTTACATCCAACGGGCATCTCAGAGCTTATTATCAGAATGTGAATGGCATGAGGGGTAAATTAGGCAGCATCAAACTATCCATTTCTATGTGTAATTTTGACATAATAATCTTGACAGAAACAAACCTCTCAGATGATGTCTTCGATGCAGAAATATCTCCCGACAATTTTACTATCTACCGGTGTGATCGATCTCCACTAACCAGTTCTAAGTCCTGCAAAGGAGGTGTTTTAGTTGCCATCAAAGATAATATAGCTTCGACTCGCTTGATATCAAATGTAAAAGAAGTGGAACATCTGCTGGTTAAAATTGAACCTTGTAAAGGCACTAGCTGGCTTCTAGTAGCTTGCTATATACCACCACATCAGCACGTCTCCAAGTACAGCAGCTTTCTTTCCTCAGTTGAAGAAGTCGTGTCCTCCGGCCAGAATTTTACTGATATCATTATTGTCGGTGACTTCAACATTCCAGGCATTAATTGGGACCATCCACTGGACAGAGGCCACACTCCATCATCTGGAGTGGTTCTTACTTTGATGGAACTTTTTTGTCTCAAACAAATTAATCACGTTTTTAATGGAAGAGGCGTCTTATTAGACTTAGTACTCAGCTCTAATATGAACTTTACAGTGTCCTTGGAAAACGATTTTCTTTTAAATGTTGAAGAGAGACACCACCCCCCTATATCCATCATTTTGCCTTACAACTCCTCCACAAAACTAGTGACCTCCACGAAGAAGCAGTATACACACGACCTTAAAAGATGCCGACTAGATGTTGTCCATAGATCTCTTTCCTCTATAGATTTTTCGTCTGTCTTGAGCACACCTGATCTAAACCAAGCCACTGACGAATTTCTTTCTGTAATTGCTGAGGTTGTCAAGGAAAACTCGCCTTTAAGAAGGGTAGGTTCTTCTCCATTTCCTAGATGGTTCTCCAACGACTTAAAAAATCTAGTGATCACTAAGAAAATCCTTCACAAAAAATATAAGCAACAGCCAACAGCATACAACTACCAATCCTTTGCAAATGCTAGGGCTTCGTGCAAGAGTCTGGCAGTCAGCGAACATAAGAAGTACTTAAGAACAATTGAGCAGGGTATCCCTGGGAATCTCCGTTATTTCTGGAGTCACGTCAACACTTTAAAAAAGTCTTCCACAATACCATCCCGTCTTGTCTACAATAGTTCCATCGCAACTGAAGCTGACGACATGTGCAACCTCTTCAAGAATTTCTTTTCTTCAGTTTTTACAAAGCCTACGGAATCATTTGAAGTGTCAACCTTTGGTCACCTTGGAGACTCCCAAACTTTAAGGTTTAGCCCACGTGAAATCTTTGAGAAACTTGAAAAGCTCGATGACACTAAAGGTTGGGGTCCTGATGGCATACCTCCAAGGGTATTGAAACACAACAGGTGTTTACTGGCTCCGCCAATCTGTGACATATTTAATGCCTCAATGGTCACTGGTATCTTTCCTGATGCATTCAAAAGGGCTTATGTGGTACCGATTCATAAGACTGGTCCAGTTGAAAATGTTGCTAACTATAGGCCAATCTCGATTCTTTCCTCTATATCTAAAGTATTTGAAGACCTTGTCCTTGATCGAATCAAACATAAACTTGCAGGGATTGTATGCTCTCAACAACATGGTTTTACAACAGGAAGATCAACAGTGTCTAACTTGATTCTTCTCCAAACCCGAGTTCAACAAGCCTTTGCCTCAAACAAACAACTTGATGCTGTTTATTTGGATTTCTCCAAAGCCTTCGATACGGTGGACCACACCCTTCTGCTGCGGAAAATTCAAGACCACGGCTTTGGAAACAAATTCGTCAGGTGGCTGGCCAGTTATCTGTCTGACCGTCGTCTCAATGTCAAGTATGCGTCGGCTCTCTCCTCTGAATTTGTTTCCTACTCAGGGGTACCCCAGGGATCGTTACTTGGTCCGTATCTCTTCACAGTCTTCATTAATGACCTCCCTGACGCACTTCAGAACGAATCTCTGCTTTTCGCTGACGATGTTAAGATTTTCTCAACTATATCTTCTTTAGATGACTGCCTCCGGATTCAGAGAGATCTGACTAGTCTTGATCGTTGGTGTGAGGACAACAGGATGAATTTGAATATCAAGAAGTGCCAGGTCATTACTTTTCATCGCTGTAAAGTCCCTATGAACTACAATTATTCAGTTCGCAACATAAATATTGACCGAGTGCAGCAAGTTAAGGACCTCGGCATCATCTTGACGCCCTCATTGAACTATCAAGCTCATGTATTGGATTTATGCTGTAAAGCAAACAGAACGCTCGGTTTCATCTTCCGTTTCTCAAAGCAGCTCAGCGGTTCAGAAGCTCTAAAGTCCCTTTACTGTGCCTTGGTGAGGCAAACTCTCGAATATGGTTCACCAATATGGAGTCCTCATCAAAAGTTATTAATAAATGAGCTGGAGAAAATTCAACGAAGATTTGTTCGAATGGTGGGCTTCAAGATGGGATTCCCATACCTTCAGGTGCCCATTGACACTATATCCCTGGCACTTGGTCTTCAGTCGCTGGAGGAACGTAGACTCATTGCTGACACGGTCCTGCTGCACAAGATTATCAACGGAAGAGTCGACTGTCCTGACATGCTCCGCCAAATCAATTTCAAGACTCCTTCCAACACAAGGTCGACTGATCTGTTTATCAAGCAACAGCACCGCACTAGCTACTCAGCAAACAGCACGATGGTTCGAGTCCAGGGAGCTGGCAACAAAGTGACAAGGCATGTCGACTTTTTTCAAGACAGCGTAAATATACTGAAAAAGAAGATCATCAGTCTCAGTCAGTCCTAATTAAAAATTGTTTTTTGTTGTTCAAACTGTTACTCTTGTCTGTTAAAAATTTCACTTAAACATTTCTATTAGTCAATCTATATATTTATCTTTATCATTTGTTATTGTTGATGGTAGGTTTGTTGTTATTGTTTCATATTTTTTATTTATTGTTGTTGTTTGAAATTATTATTTATTTGTATACCTTTGTTATTTTGTCAGTTTTTGTTTTGTTTGGCTAGGTTTGGCATTGTTACTGTTGTTTGTTATTAGATCATTATATATTGTTCATTTTATTTCTAATATTAAGCACAAAAATTGTTATTATCAATTTAAGTCATCCTGAGTTTATTGTTTTGTTTGTATGCTGTAAAATGGAGATGTCCGTTGAAATAAATAAATTTAAATTTAAATTTAAATTAATGTCATTCAAATCTTACTAATATTAAAAATCTGAAAGTTTGTGTGTCGTGACAATTTTTAGGGAATATTTTTATAGAAATCCAGCCAGGTAAATGGAAATTCGCTTAGTCTGCAGGTTTGCTGCGGCGCGGGTATTTAATTATAAAGTACTAAGTTAATTAGTTAATAAGTTAGTTTAATTATAAAGTGTATGCTATAAGTTTATGGGAACTAAATTAAAACTATCAGTGATTTTTTACAGACTCCAGACTTTGAACAGACAACAAATCAGGTTCACTTAGCCTTACCACTTTAAGTCTCAGTTTTTTAGTCCTGTATTCAATCAGCCTGTACAACCTAAAGAGCCTGCAGGAAAATTCCTAAGGGGGGAAACCAATGTTATGTTTGGAGGATTGGGGAAAAGACCCTCCCTTTTTTTTGTTAGCGTAATACATTTCTTACTTTATTTATGATTATATATTATACATTACACAAATTTAACTTGAATGAATTGAGCTGACGCTTGGTTCATGTTTCAATTTACTGTTTATTAGGGAGGCAGGCCACTCATCCCATGTGGTCAACCATGTATAGCTTGTCCTGGTTTCCAATCCCGCCAAATCACAAATGGATTTTATTAAGTGATAATGCTGCAGCCACTAGGTCTAGCCTTAAGTAATTTGAAAAACAATCCCGGGCTCGTGCCTAGCGTACTAAGACATAAAAAAATAAAACGTTTCATCCGAAATATTTGGTTATCTGAAATGGGTCCGGTACCAACCATTTCGGACTAACGGGACTCTACTGTATGCAAGTAGGCCTACAAGTAAATCTATTAAGCATCTTTATTTTACACAGATCTTTTGACTCAAGTATTTTTTACTAAACAATAACAAAATGAAAATGAGCAGATCAACTAGTATGTTAAACAACTAAAAACTATTTGTACGGTTGAACTGACTCAACAAACAGTTCCCACTATCTTTTGTAATCCAATAAATGTAATTTAATTAGTGAAGTAAACAAACAAGGAAATTGAAATCAACAGAGTAGATCACTGACAGATACCAGACATGTAATGTGATGCTTGGCCTTAATTAACTAAATGCACCGGATACTCTATATTGATTGGATATAGTGATAAGCCATGTCTCTATGTAAAACACCTTGCATTAGAGTATACTGTACAACAAATGGATTGTTAGATATTGCAACAGCTTTCTGGAGCTCCTCCAAGACTATATAAATCCTGCAACATTGAGTCAATTCTTATTAACAATGTTAATGGTACAATATGATTCCTAACAACTTGCATAACCTGCAACTTATCAGTATGCTTTGTAGAAGAATTAGCAGCTGGGTTAATAATATGTTATATGAGGAGGTGAATGTTAGTGTTGTTCAAAGGTTTATTGCGGACATTTTCCTCAGGAATGTAAAAAACAATACACAACGTTTCACATTCACCGATTAAAGTATGCCATTCCCTTATCTTATAAACACATAATTCAACAAACATTATTATGTACTAGTAAGAAATAATTAGTTCATTTGTTAATTGGAGGTGCAACTCTCAAAGAATGTATCCCTCATGTCAACTTCCACCCACTTTGCCTACTGATTTTTTATGTGAATTTCACCAATAGCTATGATTATTTATTATTATAAAATGTATTGATATTATTATGTACACAGGGAAATCACAATTAAATGACAATTGTGAGAAAGATGCTGTTGAAAGTACAACAACCGAACGAAAACACTACTGTATGATAACTTTAAATGATTTAGAAGCTTTGTTTAGTCCTACTGTTTACAAGAAACTTTACACAGTTTGAATGCTGACAACTACCATTTGTGTTGGACACTTTCCACACATATTCTATTTATGTATTTTATTTTTAAGGAGGTTACCTTCTCACACAAATAAGTTTTTACTTAATTTAATTTTAAAACTATAATTACATTTATCACAAATCCATTCTAACAACCACGGTCACTTCCTAATCATCTCCCTCGTTCGTGGAAACATTACCATCATATCCACATGTTTGGTTAAAAAACTAATGGGCTTGGTTGGTCCTTTCCCTATTGCAGGAATATTGTAAATTAAAGGTCATTAAAACTTTGAAGACATTTTCCTTGATTGCAATAGTCAATGATATCAGAGCATTATTAACGCCCAAAAGTCCAAATTAAGTATTTAAATCCACACATAAAAATTGGGAACAATAATTATTTCCCAAACATATAGTGTTTAATATTCCTAGTTTTAAGCCAAAAGACATACTTAGATCAGAAGTTGACTTGGAACAGACACATACATGGATCACGTCATTGACAAAGGAACAGGAGCCATGGGCGCCTGCAGAAGAACATTTGGCTAAAAATGGGGACTCAACCCGTGACTGATCTGGTGGATATATGAAGCCATAGTCAGTCAAGCCTTTGGTGGAATACACAGTCCTGGTGTAGTGGCAGAAGGCAAAGTAGACTGGGGCAGCTGCTAAGCTGCAAACACTTGCCAGCACATGGGTATATGGCACAACAAGATCATGCCCGACAGTGGTGATGGAGTCAAATCTAGGCGCTCCCCCACTCGGACTGGATATAAAGAAAAGGGCAGCACTAACAGCACTGAAGACTTGCAGCAAAGGAGAAATATCTACTTTGAGAAGGACAGGTCACATGTCAACTCTAAGGAAACTCCCGGGTTTAGACATGGAGATGATGGTCTCAGATCTCTTGATTAGGAAGGACGACTTTGCTAAACCCTACCAAGTGGTCATAGGAGACAGAGGAAAATGACAGAGACAGGAAACAGTCGGCGATGGTGTTTTACACAGACGGATCGCGGAGGGAGGGCAGGTCCGGACTTGGAGTGTATGGGATTGGAACCGACCTCTCAAAGGCCGATGGCGATAGAGCATTGTGCGAGACTGCAGCTGGATAAAATTCTGAAGAGGAGAGGAGTTCTTATCCTCTCAAACAGCCAAGCTGCTCTCAAAGCAACGACGCTTGCGTAGTGGAATCGAAAGTTGTGCAGAGCTGCAGGAACGCCCCTTGGGTGAACACAACAGAGTACAACTTGCATGGATCCCAGGTCACGCTGGGCATGAAGGCAACAAAAGGGCTGACGTCCTGGCGGACGAGGTGGCGAAGTCCGAACTTGTCAGGCCTGAACGATGCTGTGGAGTCCCAGTGAGCAAAGGTCGATCAAAAATCTGAAAAATCCTAGCCTGGGGTTTATGGGAAAATACCACAGGCCCAAGACAATCAAATATGCTCATCAATCCTCTTAGTAAGGAATGGAGAAACATCTTTGACCTCCAAAAATAAGCCTCTTGATAGGTCTCCTTACAGAGCATGGCCATGTGAGGAAGTACTTGAGAACAATAGGGCTTAGACAAACGGATCAGTGCAGATTCTGCCTCTCCGAAGCGGGATCCGCTGAGCACATATGGCTGGAATGTCCGGCGTTAGCCCAGAAGAGGTTGAAATACCTAGGAAAGGCATTCCTGATGCCTACTGAAATAAGAGAAATGGGTGTGCACCAATTGATAGGCTTTGCAAGGAGACTTCAGTTGGTGGACTAATCTAAAAGGGTGCTACAAAAGATCTTTCAGGTCGAGGTAGTAAGGGGTAATGCTACCCCAGCCCCCAAGGAGAAAAAAAGCTACAAGACAACAAGAGTTAATCATCACATTAAACTCTGAATATTTTAATTTACAGCTGTGCCCCTTGCTACCCGCTTGGTACTTTTCTGGTGCTCACCAGACCGTTTCAGTAATGAGAAATAGTTACAAGTCCCAGTAAAAAAAAATTTTATATGTTTGGTCTCCTCCCAAACATAAAATTCGATTGCGACTCATAGTTTGGGAACCACTGCTCTACATCATCAGCCGTGTAAACTATACTTTCAAATATTAGAATAGAATATGCAAAAAATTAAACAATAAGAAAGTCAAAAACAAGTAAATAATAAAGCAAATCATGTTAATTACTTATTGTACTATTATCTTATCTATAAAACTCTACTCACAGCTAAATTATGACTGTCAGTAGGTTAATTAAAAAAATGGCAAAACAGGTTAAAAAATGAGTCAGTGATGAAAACATCAGCTTGTACCTATTTTAGTACCGATACATTTTAAATGGGGCCATCAGGATGAGAACCCAAGACATCACTGTCGTTGCGCTACCAACTGAGACATCGAGAGCTTTTACAACTTATAATTAGTTACGGTTCTTGTAAACCTATTAGAACTGAAAGCACAAGAGAGATTGTATTT
Organism: Macrosteles quadrilineatus; assembly: GCF_028750875.1. Classification (NCBI taxonomy): domain Eukaryota; kingdom Metazoa; phylum Arthropoda; class Insecta; order Hemiptera; family Cicadellidae; genus Macrosteles; species Macrosteles quadrilineatus. The sequence goes on from NW_026542596.1 coordinate 1,272,945, forward strand.
TTAAGGAATAACAATAGAGAAGAGGGAAAATGAAACCCATGGAATATTGAATATCACATTCTATTTGAATAAAATTATATATCTTAAAAACATAAATTATTTGTAGCCCAGTCCTCACTATTCTTATTAAATATTTGTATTTTTGAAAATATAAGTACTTTGAAAGTAAATACTTTTGCTACAATTTATAAGCTGGTTAAGTGAAGATGAGGCTTTATGTAATAAATTAAAGCTCAAAACAACTGCAGGCACATGAAAGAGGCAACCCTCACAAAGCTAATACAAGAAAATGATCTGTGGTTTGTTTTACAACTATGCAATGTGAAAATTAACAATATTCCTATACAATTTAAAAGTACAATAGACGATACACAAAATGGGGCAGATTCAGAAACACACATGATAAAAATCATAAATCATTAACAAACGCCACACAAAATCGTAACAGGGACACAAAAATAATATAATATAAATATTTTTTATAAAGGAAACTGGAATGCTAAGTGACACATAACAAAGTAATTATATTGCAAATCAATACTCGGGATATACACAATTTACAGATAAATACAATCATTCAGAAATTCGATAGCAGAGCTGTGCACGTACAGGTACAGTGCACTCAAAACAAAATTATTTTCTTTTGTGTAGATTAACATGTGTAAATATTAAGTGAGAAAGTACAAAAAAGCAGTTATATTTTCTCAAAGATGAATAAAAACAATCCTGTTGTGGTTAGGCTTTAAGGCATTCAATTTAATTGTAATTATTTTCCTACATATTAATTAACACTTGCATCATACACACTGGTATTAAACACAAAGCGATTTTAAAATGAGCAACAGTTGAAATTCAAACTTTCAAATACAAGAAGTTTATTAACAATTATTACTAACATAGTTTTTATGTTGCAACATTTAAGCGGATGGAATTTTAGTCTACCCAGCTAACCTATGTAGTTATGGTAGTCTACCTAAGTTGTAGGCTAGGATCGGTAGCTCAGCTCCGTAGTGTAACTTGAGTGCACAGCTCGCAGGTGGTGGTAGGAGGGGGAGAGGTAGGGGGATTAGGAAGGGCGTTCCTCGTTGATGGTGGGGGTGGTCGCCGGAGACTTGCGGTTAGCCTCAGCTTCACGGAGAGCTTCATCAAAACTGACCATAGAATTGGAGCGGGATGTTGTCACTTTAGTCTGCACAAAGGAAAATCCAACGGTCAACAGTAAATAGTCACTCAATAACCAAATGAAAATTAATGGTAAGAATTCATTTTCTACAACTAAAACGTCAACTTACTGAATATTAAACTTAACATTAACTTCCAACAGTCTGCTTTAACTAGTCTGATGCGTTTGGTCAATGCAGAGACATTTCTTTAGCCATTTCCATTTCGTCTACCATTAATTGGAGCTTGAGAATGTCACTGTGTTGACGGAACATGTCAGATGCCAAGTCAGAAGATAACCCTTCAATATTTAATGGATGGACAATTAAAAATCAAATCAATGGTCTCTATTATGTAATTTTATTGTAAAATCACTATAAAATAAGGAAAAACTTGTTTGAAAGATACTTTGCTTTCAACGGTTTTTAGACTGTATTTCACAGTTACAGTTAAATTAAAAAAGATAATTTTTTTTGTTAATTGTGGGGTTTTCTGACATGAGCCCCTTAATAGAGATTAAACAGAACCAGGATTTGGACTGTTCCCACATAGAAATTGTTGGCATTCATCAGTCGATTAATTTCCAGAGTTAAATTTATGTGTAAGAAGCACAAGTTAATAAATATTGTAAAAATTTTAATAAAGCAAGTGGTTAATAAACAATAAAAATTCACACAGTTAATCACACAAGTACCACAAAAAGTGTAAAAATTGGTCGGCAAATCATTTTTATATTTTTAACCTTTACCTTCTTTGTATTGCCATAAGAGTATACTAAAAAAAATACACAATTTCAAAACACACAACTTTTTATATAAATAAATGTACTATTGGATGTTTTTTTTAACCCTCCAAGTGTCCATAGTTTAGGCCTTAATGTCCACCTATTTTTGGCGCATTTGCAAGGTTTTATTTAAACCGATCTGAGAAGCTTAAAACTATGTTAATTCTACTGTTCTATATACAATTTTGTTTGGAAAATCATGGGCTTCAATATTATACATAAAACATAAGGAACATTTGTTTCAAAAAAATTTTTTAGGTAAAAAAAAATATTTTGGAAAATTTTCAAAAAAAAAAATAAGTTCACGCTCAATGAAATTATATAAATTATAGGCCTATAAATATTTGAAAATAGCGACTTTGTTCTAAATTTTATGAGGATTACAAATATATAATAATATAAGGAAGTAGATTTGCAAATAAATAAGTTATGGGCAAAAAACAGATTTCAGTACATAGCGTTTAGCTAAGAATGCATAGCCTAACCATAGCTAGGAATCTGGCTGATAATTTACATCAATATCACTACCTACTTCTTCAGGATCATCAACCAGCCCTTCAAAATCACTTAAATCTTCTTATAATGCACCACGTATATCACTACTTTTGATTTTTAACACTAAAACAATGATAAACGTAATAAAACACATCAGTCATCGGTCCGAGGGTAACCTAGCTATTTACAAATACGCACGTCAGCTGTCTGCTACAATTACGATCGGCTCGGAGAACATACAGCGCTGAGACAGACCTCTGGAGAAAGCTTAGAATATAACGAAAAGAACGATACCTAACTCGATCCAGTTCAATCCGATTCAGTCAGTCATAGAGCCTTCGCCGTAAACGATGTTCGCGCGTCGAAAAATCGACGCAAGTGTGTAGCGCGTCGATTTTTCGACGATGGACGCTCGGAGGGTTAAGTGATTATTTACTGAAAAACAAGACTAGACAGGATCAGAAATAAAGATATTGAACGAACAGTTTGAATATGACAACAATATTAAAAAACAATTATAAAACTAGGATGATCTAGTTAAATAATAAAAATCAAGGAGAAGTAAAATCAGGCAAATATACGGTTTGGTTTCATTATACAAAATTTTAGCCTCCTGATTGCATTTAAATACTACAAATTGGTGTAAAAAACCTGCATTTATGAGATCTAGTGCGTTGCCGTATGGCAACCGGTTTCGACTCACAGTTGACATACTGCAACGCACTAGAACGCATAAATGCAGGTAATTTACACCAATTTGTGGTATATGGTTTAGTGCAAAAATATGACTCGTGAGAAAGACAAATCAGTAGAAAAAAACAGTTTGATGACCAAGAAATAAATGGCAAGATATCAGAAAATAGAATCTAATGATGAAAAAACATCTACAGTAACACTTGGGTAGGAGATTTATTTAGTAGAGATAGGAGGGTGGAATGAACTTAACTGCACACCTGGAAATTGAATCAGCTCTATCAATGATGGGGTATGCCTAAATTTTAGTGCAATGAACAAATAGTAGGGATAGACAGATCCCGAAATTTAGGGAAATTTTTGCAAAAAAAATATTCCCGATTTTCAGGACGGGATTATATTTGATTTGTGAATTTTTCGGGATGGGATTTGATCCGATTGTCGGCGATTTTGCCGCTTGGGGAATGACGATGATGCCGCTATTGCGAGAAATGTTCACGATAGTTCCGCGGACGCAGGAAACAAAGTCATTTCGACAATCAAGCCGTGACCACGAGTCATTTCGACAATCATGCCATTACCGCAGAGACATACCGACGATCACGCCGTGACCGCGTGATTTACAGTTTCTATACCAGTAAATTTTCACCCATTTTTTTGATTTTACAGATCAGTACCACAAAAGGTTAATATTGATTTTGTTTGTCTTTTTTGGTAGCTACAATGCTCAATACTTTCTTTACAGGAAAAAAATCCTGTCCCTTCCCATCCCGAACTAAAAATTCAATCCCATTCAGTTATGTTACTACCCAACAGAACATTTAGATTCATCCACTTACAATTATTTGTTAAAGAACACACACACTTTGTGAACTGTTAGTAAAGTTATCTTCCAAATACTTTCCCAAAACAAAAATTAATGAAAAAAATTGACCTTAATTTTTCCTAAACAATTTTTGATTAACTACAATTAATCCTCCCTCGGCAAGCAATTGCGTCAGTCTACAATAGAAGTCACGGAAGTCTAGAACAGTGACATAGAGACATTAGTTACGACGAATGCTTAAAAAAATTATGCATGTTAACTTCAGTTCAGCATTAACCTTAAATCATGAAGATGGTAACCAAACATTGCTAGCATCCTACCAAGACTTTCAGGTTTCTGTCACTGGCAGACAAGAACATATAACAATGTTATATGTAATGCAACCAAAAGACATTATTCCAAAGGAAAAACTGAACCCTGATAACAAATATTTGCTATCTAAAATACACAGGGTGAAAGTGATATTTGACAGGAATATAAGTAACATTTTGGCAACTATGATTTCCTGTTTTTATAGGAGTTTACGAGCTTATAAACAATTTAATAAGTTAACAGTTGAAGAAGATTTTCTGTTGACCAAACATTTGTAAACGGGAGGTTTGGATTAGCAGTTGGGAAAAAATTTTTTAAACTCTCCAAATTGAACAGAGACATATATTAATTTACACTCTACCTTAACGTTTTCGTATGCTGAGCCAAGTTTGTCTTCGAAAGATCGGAAAGAATCAGAGTTCTTGAGAGCTCCAATTTTTGACGTAAATCCAGTTCCAAGTCCACCAAGGAGCGAAGTAGTCTTTTCAGCGGTGGTTTTTATAACAGATTCAGTCTTTTGATATCTGAAATCAAATACCAGATTTATTTATAAATAGTACACCAACACCAGTGAAATCTGATACACTCCACCACGGCAAATGTTACGTAGAAGATCAAGTAAGATACTAGACAAAAATTATATTAAAACTGCACTGATTTTAAACAAAGTATGAATATTTTGCTGGACATTTAAAAAAAAATTACTACAATAGACTCCCTATAGTCACAGCCCTGAAATGTTAAGTTTTCTAATGGTACGGCAGGCAAAACAAAATATCAGTACAATTTTATGATTTCTCGAATTCTCAGACAAAATTGATGGTCTATTTTATTTTATTTGTGAGTGTGTGAATATTATTGTTATTAACAAATCAGCTTCATGGTTTGGAACCAGAATATTAATATATTGAGTGCTCTTTCCTGCATGTTAGACGATGTGTGAGCAACTAGAGTTTTAAGCCTAGTCGACTCTGGCCTACAAGTTCAAGCATAAGGTCGGAAAATTAAGCTCGAGCCGAGCTTTTATGGTCGTGATCGCAGAACGTAACTGTAAAGATCACGAGATCATAAAATTCACGCTTTAATGACTCCATTGACAAGCATCGATTCGAATAGAAAATTCTTTAAATCGAATCATCAAATTTTTGCTGCTTCGCACCCCTACTTGTAACCATTCAGACACGTTTTAAACTTTTGGGTTTATTGTGAAATAATCAGTTTAAGTTTAGTTCAATAGTAAACAATAACTTCCTACTTAAACACTGTACCTCTTTAAATGTATGAACTATGAAGAGGTACTTGCATTTATATTTTTATGTAAATATAAATATATTTTAACTGAAACTAATTTTTTTAAACAAAAATTTTAATTTTAATTCTTCTGTTTTGATTTCAAAATATTTATCTACATAATATAGGCTATTTAAAAAATACAAATGTTGTGTTTTGATGCTGATACATTTAAGTTCATTTCAATTTTTTTTATTCCAAAAAAGTTGAGCTATTTTTTTCTGGAATTGCTATTTATTATTTGAATATTTATTTGTATTCTTATTCTATACTATACAGCACTAGTTTTGACAAAAATTTCCTTAAAAAAATTGAATATGGTGAAATTTATTTTGATCCTTGTTCCTTGTACAATCCTTTTATGAACTAAAAGAATTATAGACCGTTTTCCAAGATGGATGAAAATGGAATTTGCACCTGTAACACCGGGGAAAGATTAGTAACGGGGAGCATATTTTGAGAATTGAACATTAAAGTTATCAATTACTGGCAACAATACTGTAATTTCAATGTTTAATGAGTGAATTATTAAAATTTTATTTTTGCATTGTTTTATCTTGTCAAGGGTCCTCTTTAAAATCTAGATTATAAGTAGTCTACTGTGGTAAGTTCTATTTAGACAGAGCATTATTTTGAAACAATTCATGAAAACTGCAGAATATATAGGCAAATTATTTTACCAACCAAACCAAAGTCAAACAGAATGGAAATTTAAATGGCAAAACAGAAAATTAAAACAAGGAAAGTTTTTTTTTAATTATTATAATGGATCTATTAAAATTGACAGGCATTTTGTTCAAACAAAGACAAACTTTTATCTGATAATTGCTACCTCCTTTTCTTAACTAAATAATGATTAAAGGACAAGTAAATAAGTTAGCTATCAAATGTTATCACATAGGACATTATGAGTTAAATGAGAAAAAAGTATCGAACTACACCCAACCACCTAGGAAGCAAGCCTTATGCTGAGCTATTTACAAAATTAAATGCTTCTTCTGTTTAACAACCAGGCCTAAAGATAGGCCCAAAGATAGAATCTGCCCATGTAGGCCTATGCCATAAGCACGGCAGATTTCAACCTACAAATTTTGTACCAGTTAGTATCGCGCTCTCTGTTTGATTTCTAATTTTTAATTTAAATCGGGATAAATAACCCATTTTCATTTCATTTATTAGTAAAAGGGGGGATTACAAATCTAAACTTGAGGTGGGGGGGGGGGCCAAGAAAATATCACAAATTGTGGATATTTATAGGCATGTAGCCTACTGTGGATACGATACTCCCTGGTGTGGATTAACGTCCGCACTAGTGAGTACTACAACTTTCTGCAGTACTGTCCTGATAATTATACCAATTTGTTAATACCAAGGCAAAAATGTGGTTCGGATTTCACTATAAACTGTAGGTCCCTTGGTTGCCATTAGCTGTATGGGCTATTAATTAACAGCTGTGTCTAAGGAATATGTCGGCCTTAGTCACTAACAAGACTACAAGATCGAGCCATTCATCCTACACTCATCTCCATTCATACTTGGCTTAAAATACCTACTTTGTATGGTCGCCATTTCATTGAAAAGTATTAAAGTACTATCAAAGCTGTTTATAGCCTAGAGTGCAATTCACCCCAAACCTGGGACTGGTTGTAATACTGAAAAAGTGAAAAGGTTACACCTAAGCCAACTGACATTCCATCAGTAGTTTAAAATTATAAAAAAACGAGAGAATATTACTGATTAAAAAAATTATCTTTTCCTAAACCAAGTGCCAAACTGTAGACATTCCCATTTGGCTTAGCCTGATTGAATGGACATACGAGGGCCTTCCAGAAAGTATTAAAGGTTTTGCATTGGTGCTATCGCCACTATCTTAGTACACGGTATTTTTTCAATCAGAACACATCCATTTATGGTAACGTGAATTACATACAGTACCGGTACTTGCAATGTGTCTGCAATGGAAAATTGAATGAGTGTCGCCATTTAACTTTCCCACCATTTAAGTGAGATGGGCTCTGTGATTCACAAGCCAATCAAAATTTATAGCCATATTTTAGGATTTTTAAGGCAAAGGAATAAATGAGTGAAGGCCAAGTGAGTAGTTGTGCAATGACTTGAATGGCTTAAAACTTTGTTTTACAATCTTTTCACAGTCTTCTAGTAATATCAGTGCTGAAGTAGTGTGTGTTTTTTTAACTACCTCATAAGATATTTGGAACTCACCATACACAAAATTTGAGGTAAGCAAGTTATTTTAAGGTCCAATTCCTATCCTGCGACTGTTCCGACTCTAGTAACGCGGCTGAAAAAGCTGACTGCTTCAATGCAAAGTAAATGCAACCAATTCCTATCGAGCGTCTACAGCCGCGCGGCTAGAGCCCTCGCGACCGGTCTGCTCCATGAGCAGTTCAGTCACTTCAGTCGCGCGGCTGTAATGAATTTATAGTTTATACATACGGAGTTTGAGGTGTGTACCTTCATGGATGATTCAAAGTTGATTGAACTGGTTTGTTACCACCCATCCGTTTTCAACCCCAAGCACCCCCAATACTTGAAGAAGATGTCTCTGAATGAGAATACTCTGAAATCCCTCTTTTCACCGTACCATGAACAATAGATTAGGTTGTTCATTGTTTTTTAACATGCACATTAATATTTCCTCTTCCTCGTCTTCTCCAAGTAATATATTCGATGCCAACTGTGCTTATTCCATGACGGTCAAGAGTGCAACTACACTAGTCACTAGTCGCTGAAGTCCCGGCATAGGAATTAAGACGAGCGTCTCGAGCCGTATGGCTCTAAACGCTAGGAATTGGACCTTTAGGCAAGTTTATGAACCAAACTCTGTGAAATCTGGAGTTCCATAATAGTGATTTTCACAGTTTAATCCTATCTATTTGTACTCATTATTTTCTTTCAGGATTTTGTTTCTTTTTTTGAACAGGCTACTATGCAGTTCTTTTAGCGGATTTCCCATATAGGGAATAAGCTATTACCGTAGTACTCATGGTAAGAACTGGACCCGGGACCGATTTACTTTTTTGTTTTGAGGTCCCTAAAGACCAAAAACACCATCCGTTTAAATTCATATAAATATATATATTTATATATGTGTCCGTTAGCGCGATAACTCGAGCAAAAATCATCCGATTTTGATGAAATTTGGTACAAACGTGTAAACCTACGTTTATTCGAACGAGTTCGCAAACCAGCATGATCGGACTATTGGAACAGGGGTTTATGGGGGTTTTATGGGGCAAAAATTGGTTTTTCCCATTTTTTACCCTAAAAACTTAAAATTTAGCATTTTCCTTCCAAACCATTTTGTAGAGCTTTAAAAAAAACAAATAATTTAGTATATTGAAGCGTTATTATGCGCCTAATGGTTACAGAGAAAATTCCAAAAAACTGTAAATTTAAAATTCCTATGTTATTCTTATGGAGAATAAGTAAACTGTTGTAGTTTGCTTGTTTATGATCATATTTGGAATATGCATTCATTTCATACTAAACTAATAACATTTTACAAAAAACACCTTTTTACCCTCCCTGTTGTAGCAAACCTAAGTACTCATTAAACTAATGTTATTTAAATAGGGAATAAATGTGATATTTTTAAGGAGACATTTTAGTGTAAATCCAATCAGGCAAATGGAAATTCGCTTAGTCTGCAGGTTTGCTGCGGGGGTATTTATAGTTTAAGTACTCTCTTGCCTGAAGACATGATCTCACACCAGTCGTATTTTTTTTTTCCTAATCATTGTTGAAAACTTCTAACAAAGAGTGATTGAACTACATCCCCAAACACAGTAACGCATTTCACTGCTGTACAGCAGTTCTGTCATTGCATAAAACATCATATTTAATGATTTTCCTATAATCAGCACATTGGTTTCTGCCACCCATTCACTATACTTGTGCACAAACATTGCACAGTCGTGACTTTGTGGTAGGGATGGATTTGATTCCTAAAATGTCCACTAAAATGTCAGGGGTTTGGACAGCTTTCCCCCAGAAGTGTATAACAACATTTCTCAATCATAAAATGCCACTAGCGTTGAAAACAAAACCATTTTACCATTTCAAGTATAGTAAACATAACCCAAAAGTGTAATGGTCAGCAGTTCATGGAAAATCTTTTGTTTTTAATATAAAATTAAAAAAATGTCAAACTACAATTTCAAAATGAACTCTTAGAGTTTAGGCTGGCAGGCAAAACACTTACATTGGGGCTTCAGTGACTGCCTTGCTGACCTGACTAACCTTCTCTTCTACATTATGGTAACTGCGATGAAACAAAAGAACCAAATAAATAATGTGAACTCAAAATGACCGCCACCACAAAACATAAACCAAACCCCACCAACCAAAACAAAAAAAAAGGTAATACATATTGGATAGGATGAAGGTTAGGATCCCACGAGACATGTTTAGTAACTGCAAACGGTAAAGGGCAGACAACACTAACAAACAGAATCACAGATATTAATAAGTTTAGTGTTTTTAAGGAGAGAGAGAGGTGGAATTTAGTAAGTTAGTTGCAAATATTAGCTAGGTTAGCAAAAACATTAAGTGGAAGAGTAAAATTTTTTTTAAGCATTGGCACATAAATTAAATTATCGGGGAAAATATCAAATTTATTTGCTTGATAGTAACACTATTTTCTCTCAAAAGATCTTTAAACATAAAAATGTGAAAAATTGTTATAAAGAAAACATTTTACATATTTATTACACTCTGTATGATATTAAAAGGCTAAAAAGTTGTATAGATTCAATTTTTGCAGTTTTTCTAAAGATTTAGAATCAGATGGGAGGAGGGACCAAAACAAGAACCTTACCACCAACAAAAAAAACATAGTTAAACGTTTCTAATTAGCAAGTACTTTCCGATTTCCTTCGGCAGAGTAGTCAATCAATCAATTTTTAACTTTCTTTGATGGGGTTTTAGTGGACAAAAGACTTAAAGCATATCTAATGGTTGTGTATATAATTTGTAAATAATTTCAGGGTTTCAACCAAAACAATACTTGAAACTGCATTCCACGGTTTTAACAGTCTGTTGGGCGACATTTTAAGGGTCCCAGGCTTGGAGGGGTGATTAAATGTTCATGTAATCAATTTCCTATTTGATTACATGAACATTTTATTGATTTTGGTTCAATTCAAACAAATTACCCTAATCAGTGGTAAAACAAAGTTTGGAAGGAGGTGAGAGGAAGGAAATGCTGGAGGTGCGATAACTTACAGAGGTGCTTCAGTGACAGCCTTGCCAATCTGGGAAATGGTGCCTTCTACATTCTGGTAACTGGAAATAAACAATTATTCAAGCGCTACAAAACTGAAAATAAAATATAATGAAATTAATAAAAAACTAAACAAAAAGAAGTAAAACACAATCAACTTGAGATTTTCACATGCAACTTTTAAGGAGGATACACTACATTTCTCAAAGAAAATTAACCAATTTTTGTCATAACAAAATCAAATCTCGGGAACATTGACAGAACAAACATAATGCAAGAGTTTTAAACCAAACAGTTAACAAGCAAAGGCTAATTATATCTTTCACCACAAAGCAAGATGCAAAAATCATTGAGACAAATCACAAGTTGAAGGAATGATAATAATTGTTGTTAAAAATTTTATTCAATTTTGCAATTGTTTGTAAAGTTTAAAATATCAATGTATGGACTAAAGATTTGCATTTAATGTATTGATTGAGTTACCAAACTATGTGAGATAATTGATCCCTACAGGGTGATGCAGACTACACGATGTACACGATGTATAGCAACCAAACTAAATGAGGTAGATCTTTAATAACAAATTAAACCCCCCATTTTACCCCGTAGCATTTGTAGAGATTAATTTGAAATCTCCCAAATGCACCGAAAGGGTAGTTTTAGTGGGGTTGGGGTAGTTTGGAAAATGTTCAAATGTAAAGGTAGATGTAAGGGGTCCAATAAATAATCAAATAAATAATAATAATCAAACATAAACAAATGATTAATTATCGGAACAGTAATTAAATTAATTGTCAATATTAAATTAAATAATAGACGTTTCAGTTAGGTAACATGGTTGATAAATTAGGATCAAATGGTTTTAAAAAGGATTAATTGTAAAATATTCCCAGATGGCTAGATGAGAGCCGTGTTTGTTGTTGAGGAAGACAAAGGGTATTCAAGACACAAATCGGTATTCTGCGTAGCCAGTTGGAGTGGGTCGAGAACTACTGCAACGCTTTTAGGCTACAAAACGGAAATTTTCAGTTTTCATGGTGTTGGCAGTTCTCAAGTTGAGTAACAACAGTTGAGTTGAGCACATTCGAGGACGGGGCAGGAGGTTTAATTTATTCACCGATCCTTTTGCAGTAAACTCCTTAGCCAATCGTCGTGGTTAAGACTTATTTACAAGTTACGGGAGGGGTAACAACTTCACGCTATCCGTCAGTTAATGCCGACAGTTTAGTCCAGAGTTATAGTGACTTAATCAAACTTATTTGATCGGAGGCGATTCTGCCAGTTGTTTGCAATCATGTTTTAAACGTAAACGAGAGGAAGGTCGACTTAGAGGACGACGCCATGACACCGATACCGGACAGTACATCAACGTAGACTCGGACCTAACTCAACAACACGGCCACATTGACCACATACATGCTGTGAACAACTCATCTAACTTCTGACCTAAGTGTCTAGACTTAAACTTAGTGGTTATTTAATATTCTCTTAGGCAAAGAGGTCTGCCTATGAAACAAACTTAATTTTCAGATGTAAAGCAAGAAACCTCAAGACCTCTAATATTTTTGCAACGTAAATTAACTTAACTTTAAGTAACTTATAACTTAACTAAATTCTAAAAATTGATTTCTCTGATGTTCTCAAGTGTAAAGCACATAGCCTAGTCTAAATGAAATAAAACATTTTTTATTTTCTGAGAATTATTATTACTTATTAATATGAAATAAGGCCCACCGAACCACACAGATAACCTGAGATTAAGAGGAGCACTCTATTAGCATAAAAAGTAAATGAAATATGTAACTGGTGTGACTAACTATTGTGTAACAGTTATACCTAACAGTATTCAATTTATTTAAAGATTAATAAAGCGCACTGTTACATAGATTAAGTGGTATCTCATTTTAAAGGTAGGTACTCTTAAAAGGAGGTACCTATTTGTTCACTGAGCATTTTGATGTTAAACTCTTCTTGATGCTCATGTATAGGGTTCAAAAATGTATGAAATTTAGGATTAAGATCCTGAATTTTACACAATTTTGAACACCCTCACAGTTCATTTCATTGCAACCGCCTACATTAATGTAAGGGAACACAATTTTTATACCAGATTAATCAAAAGGCTCCCTTTTCAAAAATACCCTCAAATGTACCACTATGCTAAAGTTTACTAATCTTAAAAATACAAGAAATTTAGGGAAATTTAAGTGATTCTGATATTTTTCAGCGGTAACGGAAACATTATAATCCTCTTCCGCGGTCACGGAAACGTCATCGTCTCCCCCCGCGGTCAATGAAACATCATCGTCTGCTCCCGCCGTCACGGAAACGTCCTTCATGCGCGATTTGGCAAATTCCCGGTAAAATACGAAATTCGCGCATAGGCCTAATTCCCGGTTCAAAAAATTCACGCATATTTCCCGGTTTTCCCGGTCGATGGACACCCTGAAAAACTACCCCCACTCCCCAAAAACTACCCTTTCGGTGGATTTGGGAGATTTAAAAATAACTTCCCCAAATTTACGGAGTGAAAATAGGGGGGTTTAAGTTGTTACCGATGATCTACCTTGTATAGTTTTGCCGCTTTACGTTGTGTACTGGTGGTCTGCTTCACCCTGTATAGTAATATATTATGGTTCCATATACCGGTGAAAAAAACCATTATATTAAAATAATTATGTCATCTAATAATGCAAAAATACATCCACGGATGTAGCGTACTTTGAATTGTCCTAATCCCCTGATTTATTTTATCTCATTAAAATAAAATTTGTATTTATCAAAATTAGTCTCTGCCCCTTTTTAAATTAAACGTCAGCATTTTCAACACTTTCTCCATTTCTAAACAGTTTTTTTCCTTTCATCAATAAAGTCATTTTAGAGTTCAGTGATGTGTTAGATTACAGTAATACCCTAATAACATTTTAAATAATGTAGAAACGAGTATTTGCCACTTTAATAGTAATGGATTATTAACCGTATACAATGCAGGAATGATGATGCAGGTTGATGTCTTCATGGCATACTTAATAAATAATCTAACTAAAAATTAAATAAGATAAAACAAAGAACATAAAAATCATACAAAGATAAAACAATGTAAAAAACTGATAACAAAAGCAAGTATTTGTAGAGATGATAAACTAAAGCAGAAACAATTAACACATACTTTGTTTACAGCTTACTCTAACTTTGACCACAACTTACACATTAGACTCCTTGACATTGCGGATACCCTGGCTCATGTCGTCCTGGAACTCGCGCCACACACTGAAGCCCAACTTGCGCTTGAGTTCCTGCGAAGCCTTCATCTTGGAGGCGAGAACATGTCGAAGGGTCTGTATCTCCTCCTCAACCTGTTGCAAATGTGCGTTTATTTTTAGGCATTTCAAACCAAAGTAATTTACTCATTGGCAAAACTATAACATTTAGGAAAATGACATGTCAGTTAGTCTTGGCTCATGAGAAGAGAGATGAGGCTTCAGTATCACAGGCTAAGCGAGCTCACTCTCTTCTCAGACAGTCGTCTCCAACGTTCTACGATTAGGCAGAACGTAACTAAGACAGATCAAAGGAATGTCATGGATCATGGCTTCCTAAGATTGCACCTACATCGCTTTAGGATACAAAATGGTGACAGGAAATGTGGGCGGTCTGAGGAGACTACAGACTATCTACTTTTTGACTGCACAGCTCTGAATGAAGTAAGGGAAAGAACTTTCGGAACTATGACATGGGGCGGACACCTGCTTCAGGACAGGAGGAGCTCAGACAGGAGGCTGCAGTTCACTAAGGAACACAGATGTGATGGGCTCTGGGGCACCAAACGGCAAGAGCAAAAAGCTCACATTTTCATATATATCTACCTATTTTTCAAGTCTTATTTACTTAATCCACAGCTAAATAACTTCAGTTTGTAGCTCATAATTTCAGGTTTCTTTTTTTAAGTGCTATGCTCTCAATCAAAGCTGGGTGATAATTGAGTGAGATTTCTTCCACATCACAATTTTGCTTTTTTGTCTTGTTGCTTTAAGCCTTCTTTACAATCAACTCTATCTCACTTATAATTAAATTGACATCCATCATAATCAAAAACAACTCAACCCATACCTGAGTGAGTTATTATCATACAGTATTATCTGAGTAAGTAAGTATCATGCAGTTAGAACTGAGTAAAAAAGGCCCAATGTAGGCTACAACACATACATGTACATGTACATGCACACATAAAATAAAACACTTGTCTTTAAATTGATCTACTTCAATCTATTTCTTGGCCAAATTCATAATTAATATTCAATTCCTTACATAAAAAACTTTATTTGTTTTTTTATATATAGAAAATCTTTCATTTTATAGCTGACTTTGTAAAACTCTGCAAAACCACAAAATAGGCCTGATACAATTTTAGCACCAAAATTTCATGTGTACCAATTTATGGTGTTGTGAGTACTATGCAAATGAAAAATTAGGTATGTCAATAATAATGATAGTAGACTTAAGTCTTTCGTAACCTGACACCCTAGGACGGGTGCCACCCGTCTTTAGGCGGGAATGGGTTAACGAACGCATTTGATAAACGTACATCAAAAAAGTTTAGCAACAATTTTTTTAGATGAATTTGCAAAATGAATATATACTGTCTTTATGTCTCAGGTGCAATATTCCATGGATCCAAAACCTCTTATTTTGTTCTCCTTTTGTGGGGGGAGGGAAGGTTCCATGAATCTAAAATGACCCAGAGCAACATTTTCTATAACAACACTATGGCTTATTCTTAGTTAAGCACTTTAGGAACACCCTGTATATGTGCTGTTTGAAATGGGTGATGGGTTGATGATAGAGATCAATATGTTGACAAGGACTGTGTTCAGTGAACTGTTCAAGCTATAGTGTTACTAGGCTTCTTCCCTCAGTACAGAACTCTAGACCACGGGTCCATATCTGTGTGTTGGCTTGGCTTCATACATCCAGGTTATTATCATGTGGTTGTCTGTCATTTTTCAAGACATTTTGCTACAGGAAATTTTCTGTGCTGTGCGGTTTATTTGTTACAATATAAAAATTAATAAATAACTAAGCCTATCTGCACCTGCCCATGATGTTTACCTTGGCTAGTTCATCAGCCCACTCCTGTTTCTGTCTCTCCTGTTCCTCCGGACTGAGTCCCGCCAACTCATTGATCCCAGAATCTGGAGACACATCCGCCACCACCTCCTCTCCTGGGGAAATATAACACATAATGTTACATTCAGATTATATATAGGGTGTCCCACGAAGGGGTTTAAACGTTTGATTTTATATTACGCGCCCATTCATGCACCGAACTTTTTGAAACTTTACACAGTTTACAAGGTAGGTTTTAAAAATATTCTGGAAAAATTTCAACTCCCTAACCTTAGAAGAAACAAAATGGCGGCATATTGAAAAAGTTACTTTAAAACATTAAAAAAGGTATTTTTGGTTTTATAAAATATTTTTATTGTTACTTTCCAGGGCAATATGACTTTAAAAAAAGAAAAAATTAGAACATAGCCAAATGGAAAACTAAAAATTAATCAAATAACTAATAAATAAATAACTAATAATAAATCATGAAAGTAGTTTTTATAGAAAGCACATTGGTAAATTTGTCAATAAGCCGCCATTTTGTTTCTACTAAGGTTAGGGAGTTGAAATTTTTCCAGAATATTTTTAGAACCTACTTTGTAAACTGTGTTAAGTTTAAAAAGGTTTGGTGCATGAATGGGCACGTAATATAAAATCAAACGTTTAAACCCCTTCGTGGGACACCCGGTATAATCCAACTGTAGATTTAGATGTGCTCTAAAAATACAGTTACCTCTTGAAAATCCAATATCTACATGACTGGGAGGTTTGAGGTTTTGGGTGACCAAAAAAATAGGTACCTAACCAACAACCTAAGAAAAATCTGATTCTGAAGGATTATTTATTATTCCGAGTCGGTTTGGCTCTTCTACCCAAGCGATTTTCATAAGTTTGGTCTTAAATTAAAGGTATGCACGGACAGATTTGCCATCAAGCAAAGGCATTCATTTATCTTAAGTATATTTCGAGTTATGCACCCAAAAGCAACTTCCACCCTGTAAATTTCTAAGTTAAATTAGGTTTTTCTTTCCGAGTTTGTTAGGCTATTCTACCTGACCGATTTTCATAATTTTAGTCTTAAATTAAAGGTATGCACGCACAGATTTGCCATCAAGCATCATCACTCATTTATCTACTGTATCACTCTCGACAAATAAATGTTTAAGACGGGACATGATAAATGATAAGATCGGACGTACCTAAAGCAGGCTGCTGAACAACAAACAATCTAAATTAATTGTTAAAAAATAGAGTTATTTATCATTGATTGATAGTTAAATTATTTTGCTTGAATCCTCAAAATTAACCGCCGGTTTCGAGGGGTTTCACTCACATAGTTAATTATTAAAAAGGAAAACAGTGTTTATTGAATAAAAACGTATTTTATTGTTAAGTATAACCTATATTTCAAATTATATTAGGCTTACCTTAATTAAATAAGTAAATGCAAAACCTGGTCTACCTAATTAAAATTAAATTGACAAAATATCAAATAAATAACAGTAATGTATACTGCTCAATAATCAATACTATTGACAGTAAATGCCAAAACTAATGAGATACGAGACTCTGGTTACAACACAAATCAAATACCAGCATTGCAGTATCAGGTTACAGTGTATCACACTATCAAATGTCAGATTGTACCACGATTTCAAGACAATCACAATAGTCACATAATTTCCAAAACAAAAACATAGGTAAATGCTACAGTTATTGGCACCTTAACGGTAAGCTTCGGAGAAATCTACCACAGCTCCTTTGCAATACTTTTGATAATAGGCCTATCTACGTTTTTTAAACATGTAGCAGAATGTACTGAGAATACAGGGATGTATTAAGAAAATATATATATCATTACTTAAGTTTATTAAAAAAATAAAATATAAAAAAAATACAAAAACCATAGTTATTGGCACCATCAACCATAGCTATTGTCACATCTTGGCACAGTTATTGGCACCTATAAAAAAAGTCTACAAATATTACATTTTAAGTGTCCTAAGATGGACTTTGTTGTCTTATACATAAAATAATGGAAAATAAGATTGTCAAAAAACCCCGGTTCTGATTTAAATTACTCTGTAAAGGTTCTTATCATTACAAACAAAATAGTGCAATTCCCCCCCCCCCTTGCTGTAAAGATAACAGTTCAAAAACTATTGCAACTTATGTGATTTGCCCTATCAAATATCATAGTTACTCCCACCGTGTTGTTGACAAGCTAAATGGAGAAAGTATGCGCCAGATTGCTGATACTGTTTATTAATTTAATATTCACTTTCGCTCTTTATTTATTGTTTACCAAATACAAGTCTAAAATTTACTTCTAGACAATTAACTGTAGCAACTCATTTAATCACATAAAAAAGTATTGAATATGCTACTATCATTACTTAACCATTTCTGTATTTACCATTGTAAACGTCACAAGGAAAACTCATCACCATCCCTGTCAATGAGTAAATTTCACAATCATGCATCATTTTACAGTTAAATGAACACAGCTAAGCCAGCACTGACTGAAGACTAAACAACTGCCACCTCACAGATAAATGATTGTAATCACATCTACAGTATTTGGTAGACCCTTCACTTGGTAAGCCTCACAATCGTACATAATCACACTGTTAATCTGTAAACCACGTGGACTAAAGACAAAGCCACAATGTTCAGTAACTCTGTGACCACAGAGTCCAAGCTCATGGCCATTGTTAATCTTATCAACATAAAAAACATGTAGATACAAGTTTACATTTGCTGAAGTAATGAGAGAGAATTATTAAATACTCAGTGCGGAGTGCATTGAACACAATGAAACATGAAATACTGTCTAACTTGTTTGATTTTTAAATACAATTTTAGTGAACACATTTTCATTTATTTATTATCATAACCATAAACAGCTGTAGTCAACCAACTACAATCTAGTATCACTTGACGGATACAGGTAATTTAAACCTTTTGATGTAAAAATCAGTGATCAGTGAAATGCTATACCATAAACATACATACTGAATCAAATTTATTTAATTCCTCTTAAATGTTTCCATCTAATCTGTTTTATTTAAGTGTATAAGCAACGAGTTAACCCTTAACCTTGTATGGTAATTTTGTCATAATTTTACAAGTATGGTGGCAACCCTGGTGAGCATAACAGTAGCTCTGTCATAGTCTGTAGTCTGTCATACCCCCATACGCATGCTTGTGTTACCAGTACGGTACTGTGTTCATTGGGGGTCTAGTGTACCTACCCCTGTGCGTGTAGTACTCAGTTTTATCATCATAATTAGTATTAATAACTTTATAAATTTATTATTTATAATTTTGATAGTATTGAAAGTTTGCCAAACAAACTTAGTATCTGTTAATCAATTTGATGGAAATGTCCAACCATAGAGTCCACTGATCTAGCCTCCCAGTAAAAAGGCGTTTTTACCGTGTCTGCCTTGGTGAAAAATACTCCAAGACAAAATTTAATTATGAAACCTTTTTGAAAAAAAAAAAATTATGTGCCAGGGAGAAATGTAAAATATTTGTGAAGTGTGTTAATAGGACATCTAAACCAACCACTGGACGAGGATTTTTAAAGAAAAACACACATTACCAAAGAAAGTGTTTAATTTCTTTAATTTTTGGTTCAGGATTTTCTTAATGCTGCAGAGTTTTTTGAAAGCTCATTTAGCAATTAAAGTGTTATCAAAATTTAAACCCCCCCCCCCACGAATTTCCACCTCTTTTCAGTGAAAAGTAGTTCAAAGGTCTATTTTTTGTACGTTTTTGAACACCCTGTAAATATGGATGAAAATAATTTAAAACTTTTTCCACTAAAATACTCAGGACTCAAGGACCTTTAAAATTAGGTATAACAGGACCCCCCTTTACATTTGAAAATTTTCCAAAAACCACCCCCACCCCCCAAAATCTGCCCTTTGGGATGCTTTTTTGGGTTTGAAAATAATTTAGATGAATTCCTTGGGGTCAAAATAGGGGATTCCAGTTGCAATTAGGTTTCCATTTGCTTTCATATTGGAGCTATAGAAGCCGGCCGGGTGGTCTGAGACATCCTGTATATGTGTCTGTTAGCACGATAACTCAAGCAAAATTGATCAGATTTTAATGAAAATTTTTTATAAACGTGTAAACCTACATTTATTCTAACGAGTTCGCGAACCAGCATGATCGGACTATGGGAACAGGGTTTTACGGGGTTGAAATAGGGTTTTCCCATTTTTGACCCTAAAAACCCAAAATTTCACGATTTCATTCCAAACCATTTTGTAGAGCTTAAAAAACAAATAATTTAGTTTATTGAAGCGTTGTTGTGCGCCTAATGGTTACGGAGAAAATTCCAAAAGATTGTAAATTTTGAATTCCCATGTTATTCTTATGGAGAATAAGTCAACTGTTGTAGTTTACTTGTTTATGAACATATTTTGATCGAATTTGGAAAATACATTAATTTCTTACTAAACTATTAACATTAAAAAAAAACCTTTTTTACCCTCCCTGTTGCAGCAAATTTAAGTACTTGTCTAACTAATTATATTTAAATGGGAAAAATGTGTTATTTTTAAGGAGGCATTTAAAATCCAATAAGGCAAATGGAAATTTGCTTAGTCTGCAGGTTTGCTGCAGCGGGGGTATTTATTATTTGTTGTAAAGAACAAATTACCATGTGAAATAATAGTTGTTAGCGGAGCCACAACTGCTAGTTATTATAATTCGGCCAATAAAGAGGCATAGGCCTATAAATGTTTAGTGTAATTTTAGGAAGAAACTTTGGAAAGCTTAATATTATTTAGAGCTGGCATGTTTAAATGTGGTGGTAAGTTTTGAAGAATAAACCAAATAATAGCATGTTAGACTGTACACTGTTAGAAAACACACTTGAAAATGTGGAGCAAGCAAACTCATTTTAACAGTGTAGTTCTACCTCCAAACTATCACAAAATGTTGCATTTTATAACTTATATGACCAATACAACAGTACCTATTCCAACAAAAGATAATTTATAAAATTGCTTAATTAGAGCTTTAAAACACTGCATTATTAATAAGTTAATGCCCAAAAATATTATTTAACCAGATAATACAAATCTATTTGTCAAATATATAAAGCTAAATTAATATTTTTTAAATTGAAAACATACATACACATTTTTGTTTTTGATTTTATTAAAAAGTAAAAAATAATACAAATATGAAATAATTTATTATTGAGGTTGTAATAGGAGGGAATTAAATTTACTTTACCAGTAATTTACTATCAATACTTATAAATTTATGATATGGGGAATGTTCACCCAAATAGGAGTGAAGGAGTAGAGAATGAAGTTTCTTTGACTATTTGATTCAATAGTCATGATCATTTAGCCTAATGTTCAGGAACAGCTGGGTCCAATGGCAGGTTTATGTCAACAAACTATCAGCTGACACGTCCAAGGTCAAACGACCGCCGCGCCGTCGTTGACCCTCAGTGGTAACAATCAACAATGGCCACAGCTGTTACAATATTGACGTACACAGATCTGCAGTTGAGACGGCTACTACAGTTATATCAATGTTGTCATTTTTGGCCTATCTATATATCTATTTCCGTAAGCCCAAAATTTTACAATTAAATTATTGTGAGCGAACGGGAGGCTTCAGAAAGCTGGGAGAGGTTTCATTTTGAAGGTGCCAAAAGGTTGTTACGGAATAAAATAATTCACATTTAAATAGCATGTGAATCTAGGTCATGTCTGCTTTGTTTACTTTGAAACATGTGGTTTAACTTATTAATCTTACCAAAGCCAGGACTTACTGTCCAGGACTTTGTCGCGATCGCGAGATGGAGAATGCGATCGCACCGCGAGATGATACGAGTCGAATATGATCACTAGGTACATTTTCGCTTGATTTTGCCGCGAACGCTTGTCACGATGATGACGTCTCCGTGATCTCGGGAGATGTTCACTCTTTAGCCGTGTTCGCGAGGAACAATAAGGATGTACTCGTAAAATCAGGCGATTTTAACGATTTTCCGGGAACACGGATGACATAGCGAACGATGTCCACGTGACGGCGGTAGTTGCTAACGATTTTTCCACGATCGCAGGTACCAATAGTTATGTCCTCGTGATGGCGGGAGATTTTCACAATTTTGCCACGATCGCAGGCAATTTTTGGGCTGCTACGTGTCTTATAGTATAGAACGTTACAATTTTAATGGCCGTTGTATCAAACCCACCGCCACACTTCTAAACGTTATCGGCTCATACCGATAAATTCAGTAAGAAAATGCCATTTACTTTGACTTAAATGAGTAAGCGGATACAGCAAGTGATGATTTTGGTACCTTTGTTATGTTACAATAAATGCTTTGTATAATAGTGTGTCGTGTGAGGTATAATAAAAATTACTTTCCTATCTTAAAGTTATCGGACTATTTGCAACACAACAGTTAGGGTACAAAAAGTAAACATCTGGCACAATTAATTTACCTCTAACGAGCTGTAGGAACTTGGAATAGTTTTTGTGGTTGGTGATTTTCGCCAGGTACGGTTTGCTGAGGTCCTCGAATTTCACTCTCACTCCGCGCACCCATTTGTTCCGTCCCGATTTTTTGTCAAACACCTCGGCCTCGACTCTCCTCGGGTCCGTCTCCTCCAACCCTAGACTTGTGGGTTCGTCGAACTCTTCCTCCACGATGACAAAAACGCAGTCTTCTTCGGCCACGTCCTCGTCAAAGCTCGGTGTGTCCGTTTTTGAGACGTAAGCGTAGTAGCAGTCCTCTTCGTACTCGAGGGACGCTGGTTCCGTATCGTCGCCGGATATCGCGGTGTTTTCTCCCATCCCATAAGCGATCACCTGTCGACTGAAGCGAAGCCGTTCGCGTCCGTAGCAGCGGAATGAGGTAACTACCTCCACGTCACTTCCCCCTCCACCGCGGCCAACGGTACCGCGACTGCGCTGTACTGCTGAGCTGACTGGTCAATGCGGTCGCGCTGCAAGCTGCGCCGTCGCCCTCGCCATCTCAGGCGGCTGTGAAAAAAGCTTTCACATGCAACTAAAGATCTCACTTTGGGGAAGTATGGGGTTTGGTTTGGATTTATGATCATAAACCTGTTAACTTTGCGCGAATTCAAACGGGAGAAAATTGGAAAAAGGAACATCATATTTAAATACCGGTATCATTAATTTTGAAGAGAACTTAGGTTTACTGCTACAGGGAAGAAAATAGGGGAGGGGGTTATTGAAATATTGATAATAATAATAAATAAATAAATAAAAAGGTCTTTATTTAGCAAGCGTTTTTGAGATACAATATTTCTGCTTTTCAAAACAACTCTTGTCCTTAATAGGCCTACTAAACTAAAACTAGAGAATCCGTGCGGTTCAATGAGCCGCGAGGAAAACTTTATGCTTAAATTCAAGTAATTCTAGTTACATCTTGTTGTTTAAACACTTGTTAGAAAATAATTTTAAATATATCTATTAGCGTCGTCAAGGTTTATTTACATTATTTCTGATCTCAGTTTTAACTGATAAAACTTCTAATGAATGCCAAACGATCTGCTTCAACTCGAGTTAAAATTTGCTACAAAGTTTTTCCAGGATTGAGAATTGATACATTTACTTTAGATAGAACTACTTTTACCAAGCAAATATTTCTTTAGGCCTAACCTTTTTTTAAATGTATTCAAAGAGTTGGCCCGTATAACTTGATAGGGGAGAGCATTATACATGGTAGGGCCGAAGTATGAGAAGGCGCGCCTCCCCACCTCATGCCTATCTCTAGGAAAGTGCAACAACTTGTCCTGTCTCATGCTGCGGACAGAGACATCTCGGCGAGAGAGAAGTTTCTCACACAGGTACTCATGCTTGCCGTTCTCTATAGCTTTACGTATCAGGATGGAGGTTGATGTATACAATTATCTTTAATTTGCATAAAATTTGCAGTGTTTCTGTAAGGAGTTATGTGATCTCTTCTCGTGCAATTATAAATAAATCTAAGTGATGCATTTTGTAGTCGTTGGATTTTATTTAGGTCGCCTTTTGTAATGCTATTTCCGTATGCTGGAAGACAATAATCAAAAACTGACAATACCAAGGCCCTTACTAGTTTTATTTTGGCGTTCTCAGGTAAAATCCCTTTCAATCTATATAGACCCTACAGCCGGCCAAGGGCTCGCTAACACATGGGGTTTGCATGGTCAGTTAGCGTCAGGTCTTCGTCAAGAATTACTCCTAGCGTTTTTAGTTTCTCGCATATATTGATGGCTGTCCCATTTATTTTAATTTTACTGACCATGTCTTAATTTTTTTTTAAACGTCTTGCGGTGCAATATGGAGGACTGAACATTTATCGTTGTTCAGTTCCAATCCATGGCTCTTTGACCAGACAGATATAGCATTCAGCTCATTATTAATGACATCAAAGGCTTTAGCGTAACATGTTTTACCATAGGACAGGTGTATCTGGCAATCATCAGCATATAAATGTAAATTGCACGTTTTCACAATTTTTGTGATGTCAGTAGTGTATATATTGTAGAATATTGGACCTAAGCATGTTCCTTGGGGAATTCCTCTTTCTTTTGACAGGGGAGATGATACTTTACCGATGATTTTTGTTACCTGAGTTCTGTTTTTGAGGTAAGATTCGACCCATTTTAATGCTGTGTCATTAAATCCGAAATAGTGCAGTTTGGCTAACAACAATGTATGAGATAATGAATCAAACGCTTGAGAGTAATCCAACATGATTAAAGAGCTATACATTTACTATTTTCTTTTGTTTCTAAGAGATCGTTATACAAATTTAGAAGCAAAGTGCAAGTGCTATAGTGTTTCCTGAAATCTGATTGTTGTTTTGGTAAAATGCTTTCTTTTTCGACGAATTCTGAAATCTGTTTAACTACAATTTTCCCAAGAACCTTTGATAATTTTGGCAGTGCTGATATAGGTCTTAGATGTTTAAGACTTTGTGTTCTGATGATGCTTAGTTCTGGGCAGTGGGCTCACAATACTTTCTTTCCAGGCATCTGGGAAGTATCCTGTAGCTAGTGACTGGTTTATCAAATAAGTATTTGCTGAAAGACAGTACGGACTCATTGATTTAATCATGAAAATATTTATACCGTCATTGCCCTTTGCTTTTGAAGAGCTTATTACATTTATTGCTTTTTGGACCTCTGCTATACCCGTGCTTTTCAACGGGAAGAAAATGTGACTTAGAGAGCTATTAAAGTGGTGCTGATGTGTGTTTTAAAATACAGCAACTCTATGATTTAGTTTGAAAATATAAACTGATTTAAAAGCGTAAACCTACTTACTTTCAAACCCCTACTTTTGATGTTAATAGATCCATACCTTAGTCTAGCAATAGCATCAATTGCTTCATATTGATATTTCATAAATTACATGTTTTACCTTTACCATGATTCGTCAATTTCAGTCAAACCTCTTCACATGTAGCTTACTATATAAATTAAAAAATTAAACTTTGATCAATACTTTAAAACATATACAACCTCACTGTAAAACCAAACATAACCCTCCTCAATCTTTTTCGAGTAAATAAACAAACACCAGTTCATTGTACTGACCAGCTATCAATCAAATCATATGAACATTGAAAGCACGCCAGACGTAGCCCTTTCGAAATCAACCTGTGGGGCAGAGTCCTTAGGAAATTCGTCCATATCAATACTTTTTGGCAAATCTACACACTCTAAGCTTCATTTTGATGTGCCATATGCCTATATTTTTATTTGGTGAATGACCTTAACCGTTTACGTTTACATAAAATTTGATTGTATCACTTTAATGATATAACTAGTGTACATGTTGCTCGAAATCAAGCAATTGCAAAGAAGTAAAGTAGTTATTTAAAAACAAATATAAATTAAAGTAGGAAATATTTAATTTTAACAAAATCAGTAAAATGTACCCAATGTGTTTTGTTGAATTGAAAAATAAATAACAGCAATTAAATTATACAGCTGATCAAAATGTAAACAATTATGTTCTTCATAAGGATAACATGGGAACTTTCAAAGCCACTGGGACAGAGCCCAAGGGACTATTTCAAAAATGTAAGGCCAGTTTGCAAATCTACGCGACACGCTCTTTCCAATGAGACGTCAATGGATAAAATCGGTTAAGAAATGGCGGAGGAGTTCAACCGACAAAGTTTCATGTAGCGACACAAAGAGAATTGAAGACGGGATAGCTAAAGCTAGGTGAAACTCGTGACGATGGAGAGTAGACCGAGTTGAAATAACTGGAAAACAGCTGATGCTTGTTGTGTCACTGGCTACTTCGTCATCCAAATGCAGACTAGACGGCATGTCAGGAGTATTTCTTTGAGCCTTAACTAGTCCCCAGAAAGCTCGTGGATTAGAAGATATGTTTGATTGAACATTGGATAAATATCGAGTGTGGTATTCACGAGACAGCGACCTACAAGTATCTCTCAGCCTTGAGAATTCATAATAATGGACAAGATTGAAACTTCTCTTGAGACGTGCATGCGCAGCTTTCTTTTCAATAATGCATTTTTTTAGGTCATCATTAAACCACCTAGGGAAGCGTCAGATACCAAATTTCTTCAACAGACTTGCATTTTTGACGATTTTCTCTAAGGAACTTTCCAAAAGATCAAACTTTTCATCAGTTGAGATCGACTGATCTTGTTTTTTAGGCTAAAATAGTCTATTATATGGTTTAAGAAATGAAACTGTTTTAAGCTAACCTAACATAACCAACCAAACTTGCTGTACTATTTAAAAATTCCTTTTGATAACAGAAAAGGCAAATTAAACATGGAATGTTACATAGTTACATAGTTTCATTTTATTATTGTTTGTTGATACTGAACAATAATTATCGTAGTTGTCAGCTGATACCGTATGTTTCAATTTGTCAATATCAATATATCGAGAAAAAATAATCGATAATAATGAATGTTCCCTTTAACATGAAAGTACCTGCTTGTGTTTACATTACTTTTAATTTGTAATTTGCAATGTAACTACGAATATCCCTTATGTGTACGGTATAGCCCCACTCTCCCCTTATCATTTTAGCACTATCTGTTAAGTAAAGGGAGAACTTGTACCATAGTTAATGCTTTTGCTACCAGAGGTCTATCCTGATGTGTTCAAGTTGGAATTGTATGTGTCCTGTTGACAGGAAAACTGTCACAAGTTTTTATAAGGTAAAAGTAAGTATATGCAACTTTTAATTTTCTTGTTCTTGAGTGTGGCAGATTGCGTGAAAATATAATAATAATATCTATGGTTCTTACCGTCAACGCAATCAGGGGTAATATTTCACTACGGCCATTTCGGAGATGACTCCACTACACACCTGACGATGGAGTTGATTCTGTTTGATTGTGTTTTAAATTTGTTATAGATAATAATCTACTTAAGTTACGTATAACGTATGCCAGTAGTGTCAATTGTAGTTGATTGTGTTTTAAATTTGTTATTATAGATAATAATCTACTTAAAGGCCATGTCACACCCGCCGCGGGAGTACCGCGCACGGATGTTTTTCCTCGAGCCATGTCACACCAAAAGTTTGCATCCGCGGCGGGAGTTTTGGAGTGGATGAGTTCATTACAATCGTTTTACATAAGAAACTCATCTTACCTGTTTAGTATGCCATGTATTTGCAGGTTTTAAGTAAAGTGTTTAAGAAGCAATTGAATCTTTATTAATTTGTTAGTGTAGGGCTACTTAAAAAAGTGAATAACTATTTTTTTAAATTTAATTTAGACCTTGTGTAAGAAGCATTATAAATATGGTTGTGGATAAATTATCCACTTTCAGCTTTTGAACGTTATTTTTCGCTACACTACAAAGACTATTTACTTTTTTAATAAAACATATGACTATTTTCAAACTAATGTTATTTTTTGCTGAGCCTTCTATTGAAAGTTAGAGTTTACAGTGAAGTTTACAGTGATTGTAAAGTTTTTTGTTGTTGCAAATCGAAAAAGTTGATGAAACAATAAAAAAATTGTTTACGTCGGCAATATAAAAATGTTTATGAGAAACATTAATATTTTCACCGTAAACATTGTTTTGAATGATAAACAAAGATGATTTTTTTCTGGTGAAAAACATAATTCCGAAGATAATACAAAACAACATAGACTACATCATCAAACAAAAGAAACATGTTAAATTTAATTTAAAACTGTATTAAACTGTATTAATTTTAAACTTTAAATAGGTTGGGCATTAGAAATGCCCCTTTGCGCATGTGCTAGACAAAACTCCCGCCGCGGTAGTCTCAAAAACTGGCTCAGCAGGCGGACGTGGCGGACACTACCGCACGCCCGCGGGCGCGCGGTAGTGCGGTGTGATTTGGCACATTTGATAACATGGGGAGCGATTTTTCAAAATTCGCTCCCGCCGCGGGAGCGAGCTCGGTGTGACTTGGCCTTAAGTTACGTATCACGTAACGGTATGCCAGTAGTGTCAATTGTAGTTGATTGTGTTTTAAATTTGTTATTATAGATAATAATCTACTTAAGTTACGTATCACGTATGCCAGTAGTGTCAATTGTAGTTGATTGTGTTTTAAATTTGTTATTATAGATAATAATCTACTTAAGTTACATATCACGTATGCCAGTAGTGTCAATTGTAGTTGATTGTGTTTTAAATTTGTTATTATAGATAATAATCTACTTAAGTTACGTATCACGTATGCCAGTAGTGTCAATTCCTAGTTGATTTTGTTTTAAAGTGTCATATAGAAATAAAAATGTAAAATAGGTCCATGGTACAACACCTTCCCCATAAAAATTAAACATGTAGTACCTATAAGACTAGGAACAAAAACATTTAAGTTAAGATACCATATGTTAGGCTAAGGAAAACTCAAAGAAATTCCAGCTAACTTAGTTAAGCATAAAACTTTTCAACCACAATTAGGTCTATTCTTATAGCCTACTAGTGGCCTTTAGGGGCCATAGCCCCTAATTTATACTACAATAAAAAAACCATATTTAAAAAGACAAATATTCTAAATATGTTTTTAAAATTAATTATCAATTTTATGTTACTTAAATTAACAGTGTTTCTTGTTTTATATCTTGGATTTCCTTCCGTTTTGGAGTCGTATATTAGTTACTTCTGATGTGTCAATGAAATACAATTGTAAAATAATGATTAAATCAATAACACAACATATTAACAAATGGAAACGTGCACACGGTTTAGCCTTAGCCCGGAGAACGACGAATCAGAGCTGAAATCATACAGCCAAACATTGCAAGTCTTTTCTAGTTTAAAATTGAAGATTTGTTTTGTAATCTTACGAATTCTGTTATAGTTTCAATTTTGAGAACCAAATGTAAAGGTTAAAATTATTATTAATTATTATGAGGGCAACTCCCCATTTCGCGGTAGTAAGTCAGAAATATATCTATGAATTTGTCCCTGAATTTTAAGACAGTAAGACCCATTTCCCGGAACTCTCTTTTTGTGTAGTGGAAAGCAAAAACCATTGCACCGCAGTGGCGTAACTACGGGGGGGGATGAGGGGGATAGAACCCCCCCCAAAGGCAAAAAAAAAAAAAAAAAAAAAAAAACTTAATAACCTACTCCATAATGAACATTGTTCTCAGAGGGTGGATCAGGAATTGTTGCGGGTAGTTTCATAATCTTTGCGAATAAAATCGGGGATTTCCAGTGGCAATTACGTGGGAAGTCATCATATTAGGTTGGCAACACTGCCGCTCATGCGCTGTAACTGTAAGTTTAGTTAAGTTCCCGCTCAGTCTGTTCTGGGTCTGGCGCGTTTCCCTGTGCTTGTCGCCTGTGTGTTACTTGTTGTTCAGTGATGATGTGTTCTGTTGTTCTGTTCACAATGTCTAAGAGGAAAGCATCATCATAGCAAAGCTTAATAACAGATTTGTTTAGAAAGCGTATGGTAACTAAAACCATTGACTAAGGAAATTTCCCTTGTCTGTGCTAAAACTGAGCATTGAGCATACTGAAAGTGATGACAGTTCCTGATAACAAACAAAAACATTCTGCCTTGCTTACTTTGCGAAGACGCGTGGTGTAGGGGCGGGTGGGGGAGGGGAGGGGTATCTGGTGCCTGGGGAGGTTCACTCTTTCCACCCGATAATTTTACCTACAGTCAGGGTCATCGCACGAAAAAAAATATTTTGGGGGAGACACTGAATTTCCCAACTATTTTACTCGAACTAACCCAACTTTAATAGGCTACACGAATTTCACAACTATATTAATATCAAGTTTTAACAGTTAGTAGCCGAAGGATATTATTTTACGTTTAAATCCTCTTTACAGCTGACATACACAAATAACAAGAAATTAAGGGCTTTCTCACAATACTGGTTTTGACTGTCAATCTTCATTGTTGATTGTGTTTTAAGTGTCTTAACAAATGTCTCAACAAACTGTAGGTCTACTGATCAATAATACATTAAGTTTTCAGCCTGTCAAAATCGATTTGAAATAAAAATTCAGTAGATACGGCTCTTCGCGCGCAGCACAGAAGGCTACAGTACAAAAACAACTTAACGATAATTTGTTCGTTTGTTGTGTTGTGGTTTTGATTTATTAGTTACTTACTATTTCCTGATACTGACCGGCCAGAAACAGCCTCAACTGGGTAGATTTTTGGAGTTCTTTTGAACGTTCTTTACACCTCATGAATGCCTGAAAAAGCGAGTTTGGAGTTCGAATTTTTCAAAATTTTCCATACCCCCCAGGCCCCCCGGTATTGGGGCTCCTCCATCCCCCCCCAAAGCCATGTTCTAGTTACGCCACTGTTGCACCGTTGTATTGCCTTATAATGTTTTTTATGAAGTTTGAATCATGTAAAAACAGTTCTTTTAGTTCGTCATTTACTTGTGGTTGTGGCATGCCCATTGTGGCATCATGCGTTGAAATTTCCATTTGTGGCCTCCTCTGCGAAGTGAAATGCGCCACAATGCATGCAAGTGCTTTAAGAGGACCTAGATTGTGAGAAACAACACTCAACTCATTTTCCAGCGTTCTTCTAAAGATAGGTTGTAAAACAGTTTCTGGATTTCTTTCACAGTTAGGCCCTACATGACGTTCTCTTTTGCATTTCTTAAGTCTGTTGAATTCCTGGACACTCTTCCACGTCTTGCAGGTCTTCCCCTACCCTGTCTAGTTACTTCACTCATTATAAAAACGGAAAAACAAAAAAATTAAACACAATTCATTTTGAAACATTATTTACCAACATTGACTTTCAGAATAAATGTAAACATTGCAAATAAATAAGTAACAGCTGATAGAATGCAGACGTTTTTCAGTCCCCATGCATTTCTTATGGTGGATATTTTACGTTATATCTCGTTTTCTGGTAACTTTATGGGAATTCTGTCATTTTTCCCGAGTCCCTGGGGTCAAGACCTTTAATTTAAGACCCCTCCCACCTTTCTGCGACTTACCAGACGTCCACAATTTTCTGGTAAAGATTGGAGTATAAGATTGGATTGGAACCAAACCAATGAAAAATTCATAAACCACCGGGCACTTTCATTGGCTTTTCCTCTTTATTCTTTGACATTGCAAAAGAGACAGTTAGTTAAGTAAGTTAACCCTTTGAGTGCCAACGTCCGGGGAACCGGACGTTTTTAAAACGAGCCAAAAGTGCCGACGTCCGGCCGACCGGACGTTTTTAGAACGAGCCAAAAGTGCCAACGTCCGGCTGACCGGACGTTTCGTAATGATCGAACAGCTGTTATAACAACCGAACGGATACTCGGATTCTTTTAACCCATATATTAACATTTAGTCGAAAGTTACTAGATGCGATACATCGATTTTCGTTGGTCGAAATATCGAAAATTCGATTTTTACGAAATTTTAACCTAAAAACCGCCAGATCGCGCTCGGCATTTTTAGCGCGACCTTCGGGAAAAATCATCGGCATTTTTTGAGCGTTACTTTTATTTCTCGCCTGGCACTCTAAGGGTTAACTTAGCTTAGGCCCTAACTTAAAAGTTTTGTCCTTAATTAATCATTAATCATTTGTTAATTAATCATTTTTGGGTAGGTAGACTTCCGTATCTGTTGTCAAAAACAACCGAATGAAATTATCAATCGATATATCAGTTGACAACTACGACAAATAAATATTGTTCATCAGCAAACAATAAAAAAAATTAGGTAGGTACCTAACTTAGCCTAACTTATATTGAAATCAAACTGTCCTAAACTAACATTT
Source organism: Macrosteles quadrilineatus (assembly GCF_028750875.1). Classification (NCBI taxonomy): domain Eukaryota; kingdom Metazoa; phylum Arthropoda; class Insecta; order Hemiptera; family Cicadellidae; genus Macrosteles; species Macrosteles quadrilineatus. The sequence continues at coordinate 1,305,099 of NW_026542596.1, forward strand.
AACTAACCAAACATGAAGTAACATTTCGAAATTCCGTTTGACAGCTTATTCCCCATAGGCTATGCCTTTTCTATTATCAAACGGAATTTTGAAACGGTAACTTAGCCTACTGCAAGTTTGGTTAGTTATGTTAGGTTAGTTTAGAATCGAGTTTCATTTCTTAATCCAATATTATATGGTGGGGCTATTATTTTTGCCTTTAAACAAGATTACCTAGTTCTTAATCCTATTCTCTAACACAAGCTATTAACCCTCGAGGAGGCGCTTCACCAGTATAACGGGAGCGGGCGCATGCGGAGTTTTATTCCGCATTACTAAATAGCATAAATTTTACCCATTTTATTTGTTGTTATAACGAAATATTATATGTAAATGTTGAATAAACTAATCAGAAACCTAATTTCTTTGTTAATAACAATTAAGTAGCCTATTTGTTTAAATTAATGAATAGTAATATTTATAAAGCAAACATATTGAGCAATTTTCTAGTATAAAGGTATCACTGTGGGTGTTACGAGAGAGGGCGCATGCGGAGTTTTGTTCCGCAATAATGCAATTAGGCCTATATGTATGTATGTTTTTTTTTGTACATGCAAACAAAATATATTTGGTGATAATTATAAATTAAATAATAGGCCTACATTTAAACATGTTTATAATTTTGTATGTATAAAATATACGTACACAGTTTGACAATAGCGCATGAGAAAATAAACTCTGCGCTAAGGACTTACGCGATAGGGCGCACACGGAGTAAACCTCCACAAACTGACACCACGTCACTGAATTGCAACTGATAACAAAATTATGAGGAATTCGGGGGTAAAAATAGCCTACAGCACCTCGGCAGTTGTGTAGCCTACATGTTTTGATTGCTTTGTTTGAGCCTGTAGTTTTTGTGAATATAAGTTAATGGCTTAACTTACTTTTGTTTAATGTGTGTTTTTTTATTTAAGTGAAACTGTACCCTATACCGTATTGTTTATTGAGGTACAGTTTCTTAACTGGGCTATGCTAATATCAATTGAAATTATTGAATTGAAAATATTGATTTTATAATCGATATTTTAAAATATATCTATTATAAAATTACCGTAAACTATCATAACCTAACCTAACCAACCAAACTTGCTGATGGTGAAAAAATCGCATGAAGGTTTACTAATCGAATCGATAGTTTCAATCGATATTAGCATAACTTAGCCCAGAAACTGTACCCGGTCATTGTATTGACGATGCCGATTGCATAGGACCTAACATACATGACTAACGGAAATTAACAGCTTCTCTGCAGAATAGTTGGTACTGCATGTTAGGCATAACATAACTTGTGCTGCAAGTTGCTTCGAACAGGTGTTTTGTGCATTCTGTTAGGTTGAGACAACAAAGAGAATGTTAGGTTAGCTGATGACCTTTCCACCCTAGGCCTGAATTGCTGATAGCAACATTATTCAATCAACTAACTTTGACAACTAACTGACTAACTGACTACAAGGTAGCCTAAGTAAACATAGGCCTATGCCTAGGACATTGGGTTTATTCATGTTGTCGTTGTGAAAAGAGCAGATAAATTATGCATCCATAAAACAAAAAATACGATAGGTAAGTTGTTTTCGGTTATGGTTTGCTTCCAACTAGGCAGTGAAGAAAGCCTTGCAACAAACATAAATTATGTAGGCGGGCTTACCTGATGACAATCCACTCATTATGGTCGCAGGGCTAAGTATGTAGAGAAAACGAAATTTTATAATAATAAAATTTCGTTGCTTTTTTGCAACAACACAGAATTCCCAGTTCAAGAAGCTAATACACAAACAATGATACCGAGCGAATTTTCGGTTTAACGATCAAATGAATTTAATTTAAGAATAAATAATAGTAGTTGAACCAGTAATATGTAATTCCTAGTTTGCACTAAATAACTTGCACCTTGCTTGCACTGTCGACTGTCGTGTACTTGACTTTTAGAGATTATAAAGTTTTACTTCTTTTCCTCTCTGTCGCGTGTGTGGGTAGCCTACTAGGCCACACTAGGGTAGGTGTCTTGCACAATTTGTTTTTCAGGATTAATTTTGCCAACAGTGTCATTTAAAGGCTTCTGTTTGACTATAACGAAGGTTTAGTAATATTGAAAAATTATTTTGTTCATAGTTTATAAATAATATTATAAGTGCCTCATATTCAATTTTGTATTTTTTATTATGAAATTAAACCGTCATGACCTAACCAAACCAACCAAACGTGCTGGCAATGGAAAAATCTAATGAAGGTTTATTAATCGAAAAAATAGTTCTGTTCATAAAATGAAATTATAAATGCCTCAAATCCTATTTTATAATTTTTTTTATTATAAAATTAAACTATCATAACCTAACCAAACTAACCAGACTTGCTAATAATGAAAAATCAAATGAAGGTTTAACAGAAAATAATATTTCTGTTCATAAAATAAAACTATAAATGGATCAAATTCAATTTCATAATGTTTTAATTATAAAATTAAACCGTCATAACCTAACCAAACCAACCACAGCAGCGGAAAATTACGCAGCGTAAATCAGGAGGGGTGGTTCAACTGACTGCGGAAATAACGTTGCGGAAATTCATTTCTGCCCAAACTAGCGACGAGTATGGAACCCCAATATAATACCATAAAATAATACTAGGTAATATTCAGACGCAATTATTTTTAATTGTGGTTACTTTTATTGTAAACTGATGTTTGACCTAGTTCTTAAAAATCACCTTAATTGATTTTTTATGAGGATGGTGATAGTAAACATGAATAAAATACCCCCGCCGCAGCAAACCTGCAGACTATGCGAATTTCCATTTGCCTGATTGGATTTAGACTAAAATGTCTCCTTAAAAATATTACATTTATTCCCTATTTAAATAGAATCAGTTTAACACATACTTAGGTTTGCTGCAACAGGGTGGGTAAAAGTGTTTTTTTATGTAAAATGTTAATAGTTAGTAAGAAATAAAAACATTTTCCAAATTTGGGCAAAATATGTTAATAAACAAGCACACTACAACGGTTTACTTATTCTCCATAAGAATAACATGGGAATTTTAAATTCACAATTTTTTTGAATTTTCTCCGTAACCATTAGGCGCATTATAACGCTTCAATATACTAAATTATTTGTTTTTTTAAGCTCTACAAAATAGTTTGGAAAGAAATTTCAAAATTTTATGTTTTTTGGGTCAAAAATAGGAAAAACCCATTTTTACCCCATAAAAGCCCCCATAAACCCCTGTTCCCATGGTCCGATCATGCTGGTTCGCGAACTCGTTCGAATAAACGTAGGTTTACACGTTTGTACCAAATTTCATCAAAATCGGATCATTTTTGCTCGAGTTATCGCGCTAACGGACACATATATATATATAAATATATATATAAATATATATATATATATATGAATTTGAACGGATGGTGTTTTTAGCCTCTAGGGACCTCAAAACGAAAAAAAAAATCGGTCCCGGGCATGGCCCCCACAAGGGTGGGGCTGGTGCAACTCTGGTCACAGGGCCCGGGGCCTCAGAGGGCCCGGGCCTACCCATATTTTTTTATTTTTTTCCCCATTGAAGATCACTTTACAGCAGATCATAAATTGAAGATAAAAAATAATATATATATTTTACAAAAAACAAAGTTTAATAATTTAAAATGCATTAATTCTAGATTCTAAGGTAGTTTATATTTAAATACTATAGCTGCGTAGGAGCGTATGTTCTATACAACAGCAGAACAGCCAGCTCGGGCCCCAGTGGCCGGCTCCACAAACTCCCTCTACCCTTTCCTCCCGCCAGGCGCCTAGCCCCTCCTACCTCACTCTCCCCGTAATAAACAAAGTTTGGTTTTATAATTGAACTGATAGTTTCAAGAATGAATCCTTATAGTTATAAGTTAAAATAAAATTTGTAAAGCATTGAAAAATTGACATGTACTATGTACCATAGCTAAGGTGACCAGACGTCCCGTTTTAGGGGGACTGGTCCGTCCCGACAAATCCTCTCGGGACGCGTATTTGTCCCGTTTTATCAACATTTGGTCCCGGTTGCACTTTTATGTATGGTATTCCATTTTCCATTTTTCAATTAATGATTGCAATCTAGGTTATTTGACACAAACTTAAAAATTCTTTACTTTTGGAGTTTTAAAAATATGAAAGATTGTAATAATTTTTACCTAAGTTTTCTTACTAATTCGCTCGGTATAATACTGTACTAAAGCATGGATTGGATAGCATCGGCATCGACAGCATCGGTCATTCTCGGCGTTACTCGTGCACATTCGTTTTTCTCCGTGACTACTCGCGCAAGTTCGGCAGCTCAGGCATCCACTCCCAAAAAAATGTAGTATTGTTAAAATTCTTGATGAAAATTGTCACTGAATAAAATATGATTTCATTGGTGTAAGCTGTTAAACTCGATTTAGGTAAGTTTTTTCCTACTCCATATTACAAAGTACAATTATAGCAGTTAAGATAGCCAAACCCTTTTACAGGGAAATAAAAAAGACAAAATATTAATAGGCATGGAGCTTTTGTGTATTGATATAATAGTTTTAATTGCTGAATTCCTGTAATTTTAAGTCTTATAAAACTCATTGAAGAACTCTTTTCTTCCTTAAAAAAGGCTGCAAAAGTGCCATTTACCACTCACAAATTTAATACCTAGATTGCCTTAAAAACTCACTAAAATACATGACATTTTCAACATTTTCCCGGGGGAGAACCCCCGGACCCCCATCTAGGCTGGGGGGTATTCCATACCCCCCCGACCCCCCGGTTGGTAGGGGGGCCCGAGCCAGATCCTGGTAACAGGGCCCACAATTAAATGTGGGGGCCATGGTCCCGGGTCCAGGTCTTACCATGAGTACTACGGTAATAGCTTATTCCCTATATGGGAAATTCGCTAAAAGCAATTTGAACTTAAATTGCAGGGGTTTTCACGGGAAAACCACCAGTTTAGAACTCAAATTCAAACAGGTTTGAATTCAAAGTTTTTTGTATAGTTACTAAATCTACATCAAATACAATATAGATGTATAAAGAAATACAAAAGCCGCCGGTCACTGACACACCGGACAGTTCACGCCCCCGGCAGCTCCGAAGGCCGGTCGCTCATGCCCCCGGCAGCTCCGAAGGCCGGTCGCTCATGCCCCCGGCATCTCCGAAGGCCGGTCGCTCATGCCCCCGGCAGCTCCGAAGGCCGGTCGCTCATGCCCCCGGCATCTCCGAAGGCCGGTCGCTTACGCCCCCGGCAACTCCTAAGGCCGGTAAGGCCAGAAATCCATTGTTCTGTCGGGTGGCACTACTCGTTTCGAGCCCGAAATGACACTGGCAGGAAAAACGCATAAATACAGAGCTGCCTGCCAGTGTAGCATCAGTTCTCTCCGAACAGTCAACGAGGACACACCAGCTCCTCACTCCTGCCCTGCAGCCATAAGCAGTCAACGTTAAGTTAGTGAGAGAAATGTCTAAGGAGGGGTCGTTATTTAAAAATCCACTGAATGGCAAAGATGATAAAAAGGTAAGATTAACTTTTTTTAATCTGTGGAATGGGGGGGAATGTCCGGCGATATTTTTTAGCCTGTCTATTCACATCTGTTTCAATCGCAGATTACTCCTTTTCAATGCGCATGCGCAAACAAACTGTTCCATGTTCCATGGGAGCTGTGACAAGCGTTAGATGGATGGAACGGATACTTAACTTTCTAAGAGAAAGAGGACTGCAACCGGTTAACCTAACTTGGTTCTCCCAGTTAAAGCCAACTCGCCCACTAACCAATAGGGGGAAATAGGGGCCACCTTAGATCATATAAACTAGGATACCGTAATGTGGAATTTAAGGTATTTTTCCCCCTTAATTAATTCATTATTAATCCATTAAAATTCAAGTTTAATTTACAAATTAGGCGTAGCTTTCAAATATGTTACTGTCAAGTTTCTATTGAGACCTAGATCCATAATTTTTAATTGTGATATAGCTGACTCAGAACAACGTGGTGTGTGGTCTCAAATTCAGTAAGATTCTTTTAAACTAAAAGGCAACAATTTACTATAGTTACTAAGGCAATATAAAAATTACCGGTATTGAGATTTTAGAGGGAAGTCAAAAGGGTGCATAGATAAGACTAGGTGAAAATAAGCCAAACAAGTAATAATGCATTGGGCGACTCACCTACTTTTTCTGCCCAAGTAAGTGCAATAACAACTTATTATTGTTTTATGCATAATAACGACATAATAATGTGGTATTATATGTGTATCGTATACGGTATATTAACATAAACACCGTCTGTGTGGATCCCCAGTTGTAAACTTCAATGTACTTACAATTATTTTAAAAAAAACATGCTTAAATAAAACCACGTGAAAAAGATATTGGTTATAGCAGAGTCATACTTCTTTTCGTAAAATCATTAAAATTGTTTAACTATATATATGATTCAAAACAATTTTATAAATTGTTATTAGACGTTGAAAAACTAACATTTATAGAAAAATATTCAGGAAGCCTGAAGTGAACTGACGGTGTGTGCCTAACGCCGAAATGTGCTCACCGCAGTTTAAAATGTCTAGCTGAAAACCAGGGTGGTCCAACCTTAACTTTGACTTCACACCCAAAAATATGGTAAGGAAGAAATACATGGGTAGGATAGGGAATCACCATGATTTGAAGTAAGATCCCAAAGATATGGTGAGAAAACTAGCGAACCTATAAATACGAGGTCACACTGGAAAGAAATGTCAGTTTACTTCAAGCTTCTGAAGAGGAACAACCTCTCTAGCAACCGTACTCTACCTAGCACCATAGTGAAACACGCCTTTTTCGCTGATTCAACATTGAATAACATTGATGATTATAAGGTAAGTTTAAGAATTTAACTACGAACGTTTTTAAAGTGGCCATTTTAGTTCAATTCTTAAAATTGAAAAGTTTGAGATAAAAGCTTCGTTTACTCACATAACAGCATAGTTTTACTTCACAACAAGGATATTGACGGCGATTACAAACCAATTATATTCCTATATGTACCTAGAAGGTTTATTTATTTATATATTTGTGTATTTATTGTTATCTGTACATTTCGTATATTTTTACCGTGCTATGTTTTTGTAGTATAGAATAGCTCAAAATTGGTTTTACGTAATGTTCTTGTATTATGTGTAAATTAATCAAATATGGTTTGGATTTATTAAAAAAAAGAATTATCATTATTTTGTACGTCTTACCAATATACGCGCACGAAGTGGGATGTTATAATGTCTACTATTTATTATGTTCTGATGAATAACTGCAAGCTGAAACAATCACAGCTTAAACAGTACTATTAGGGCTAAGCAGTACACTCTCGCCGAGACGAGACGGAGCAGGCGAGGGCAAACTATTCGGAGGGAATTCCTTCCCCGCCCGCCGGGAGAAATATCGTACCTGCTCCAGGTAGAAAGTTGGTGAATTTGGACATTAGAAATGACCCCAAAAATGTTGGTGAATTTGGACGTAGCCCAATAATGTACTATCGGATTTAATACTTAATCGATTGAAATTCGTTTATACACATTTCAAAGTATATCCTAAAATTCAGTTTCGTAGTACGTGACCGTATGATTCAAAAACCTCTAGAATATATCGCAAAAGATTGACCAATCAGAGCGACCTGTTTTGAATTCTATTCTAAGCTAAGCTCTTATTCGTTTTCAGTTCCTAAAAAAATCTCCAATTCCAAGATTTAGCGGTCGTTTTGTATTTTTTGTTTATAGCCAAGCCAGGTTTGAAATGAAATGTAGGTTGGCGGAAAGGACAACAGGGGGAGTTGATTTGTTTAGATTTAGGGCTCAAAATGCCTCTTTTACCGGTTATAGTGTAGTTTTATGGTTTTCTATGATTAATCCGTAGATCTTGGCATTATTTAAAGTTTCATTATAGTTATTTATGTTGTGAATAGTTCTGTGAAAGATAAGTAGTAACCGAGTGATATTATTACCTGAAAGGTAAGTTGTCAAAAATGGCCGTTATTTAGTATTTGACCGTAGGCTATTCAAAAAATTGCCTATCCATATTTACCACATCAGGCCTAATGAAGTGCAATATTGGACCAAAAATAATAAATTCTTCGGTACACACCTGAGAATATTTGTTGTATTAGTTTCAGCATTTTAAAACTTAATGAGATCCGGTGATGTCTAAATTGTCAAATGTGATTAAACTTACCTACTTGCCTAGATAGGCATTTAAACAAGCATCAAATTATTAATATTATGCTAGTTGACTCTTGGGATAGGCACGGTTATAGAACGATATCCTATTTAACTCGAAATTGACCATCATCTACATGTTGGCTATTTTTATTTTAAGTTAATTGATTTATTAACTTAGACTCTAAGTTAATCAATCAATCAATCTTTATTTACACAAAACATTTACATGATAACACATTGTAACCTTAAATAGGTGCATCGTCAATACAATATATTCTAATTATTACATACGTTACTTTGGCAGAACTAGCCTATCTATGATATGACTCCCATTGGATAAATTAATAAAATAGGCTAAATTTTTCTGAACTTACTAGGCCTAGGCATAATTGATGTTTGCAATATTTACTAGGCCTAGTTACTTACTACCTTGGTAGAAAGTAGCCTAGGCCTAAGTTAAATTAATTTTTTACTCAGTATTAACTTAATTAGGCCTATAGGCCCAACTTTGTTAGATTCTACGCATGACAAATGATAACGGTAGGTTATTTTGTTAGCCTAATTGCATTGCACCTTTCAACTTGTTGTTCCTTTTTTTCCTTGGTTGTTGCTTTGTTCGGTTGTCTAAGTTAACTCATTGTAAAGTTAATTTTTGTTTTGTTTTTGCACTTCATATTTTACCTGTCGTTAATTACGCTATAAGTTACTAGGCCTATTTGCTAGTTAGGTCTATGTCTTTTGCATGTTATAAACTTATGCCTGCTTTTCATTTTCATTCTTATTTATTGCAGATATGTTAATATAGCCTACCTAAGTTAATTATGCGGCTGCACTTTACTTAACGTCCTACACTCATTCGAATGATAATATCGATCGATATATCGATTAATCGATTGCTTCATTCGATATATAGTTTGGTTAGTTAGGTAAGATTAACCTAACCTAACTAACCAAACGATATATCGAATAAAACAATCGAATGAAAATATCGAATCGAAAAAACAATCGAATGAGTGTAGGACGTCAAGTAAAGTGCAGCCAATTATGCTAACTTAAATGTTTATGCACGCGTGCTATATAACCTATTATTTAATGTATTTTTGATTTAATGCTGGTTACCGCATGTCTTTTGTATGTTATGCCTGCTTTTCATATTCGTTCTTATTAATTGCACATATTTTATTAGGGTACTAAGTTACCTAGACCTAAAAACAGCCCTAATGCTGGTAGGGGCCCAAATACTGGCAGCGGTGACTTCTACGTCATTTAACAATAGGCCTACTTTAAAATTTGAAAAAGGCCTAGCAGCTATCTTATTTGTTATTGGCTGAATGTAACATTACATCAACTATTTGTCTGTAAAAAAAAAAAAAAACAATTGTAATAAGTACCTGATTGGCCTATTTCACACATTTAGTGACAGTTATTTAGAATAAAAGTTACTGTAGTAGGTTAAGAATTTGTGCTGGCACCTAGTTTTCTTCTTGATTTCTCTAAGAATACAGGTGGTTGAAATAAGCAGACCGAATAAATAAGAAATAAGAATTTTTAATTGATCATAACCCCATATTTAACTAACCTAAATAACTAACAGTATTTCACCCTTGAAGTTTACAAAATAAATTTATAAAACGTCTGCCGGCGATGGGGAGGTCATAGATTGGAGTTGTCCTAACTTAATTCCGGCATGCCTGCCTGCCTGGTTATTGGAATCAGCGTTATTCATGTTGTTTTTGTTAACTTTTACTTGAAATAAGTTAATGACTAGGTATATACTATAAAAATGGTCTTCAAATACTTTTTGAGTACCGGTAGCCTAAGTTAGGCCTAGCTTATGTGATGCCGAAACTAAATGCAAACATTACAGGGACTAAACTTAGGACCAAGAATGTCAACACCAGCTCCTAACTAACTTAACTTATTATAAAAACTTAAGGCGAATAATACATATGGTAAAAACTAGGTTAATTTTCTGATCAATTTCAAATTGGATTACCCTTTTATAATAGAAACCTCCATATTTTATGATAGGAATGAAAGATAAAGCCAGGCTCTTAACACTTTGCACAGCCTTTAGAACATCCCCTAGGTGAGGTCATTGCACAATGCACACCACGCTGTTGGTGAGTTGCGGCCCAAATCTCATTTTGCGTATGATTTGTGGCCCAGACTGTAAAAGTTTTGTACTAGTTGCGACCCGACGTATAAACAAGTTAATTGCGGCCAAGGATATGGTTGGTTTTAAAATAATACATAAAATAATCATAGGGTGGAGTGGGGTAAGTGTGACAGCGGGGTAAGTGTGATAGCCGGCCATCTTGTTTTTGGGAATCGCTGAAAAAATTGGTTTTGTCATAGAAATAATGTTTGACATATAAGGTAGGCCTATCTAGTTACATAGTTTTTTTATCAATTTAGTAACTACTGTACGGTATGTTGATTTTATTGGTTTTTATAAGTCCGACATTTTAGGTCAAAATCAAAGTTTGTTCAAAAATGTTGTTTAATTTGTAGCCTAGTTATTTTAAATTTTGACCAATATCAAACTCAGATTTTTAAAGAGCCTAAAAGCTAAACTTTTAGAAAAAAAAATATTTAAAACGTGTACAAATTTATCATTAAATTTAAAACCACATGTCACACTTACCCTGGAAATTTTCAATGGCTGGGGCAAGTGTGACACCGACACCCGGGGCAAGTGTGATCTGATGCAAGTTTTTACAAATTTCCACAGATTTGTACGTCTTTATTTCATTTGTAAATATCTCAAAAAGTAAGAATGATACCGGTAGGGACTTAAATCAAAATGTTCCTGAAAGAGCACTAACTGGGTATTTATTACAATTGCCCAATAACTTATTGCTATTTTTTTCAGATGGAAGGTGAAAACAGCATGGAAACTCCCGGCTCGGTTAAAAGTATTTGGAGTCCTGATGTATTGCAGAGGAATCAACCTCATAGCAGCACTCCTTATTGGCCTCCAACATCCAAAGAACTGGATGACAGTGCAGGGTCGTTAAAACAAGATAGCGGTTATTGCTCAGCTACACCTAGATCTGCCGACTCGGGAGGTTTTATAATGTTTGATAAATGCCGTCTTTGCAACAAATCCTTACACCATAGCTGTGCTCTGAGCACCCCAGAATACAAATGTAGTTGCAAAAGGCCATTCATGAGCGGTAGCTCTCCTTACGTAGAATGTATGGAAGCAATTAAAGAAGTGAAAATGTCTCCTACACCAAAACTATCTTCTCAGGTCAGAATGAGCAGACCTCTTGAATTAGGATTCGAAGACGCTATGGATACCTCGCTTTATCAAGAAGAAATGGAAGTGGATAGTTTTTCGTCGCGAGACAACCATCAGTGTTCTTTAGACTTACTGGAGTTGGGGGAAGAAAAATCAATTGATTTTATGGAGCCTCATGTATTATCTGCCTCGCAAAGTTTAGGGAAGGAAATACCGCCATCATTCTTGCCGTTAATATCATCTTCAGATCAAGTTAGTGTTGATCCCGCTACTTTACAAAATCAAGAAAAACAAAACTTATGTCTAGAAGATAAATCCGCGCAATTCTTTAGCACGAATTGGTTAAGCTCTAATCCAAGTCCTAAATTAGAAAATGAAGTAACTCCAACAAAATCAAAAGATATAACAACATTCAAAAAGCAGACAAAAGCTAGTTCCTTCCAATACTCTGTTAAAAAGATTGCCACAATGAGTAGAGTTGTTAGGTCATTTTATCCAATAAACGGTATTGAGAGTGTAGATTTCCTATATCAACTTGGCGTGAAGAAAAGTTTTCCCAAAATTGTTAGTCAAATATTTGAATACTTATCAGAAAAGGATTTAGATGCTGTCAGAGTAGTTTCGAAGGCTTGGAACAAGGTGTTGAACAATGATAGTGCTGCCTGGAAGCGCTGGAGAGAATATTCCGATACCTTGCGACTGATGAAGGAGAACCTGTCATCCCCGGTAAGAACCTTTTTACTTCTTCATAGACCACTAAGGTTATTACACCAGTTTAAACAAATTTTGTGTAGGCCTAAGGAAGAAAATGGCTGCAGGCCATTTAATCTTTAAACAACGCTTTTTCCTACAGTTTTTGAAAGTACTCTTTAGCCACTTGAAGGCCCTAAAGCTGGTTTAAATCCAATTCGTCCAAACTCAAGACTAAATAAGCCTTCAGTGTTATGAGCCTACCCTTACATTTTGTACGTATTTTTGTTTATATTGGAGGAGAATTTAACTCATTATTAGGCTATTTCATGAATGTAAATTTCAAAGATTTAAATAGAATTTTATGTTAAATTATGTATAAAATTTTTTATTTATAGACTAGGAACAACAATTAAGTTAAAATTAGTTATAGCCTATTTATATTCTTATGTTTTGATATTGTGCTCAGGTGAAACAGGGAGGTTCAGGAGGCAGAAACAGACCTGCTTTAACTCGACTACAGAACGTCGGTAACCAGTCTAGTCCTCCTCGACAACCCTACAGTCCTCGCCAGGTGCCTTTCAGTCCTCCAGTCAGCCCTAACAGCAACCGATTCCAGTCTTATCGAAAGGTGGATATCTTGATCAGTACAGATTCTAATAATGTGAAATTAACACGCATGTTCATAAAAACATTACCATAAGTTTTAACCCATTGGGGAAGGAATTAATGTGTTGTCTGCAGTGCCCTCTCTCGGCATTTAATTTTACCGAATTTGTAGACTTTACACAAATTGTTATAGGAAGAACACCTTAGGTAATAAATTGATAATTCTTTTGTCATTTTATTCAAAGTAAAATTTTCTACAAAAACAGTGGTAATTGTTGTTGTACAGTAGATACTGGTAGTCAAAGTGTAAAAAAAAATTATAAAGATTATAAAACCAACAATTTTAAAAACATAAAAAAATAAACTTGATTTACAAATTCCAAGAGACACCAAATGACACTACTGTTATAAAGTTCAATTGATTCCCTAGGTAGAAAAATCATAAGTTGTTTACTTTTAAAAGTTATTGCATAGAAAAAAATGTTGGTTTTAGCTAACACGCAGCTGATTTTGGGTGATATCTGGTTTCCATGGCAACACAACCATGTTTGTTATTCGCATTAATAAATGATTAAATATGCAAAAGAAGAAGCAAGATATTTATAAACATCATAAAAAAAAGAAGAAACAATAAGGGGGGGTGGGAAATAATAATAATAAAATAGCGGCGACACGAGCGCCACTCGTAAGTCAGCGCCAATGGGTTAACATCAGACATACAAGATTTGTTTTAGCCTATAGAAGATATAGCTTTTAAAATTCAGTAGGTACAATCATAGACAAAAAGAATTAAATTAGACCGTGTAGTTACGTTAGTTGGGAGCGCCGTGTAGTTACGTAGCACGTAAGCCGTAACTACATTTCGCTCCCAGCGGTGTGCACCAAGACCTATGGTAACCATGACAACCGCAGCACGGCTGACAGTCTATTTAATTCTTATGGTACAACTAAAGCTGGGTTTTCCTAGGCGCGGAGTCGGCGAGCGGAGAGAGGAACGCGGAGAGCGGAATTGAAATTAACATGGCATTCTGCTCCGCTTCTAGGAAAACAGTAACATTAAATTGCCTAAGACAAGCCGAGTCCGCTCTCCGCGTTCCTCTCTCCGCTAGCCGATTCCGCGCCTAGGAAAACCCAGCTAAAGGTGGAAGGCCTATCCGTTGACTTGATTGCAGGCTAAGTGCATTAAACACTGACCTGATGCCTTTTATTCATTCCATTAGGAGCTTCCAACAGATTGTGCTGGTGTAAATTACTGATTTTTGTTTAACAATCTTGATATTTAATCAAACCTAAGTGAAAGGACAATTTAATATTGTTAACTATACGGATCTTTTATGTCACAGTAACATAAACAAAGGGAGAATTTCAGACTGTAGCCCTGTCTGTAAGTGGGTTGTTCAACTCTTCTTGGCAGGAGCTGGTGTTTACATGGTGTTGAAAAAAACCTTCAGGACTTGGGGATATGATTGCAAATGAGAACGAATGGTGTATACAAGGCTTTGAAAAAAATCTCTTCAGGACTTGGGGATATGATTAAAAAAATAAAAACAAATGTCCTAAAATGCTTGGTTTTCCGTATATCCGTTTTTTACACCGTATGTGTTTTTTACATTACCATTATCTCTGATTATATCTCCTGAACCACTAAATGTACCAACTTCAAACTTAAGACCATGTCACACCGATATCCGCCGCGGGAGTTCCGCATGCGGATATTTCTCCACATCTACATACTTCCTTTTCCACCAGGTGAAATCTCCACAAATTAGCCTTGAAATTTTCCATGTCCTGTGACAAACTGCGTTTCATAATGGCCCATCTCCCAATCTTGTTCCAGTCTCTTTCTGATGTTAGGTATACATCCGAACGTTTACCTTCAAAACGTTAACATAAAACATTCTGCTCCCAACACATTTGCCACTTATCTAATATCTCCTCTTTTCTGTTTCCGATGTAGTCCTACCCGCCTCCTTATCCTCCAAAATCCACAGCTTATGCAGTGATTATCCAACAGTCCTAAATTGTATGTGAACTCTTCAGGCGGCTGTGCGAGAGCACACTTAAATCCAACGCGGAAGGGTGCTTGCTGTATTCAGCTATCAACCACAATAGTATTATTTGTATTTTGTTCGCGTTTACCAGAACTCTTTGCTGCACGGAACCATCCCTAGTTCTGTGGCCCTATGTTGCACGGAACTATGACAAATGCAAAAATGCTTATTTTTAATTGTTTTGACCTATCACTTAGCAACGTAAAACTTAAATAAATTATGGGAAAACAACTTTATATTGTATAACAAAACCATACGTTCATTTTCCATTTAGAATAAGTATAATCAGTAATAAACTTACCTCAATAATCATGACAGTATTAATGATAACAGTAAACACCAACACGATCACATGTGAACGTCTCTGAACACAATAAATAAATAGGTTTCCCTCAAATACCCACATACCCTATCTAGTGGTGATGTGTTGAACTACAGGGGAACAGTTCCAAAATAATAGCGCTGTGTGTCTGGTTGGAAAAAAATAAAACATGTGGTGTTACACAAAGTGTAACACTGTGAAACAATGGACAAACATTTGGTGTTACATTTACTGTAACACTGTGCTGCAATGAGTTAAAGTTCGTCAGCCTCCTCCTATTGGCCGTCCTGGTCGACGCGTTATCGAACCTCCATTATGTCTCCATCATTATGAATGTGCTGGTTTCCATTATGTCAAACGTTTTTTGGTTATGCTTTGATTATGTGCAGATAAAATCTGGTTTAAAACAGTGAAACATCAATCTTTTCAACTAATCTAATAAATCCTTAAAGCACATGTCTCCAATTTTAGTATAACCAGCTGTTTCAAATATTAGTGTCAATTTCAATGTATTCATCTGTTCAAATGTAAACAAACATTTTCTCCATAAGAATAACATGGGAACTTTGAAGGCTACTGGGGCAGAGTTCTGATGGAATTTCAAAGTTTTTTTGTTTGATTGCAAAACTGCATGCTAAGACCTTTCTAATGACACCTTGGACATGGTGATTGGTAGCACCACCACTCCAAAACAATAATGACAAAAATATGCCTAGCGTATTAAATATATAGGTATATGAATTTGAACGGATGGTGTTTTTGGCCTCTGGGGACCTCAAAACGAAAAAGTAAATCGGTCCCGGGTCCAGGTCTTGCCATGAGACCTACGGTAAGTTTATGCCCTATAGGCTATGGGAAATTCGCTAAAATTTGATGGGAAACATAAAATTTTTACCATAAACATTATTTTTGCATGGTAAACAAATATTATTTTTCTCTGGTGATAAACATATTGCGAAGATAAAACAAAACAATATACATAATCAAACAAAAGAAACATGTTAGATTTAATTTCAAACTGTAATACTTTAAAGCTTTAAATAGCTTAGCCGCCATTCAAGATGCACCTTTGCGCATGCGCCAGACAAAACTCCCGCCGCAGTAGTCTCAAAAAATCACTCAGCAAGCGGGTGTGACGGACACACGCGCGGTAGTGTAGTGTGATTTGGCACATTTGATAACATGGTGAGCGATTTTTCTTAATTCGCTCCCACCGCGGTAGCGAGCTCAGTGTGACTTGGCCTTTAGTACGTGGACGACTATTAACAAGACCTATTTTAGGTATGTACCGTAGTATGGATTTTCTACTTTGTACTATTTAAAAATGGCGCCCATTTTGAAATTTAAATTGCTAAAAAAAATGGCTGATTTTATGAAAGTTGTCAAGAACGCTCTTTTTTAGTGTTTAAAGTGCCCTATCCAACGACATCATTAAAAAAGATTGAGTAAAAAATAACTAAAATATCACAATTTTTGTCGTAAATGAGGTTGAATGGGGTTAAGCTAGTCAGGTTTGCATTGTTTTACAACTAAAACTTGTGATATTTCAGTAAAGTTTTTTTATCTTTTGGTGTAGTTGGATAGGGCACTTTAAATACTAAATAAAAGTGTTTCTTGAAAATTTTTCATAAAATCAGCCATTTTTTTTGTAACGATAATTTAAAATTAAACTGCCGCCATTTTAAAATAGTACAAAGTAGAAAATTCATACTAGGCCTACATACTTATTAGGTCTTGTTAATAGTCCACCTAACAAGTTTGAAGTATACGTTTAGTGGTTTCTGAGATATAATTGGGCATGTTAAAAAAACACATACAGACAAATATATGGAAAACCGAGAATTTTAGAACATGTGTTAACAGGAACTTTTTTCTTATTTTTGATGTAAGTAATCATATTCCCAAGTCTTGAAGGTTTTTTTTAACACCCTGTGGAATGGAATGTCAACTTCAGTGTCCAAAAGTTAATGCATATTCTAAGTAGGATCATGTGCTCAATTAGTCGATTACGTAACCATATTGTACTTCTATGAAATAAATGTTACACAAATTTCAGGCGGCCAAATCGTTGAAGAAGAATGAACGGTTGCTACCTTGTCCCAAGTGTCGATTTGCCTCGACAGATCGCGGCAGTCCCGTGGCTCAGTGTCCTCGGTCCGGCTGTCGTCATCGATTCTGCGTCTGGTGCAACATCGAGGTGGTGCCAGACCTGGAGCATCACTGTCCCCCTCTCTACACTCCTCGCAGCCTCACACGAAGAAACACCATCCACTCCGTTGGTAGCAAGAGTTCCAAGCGCAACTTGCGCCGCTTATAGTATAATGCCGAAAACATCACCGTCAGCTGTGTTCAGTAACGCCTGTTCCTTGTTTTTATATTTGAGATGTTCAAGCAGTTCAGTTAAGCTCTCTTCTACTGCTTTTTGCAGTCTCTGTTAAGTTCCTACGATGTTTTTGTATGTTTTATTTAATTGTTTCAGTAGGGTTTTAGCTTTTCATGTGTAGTAAAATGTTCACAAGTATGCTCAATTTACAAACGGATTTTGCTCCATTAGTATGACGTGTAAATTCTGTAACGTTATGTAAGCTATGTAAATACATTTTTGAACAAACTTTTTTGTAATTTATGTTATCTGTGATGTAATTAAGATCTAGAATAACGTGGTCTGGAAGAATGCGTTTCAAGCTAGTTTTTACATTAGGTAAGTTAAGCAGTTTTGAAATGCCAAGTAATTAACATCTAGAATAACATGGCATAATAGCAATTTTTTCACTAAGCAGTTTTTGAAATGCTGGTAGAGTGATCTTTTTTTTGAATTGTTTACAGTCTTGCCTTAGTTTTTTTACTTGCAAACACAATCGTATTAAGCGTTAAAAAAATACTGTAACTTATGCAATTTCTTATTTTTTATTTTACTTTCAAACACAAAAATCGTATTAACTGATTATAAAAAAAAAAAAACTGTAACTTTGACAATTTCTAATTATTTTTACTTAAACTAAAATATTAGGTACGGTACGGAATTATATTGATTTTTTTTTTATACAAAATTAAAGTACCAGTAGTCTAGTTAAGTTTTAACCTGTTTAACACGAATGCTTAGAAGAAAGACATATTACGTTTTGTTAGAGGTTTCATATTCCTGGACACATTATGCAGAATTACGTTTATAATTAATTCTTAGTTACTTGATAGATATTGCATATTATTACATGTACCGTAATTCATAGTACAATAAATAGTGCATAGTACATAATATAGTCTATAAAAAATACATGACATATTATATTGCACAAAACTCTACATAACTCAAGTGTAAAATTAATCTAATGTTGTTGTTACCTATTTAAGCAAATGTAAATCATATTTTTTTAGAATAAGAAAGTTATGTGTTTGAGTTAAGCCTTTTGTACAAAATATTTTCTTGAACTCAAGAGAGAACTAAAAATTTCCTGCGTAAGCCTAAGAGGCACTTGTAAAAATTTACGTGGAATTCATTAGAACTTGTTTTAAAACTCAATATTTATTAAAATGTTTTATATAATTTATGTCCACTCATTCTTTTCTCCTTCTCTCCAAAGTTCATTTCTGATATTAGGAAATTGACAGGAAGCGGGCTTACATAATAACACACAAAAGTAAACATTTTCGTGGTCACTGACCACTTTTTACAAAGATATAATAATTTTAATAACATTAGAACCCCGACGCAAATATGCGTCGGCAGTCTATGAGTAGAAACCGGCCGTCGCATATGTGCGTCGCTGGTCCATGTGAATGAAAAATTTCGTACTATTGCAGTAGCGAACGTGTTAAAAGTTTCAAAAAGATTTAAAAGAACACCTGGGGATACTAGAGATTAGTTGTTGGTACATACACAAAATTTTAACAAGTTTTGTCAACATTGGCCAAAGGTGTAGTCTGTAACTCTGCACACATTCACACACAGAGATCACTTCAAAAACCTCTTTTTAGTTTCAGGGTGACCCGAAACGGATTTTTACCCAAAACTCAAACATTATTACGAACAATACATTATCCATATAACTATGTACAGGGAGGGGAGAGAAAGTTAAAACAGACGAGTTTACATGTAGGATGTAGGTCTAATAAAGTTAAACTGACAGTGAAGCAAAGTAGCTACAGTGCTAACCTCTCTAACAGTCTGATTCTGGGAAAAATAGATTTTCGGTTGATATTGTTATTTGGGAATAAGTTGATACTTTTTGACAACACATTGAATCACTAACCCATTGGGGGAGGAATTAATGTGCTACCTGCAGTGCCCTCGGTCATCAATTAATTTTACCAAATTTATAGACTTTCACTCTAATTGTTATAGAAAGAAAAAGTTTGGTATTAATTAAATAATTCTTTTGCCATTTTGTTCAGAATAACATTGTCTACAAAAAAATGTAATTAGATAATGAAAGTGTAAAATTTAAAAAAATAATTCCTCCGCCGCAGCAAACCTGCCAACTAAGCCAATTTCAAATTGTCTGAATTGATTTTCAATCTAATGTATTTAAATATCATTAGGTTTAACGAGTACCTAGGTTTGCTGCTACAAGGAAACTAATACAGTGTGTCTTTTAGTAAAGTGTTAATAACTTAGAATAAAATAAATAAATTAGCCAAGTTTTATCAAAATATATCCACAAACAAGCAAACTACAACATTTTACAATATTCTCCATAAGAATAACATGGGAATAAAAAAAACAATTTTTCGAATTTTCTCCGTTACCAATAACCGTACAAAAACACTTTAATATACTAGATCATTTGTTTTTTTAAGCTCTTTAAAAAGGTCTAGAGAGAAATTGGGAAATTTTATGTTTTGAGGGTCAAAAATTAGAAAAACCATTTTTATCCCATAAAACCCCGTTACCATCGCCCGATCATGCTGGTTCGCAAACTCATCCAAGTTTATCCTGCTTTACACCCTTCAACTAAATTTAATCAAAATCAGACAAAAATTACTCAAGTTATCACGTTTACGGAAGAATATTTAAAAATTTGAACGAATGGTGTTTTTGGACACTGGGGAATTCAAAATGAAAAAGTAAATTGGTCCCGGGCCTAGGTCTTACCATGTCACCTACGGTAATAGCTACTTCCCTATACGGAAATTCGCCAAAAACAAAAAAAAATATGAAAAAAAACTTAATTTACAAATTCCAAGATTAATCTAGACACCAAATGACACTTTTATCATAAAGTTAAATTGATTACCTACGTAGGAAAATCAACAGTTGTTTACATTTATAGGTAATAACCACAAATAGTAGAAACGTCACCACGATAGAAACGTGAACGTAATTTGTTTATGTTTATGATCCATACCGGTATTTTTCTAGCATTCGTGGTAATATCATAGAAAAAATATGTTTGTTTTACCTTACCACAGCTGATTTTTAGTGATATCTGGTTTCCATGGAAACACAACCTTTGTTATTCCCAAAAATAAGTTATTAAAAATATACAAAACAAGATATTTATAAACATTATAAAAGTAAACAATTAAAACAAAAATTTAAAAAATAAACCAACCTGGGCTTGTAAGTCGGATTTTGGGCCTCCGGCGGCCAGACGAGTAACGCTCGTAAGTCGGCACCAATGGGTTAAATTGAAATAAATCTTTGATTTAGACTTTTATTTTAGTCCCTTCCAAGAACTTAGCCCTCCGAGTGTCATGCGTCGCTGCAGCGACGCGTAACGCACTTTGTATAGTGTCGTGCGTCGCTACAGCGACTCGCGAACACTGTTTACGGCGAAGGCTCTATGACTAACTGAATCGGACTGTACTGGATTGAGTTAGGTATCGTTCTTTCCGTAATATTCTAAGCTTTCTCCAGAGGTCTGTCTCTAAGCACTATTCATTTTAGTTCCGAAAATATTGTAGCAGACAGCTGACTGAGCTGACGTGCGTGTATTTGTAAACAGCTAGGTTACCCTCGGACCGATGACTGATGTGTTTTTATTACATTTATCATTGTTTTAGTGTTAAAAATCAAAAGTAGTGATAAACGTGGTGCATTATAAGAAGATTTAAGTGGTTTTGAAGTGCTGGTTGATGATCCTGAAGAAGTAGGTAGTGATATTGATGTAAATTATCAGCCAGATTCCTAGCTATGGTTGGGCTATGCATTCTTAGCTAAACGCTATGTACTGAAATCTGTTTTTTGCCCATAACTTATTTATTTGCAAATCTACTTCCTTATATTATTATATATTTGTAATCCTCATAAAATTTAGAACAAAGTGGCTATTTTCAAATATTTATAGGCCTATAATTTATACAATTTCATTGAGCGCAAACTTATTTTTTTTTTTAATTTTCGAAATTATAAATTTTTTTTACCTAAAAAAAATTTTTTTAAAAAATCTTCCTTATGTTTTATATATAATATTGAAGCCCAAGATTTTCCAAACAAAATGGTATATAGAACAGTATAATTAACATTGTTTTTAAGCTTCTCAGATCAGTTTTAATAAAACCTTGCAAATGAGCAAAAAATAGGCTGACATTAAGGCCAAAACACGTGACACTCGGAGGGTTAACAATGGACCTTTGGCAATAAACCAACGAAATAATAAAATACTCTAACAATCACAATGCCTGGTTGAAATACAAAAGCGAGATAGATTCTGGAACTTGATGCAATTTGCCATTGGGCTATCAATTAATCACGCTATCCAACAAAAGAAGCATTAGGTAGTATAACAAAATCAGGGTTTGTACATATAAAAAATGTAAACAATACTAATGGAGTACATAATAAGAAAATTAAAATTACTAATGACCAGAAGTGTAATTTGGGTATCAATTTATAACATGAATGAAAATAACAAAGATATCGAATAAATAAATAAATATTTATTAAAAATATAACTACATTTATACAAATTTATACAGGTTTCAGATTTTAATCCAAATAAACAACAGAGTTAAGTCTATCAGCAATACTAATTAAATATAGTTAAATTATTTTTATACACAAAAGAAATGCTAAGCCTTGTCATGAAGTCAATTAATTTTAGAATTTTTTACCCTAAAATGATAACGTCAACTGTCTAGAGGTCATTAACAAGCAAGTCTAAGTCTCCTTTGATAACATAACAATAAACTTCCTCTTTCCGTTAACTTTATCATTTGATAACAAGATTTAAATTTCAAAGGCTAGGAAAGTTGTTGTGTCAAAATCTTTGGTCCACAATAAATAAATTTGATAAACAAATCAGTTTAAAACTATATTAGCCTAAGTTTAATTGTACTAACCTTTAAACGAGTAGGCAATTTACTAAACTTAATTATTGCAGAACATGCCAGAAAAAGCTTTCTAATACATAATCTTTACTTTGAAAAAATAAATAACTTCTTGATCAGCATTATACATGTTTTTAAATTTAGTTTTTGAAAAAAACCCAATGTAGTTGATTACATATATGGACATAATAAAAAATAAATTTTTACACCGGTGGAATGAAAATGCATGTTTGTTTTAAAAACAATAATAACAGGTAAAACAATGAAAGCTGCAAAATATAAAAATAACAGTAAGGCCTATTAAAAAAGGGTTCACATTTTGTGTAGTTCCCCTTGAACATAATAAAGATATTTAATAAATAATACCCCAAAACAGTATGTAAAGTAAAGCAGTATCTGAGATACTAAATAAATATAAGAGAAAAATATTAAACAATCAAATTAAAAAAAACTTGTAAAAGTGATTTTACACAAAATGGCTGGTTTATCACAATGGTAAATATAGACTAAATAATTTCACATATAAATTGCTTTGACAGCAAATAATGTATTGTAAGTGAGCAATAAATAAACAGAATACAAAAAAAAAAAAACAAAAAAAAACATTGGATACCCTATCTAAAGCGCTAAAGCTAAGTATTTCAGTATTCTAGTTTCTGGGATCTGGAAACCTCATACCACTTTAAAATGATAAAACACTGTTCCATCAAACAAAGTTAAAAATGCAGTAGAAATAATCTTTTCGTAAAATTAAATAATGGCCAACGTTAAGAAACTCTATTGGGGGTTTAAAATGCTCAATATAACACAATTTCCACTATTTCCAGATAAGTTAGGTATACACAAATTGAGAATATACAGGTGGGGAATGGACACATAATGAAATGCGGTGTAAGCCTTCTTAGCTACCAACTTCTGTAACTAAGCAATCTGCAATGGTGGTAATAAAATATTCCAAACAGATCAGTTTTTGTAAAATAATAACTTTTTCCTACCACTGCATGGATATAATCACATTGAAGCACCTAAAAATACAGTACACAAAATAGATGAACATTCCTGATTGCTAAATCAGAAAATCACTAAATCAGCTGATTTCACTGTTGGCGTTCATACGGCCATCTACAGTTCTTGAGCGCTACAGTTCAATGATACTTTGCGCTCTTCATACACAAATAGGTATTTCATTACTAAAAGCCCTAAACATTCACAGCAATTATCACATAACTGGAAGTCATTTGTGAATGGCTGGACTCCGAGCCAGGTCTTCAGGACAACAGTCCTATGCCTTGACTAAAAAAACAGTTGTATCTTAGTTTAGGTAAGTCTTAAATTAACGTTAGAACAGTTTTCCAGCACAAATTAAATTTTATAGGGAATATATATATCATCAGCAGATTTGCTTTAAAATGTTATCATTGTGTGTCCAGTCTTGTCCACCCTCAACAACTAAAAGAATCATCCCTCTCTGTCAATGTCAAAATTGTAAACAATCCACGTTGACATTTTTGGTCAGATTTACAATGATCGAACAACATTAAATAAGTTAACTGAGAGATTACGCTGATCATTCACAATTTTCACAAAACACAAAAATTGTATCTTACAGATATAAAAACAATAACATTTTGTGAAAGCCATACACAATTTATAAGGCTTTCAACAGTAAAATTATTGGTGTCCAAGTTTGTAGAGTTGGTTGAGTTGAGAAATCATCACAGTCTGTTGGTGGTAAAACTTCGGTGCATTACCCAAAACCCATGACAAATTTTGGGATTTGGTAGGTGAAAGCTGGTATCGCCATGATCATGGACATCCTAGAAACATTGCAAGTTTAAGCATTTTGTAAAACTACCCATATTATTTTATTTGAGTTAGTTGTCAAATGAAATAGTGGTTTACGCAATGATTGCGTAAAGATTGTGTTAACCAAACGAGTAGAACGAACTTTTACGAGCGTCGTTAACACTATTCACGCGAGTTGCGTACACTTTACCTACGACAGTGTTTTAATTACTAAAACTCACTAGGTACTCATAACTTCTAGGAAAGGTCAAAAACTTGGCCAAAAATTGTGATATTTAAGTTATTTTTTATTTGTTTTTTAACTTGATTTTGTTTTATAGGAAATTTTAAACGCTAAATGAAAGTGACCTTAAATTTTTTCATATAATCAGCAACTTTTTTAGTTATGAAAATTTCAAAATTGAAATGGCCGCCATTTTAAAATATTGAATCGGATCAAGATAACTTTATTTAATATGGGTCTCTTCTACCTTAAAAAAACATACCTAGTTTCATAAAGATTGGTTGGAACAATCAGAAGATACAAATGTTTACCGGTATGTGGAAAATACCAATTTGCGGATATCTGGTTAACAAAGCGATTTTGGAAAAAAATGTTATCATTGATTTTCTCTTTATTTTGCTCATAGAGCCATTTCCCGGAGTTTTGCTGTTTACTAATGGGACATCCTGTATAGCAAATTTTACCTCTATGTAACAAAACTTATATGATTATACCTCATAATAAACTAACACAATGCACAAAACAATCATGTATTGACATTAAAGCTTAGTTATAAAGACAAACAATTTATTATGCTTTTGGGGAAAGTTACGCGTTTGAGGAGGGGGTTCAGCTTGTAAGTGAGAAAGGTGTAAAAAAGAAAAGGAAACAGTGTCATACTATGATGACAAAGATTAACAAAGTTAAATGCCTGACCTGCCTGTAAAAGAGAATCCTCATGATCAATGAGAGTAAGAACAGTTGTAGTAATTTTAATTACTACAATTAATTAAATTAATTCTTACCCTTGTAGTATGTAGTACTCTAGCAATAGGCGACAAGGAGCGTCTCGCAATTTAGTGTTATAATTAAATAATAATTAGAGAATAACGTTAAATCTCAATCCGAGTACTCAAACCTAACTGGGCATAACAACAAAATTTTAAAATCTACAGAATCCAAAACAAATGATACTACTCACCACTCCTTCACAGCTCATTTCATTACTAAACTACAGCTAATACATAAAGCTGGGCGTTTAAGTTGTATACAGTTAATTCTATTATTAAAATAAAAATTATTTTAGTGTTCTATTGAAAGATAGTTAGCAGCACTTACCAAAAGAGAGAGCCAACCACCAGCAAAGTTGTATCTAGACCTGTAGAACGTGAGGAAGCTCTTCCCTGTACATAATATAACCAAAACCTTTACATGCACATATCTTATATACATAAATAATACTGCCACATATGTTGGATTACTACCTATATATATATACATATATACACACGTTTAGGGATTTTACCTAATTCATCCTTTATTTTCTAGTTTATCTCTTTGATGATATTTTATCGCTTTATAAATATTTTTTGCGGAATTAGTTGCCATTCAGTCTTCTTTAGATTCAATACAATTTATTAAAATAGAATAACTACACACTTTAGCAGGAATAAACTTATGCAAGTTGGATCAGGTTGAGTAAGATTAAGAAGGTTATTTGATTGTCATTGTTCCCATGGCCAATCAGGCGTAGTAAAACTTCGGCCCAGTAACGTTTCCGCCAAACTCAAATTTCTTAGAAAACCAGTAACACTTCTTACCACTCGCTTTTACAGTTGATTAAATAAGCTAATGGAGTAACATTAGCTTATGTAACGTGTAATATTTTGGCCTGACAAAAGATTACGTGCTCGTACAGCGTGTGCTCGTAAAGCGCAACAGAAAATGGTGGAATATCATGCTCGTACAGTGCAGTCTACTTGGAACGCCCGTCCGTCTGTCTGTCTGTCTGTCTACCTGCTCTGTACTTCAATAAACTAGCAGTACGGGCTTTCTCGTAATTTATGAATGACCTTTTGAATTGTCGATAATTTATTGCGTGCCTGTGTTTACTGTACATGAACTGTCTGGTTTTCTTTGTTTATTATTTTTGTTACAGTTTAAATAAAGTGCAGTCCTGAACTTATTACAGTTTTTTCTTGTATTTACCTACTGCTATTGTTTGTATAAGTAAATTCTCAGGGTTTTGTTAACGTTTTTATAGTTTTAAGGCATAAAAATAGCGTATGTTTGAAAATCCGGATTTTTTGATAATCTGGATGGGGTCCGGTCCCAATTAATCCGGATTATCGACGTTCTACTGTATATCTATATAATATTAGATATTATTCTATATTTAATAGCTCAGGCTGGAACACTATTTACTATTTTTTGCATAATATTTTATTATATAGCCTACTTTAAGATGTCTGATCACAACTACTGTGACTGATCTAGTGATTTACGTGAGTTCCAATTCTATGTGGCAAGGAGACACGCAATTCAAGTACTAGGCCTAGTGTAGGTTGTATGGTAATAAAAACTGTTATATGTATTTTTTTAGGAACAAGGTACATGTATTATATACCATTCTTTTCGTCACGGAATTGTGCATAATTTGTATATTTTGAAAAATTATTTTGAGTTAATTGATTTGTGTTATAATACGGAATTATATATGAATATAAAAAAAAAGTTTCCGCTTAATATATATACAAACAATTTTTTTTTGTAAATTAAAATTTCATATCTAAAATTCATATAGTATTATTCTTTGTTTTTTGCTGAAAAAAATCCTTATATATAATATAATATATTTACAAACTTATTTACTGTTTAAAAATGTGTTATAAAAAATGTTGCGCGACCCCAAAAAAACCCTTGCCACCACAGCATAAAAAGACCACCAGCTCGAGGGTTAATAAATATCACCTTTGACTATTAATCACTAAAATAGCCCAGTGTTAAACAAAGTTGACTGAAAGTGATGATGACAATGATAATATGATGCAATGTTGTTACACACAAATTTCACTGAAAAACCAATAAAATCTAATGAAACAGTTTACAAGCAATGGCAATGTTTGAAAGTAGAGCTCCAAGTCAGAACGTTATGATACCTTGGTTTTTGTCTGTTTAAGTAAACTTAAACATTACAAACAAATTGATGATTCGCAGTAGCAGTAGCTGAAGAATGCACAATTAATCAAACATACATTTTACCATAGTCATGAGATTAAAGAAACATAAAAATATTCAACTATGATTCATGAGTTTGTTATTTCATAGAATGAGATTTAGAAATTAGAATGCATAATAAATGAGAGAACTGATGTTCTCTATAATGGTCAATATGACATGCACAAATGATGCATACACTTGCAAAGTTTAATGAGGTTAATCTTTTTATTAGTTAGCCCTTTGAGTTTGAATGTTTTTCCATTTTTAGGCGAGTATAGGTTGCCATTTGACCAGTCGGGAAAATGGCACCCGACGACCTTTACTCGCCGTTCGACCGCAAAGATAAAGCAAATATTTTGGTTACCAAAATATTTGCAATTAAGCAATCAGGTTTTAAGAAATTTTATGATTCATCCGCAATAAAAGTCACGAAGAAAATTTAAAAGGATTTTGAAACATATAAGAAGAATGCTGATTGATATAGGAGAGCATTATTAAATGGATCTTTCTGCTCACAATTAATGGAAACCATTTTAACCTACTAGTTTTGGAGCACATCTCAAAGGCTGGAATATATGAAATATTTCATAACGAGTGGCAAAATTTAAAGGAAAACCCAACAATTACTGTAAAAGGATTTACACATTTTACTTGAAATTCTTATCTACTACAGTTTTGGAGCAAACTATCCGCATTATTAATTACAAGTTATTCAATTAGGGTCTTAACAACAAATAACTACTTACAACATATTATCACAGATAAGAGGAAATACTGGAAGTTAATCAAGCCTAGTTGACTTTAGGAACTAAATTAGTGTATTAGTGTGAGAGTTAAACACTATGAGGGGTCGACATGCTCTAAGTCCGTGCACCATGCCAACAGCCAGCCTTGCCAACTGAAGCCAAAAACATACGATAGAGCGATGCCGTTGTAGAGCCAGGCACGCCAGCCGGTGCGAGTGTTGGCGTCAATGCGGCTCTCAATCTCCTGACAAAGAGTGCGGCGGTCGTGTGATCGGCCGGACCTTAGATCACAGATCAACCTTTTCTTGCACTCAGCGTCACAGGCTGGCCGCACCGGAGAGTTCTTCCAATAGTATCTGAAAGAAGAAACGGCTGAGTGAGACGTTTGTGAAACACTCGATAACCCTTAAGTTACAGATGTTCTGAGATTAGATAACATTTATACAACACACAACAGGTGAGGGTCAGTGAAGGATGAGTGGTGAATGAATGAGGTGACCAAGATCAGCTGGTTATATAGCCTGCACTATTTACTAAACACACAATGATAAAGGAAAGCTCAATCCAGTTTTAAATAATCAAAAAGCTACAGACAGACCTTTTTCAGACTCACAAATAGCAAAGTTCCGATTTTCAGGTGAGCACTATATTAACTCAGCATTAGGATGGTCTGAGGGAACAGACCTCAGCATCACTTTATCTGTCAGCATAAGCAAGGTATTAGAGATTGCAGAGAGAACATAGTAGCAAATGAGAACTAAAATTAAGGCAAATAAATCTCCAAGATGTCTATTTGTTTTCTTAGATAAAATATTATGTGACTTTTTGGTGACCAATTAATGAATGTTTTACAACATGCTTAGCTTTTTAAATATAGGCCAAAGAGTAAAATAACTGGAATTTTAGAAACCTTGAATTAATCCCTTGGTATAAATCATCATAGCACTTAAGTGCACTAAAAGATTTATTTTTCTTTAGACTGTATTTAGGCCTATAATTTATTTAAAAAACCAAAAAATAGTGGTGGATGAAAAATATTTTTTTATGAATCATTTTATTTCTGTAGCATTAATAGAAATTTGTAAATTATAAAGCCTTAGCAAAATGAAAAAACAACGAATGTAGTAGGCACCCTTGAGTGTGTTATTTTCTCTCCCCTTGATAGTCCTTGACAACAAAAAGCACCAAAATGTCTAACCAAAAATAACACAATTGCTTGGATGGGCAAAAGGTGAAGGTGTGAGAGGATTTTTTTTTTTTTTTTTTTTTTTTTTTGTCCTAAGGACGCTAGGCACGAGCCTGGGATTGTTTTTCACATTACTTCAGGCTAGACCTAGGGGTTGCGGCAATATCACTTAGATAAAATCCATTGGTGACTTGGCGGGGATCGAACCCGGGACCTCAGGGACTGAAGTCCCGCGCTCTAACCACTACGCCAGCTTGCTCCCCCAAGGTGTGAGAGGATTAGCATTGTTATTATACAAGGTCAAATCCTCATTCTCTGAAGTACAAAACCAAAACTTCCTTTACAAACTCCAAACAAAAGGCGACTAATCCCATCAAAGGATCTCCATTAACAAAAGAGTTTATTTCTGAAAGTTCAAAATTGTTAACATATGGATATAACACATGGATTGGTGAACATTAAAATAGGCTTGTGTCATTATATTTTTAACAATAATAATTTGTTCGTCTGTAAAGGTGTGTGTTATTTTAAAATTACTAAGAAATGTCATTATTTCTATAATTTGGCAATGTAAATCAACTTTCACCTCTTAACTCCCATTTAGTTTCTATCTTTAAAACAGAACATTGGAGTTAGCTTAGGTGCCCCCTTTTGCTTGGCGCCCTATGCGACCACGTACTTTGCTTACCGCTTAAACCGACCCTGATTCAACCTAACTCTACCAACCTGTAGTACTGGTCGAACACTGTCTGGTTCTCGGCCAGTTTGTTGACCAGAGTATCTAGCTCCTGGGGTAGCAAGCTGGGTACCTGGAAGGCTGTTCTCATGCTGTACAACTTGTACCAGATGGGGTAGTCGTACAAGTTGGCTTCCTTCAGGTTCATAATCCATGTCTCATGGTCCACCACCATCTAGGGATAAGTTAATATTTCAAATAATAGTCCATTAACATTTCTATTTGTATAGATCTTGTTAAATAATATTAACCTTAGACTTAATAATACCCTGTCTGGCTGAAAAAGTTGGGTGGTTCGAGTGGAAGTTGCATGGATGTCTGGATTCTTTATGATGGTTAATTATAAAAATGATAATTATTTACAAGCCAATAACTTTATCTTGTTCAAAGGTTTATTGCGGACATTTTCCATCACGAAAGTAAAAAACAATACACAACGTTTCGGGATCTGGAATCTGATCCCGTCTTCAGGTGAAAAAACTTAACTAACACATTACAACTAACAATACACAAACGCCCAACCTAAGTTGGAATACACTACCGAGGGTAGTAGTAAAAAAATATGCACTGTATAGCAGTCAAGTCATGATACAACATGCAATTAATAACAAATCACAAAACACTATAATCTATAAAAGGTTTACGTACAAAAAACTCACACAATGGAACACTAACAACACCGTACGCTATGACTCCACCAATGAAACTGAACCAACATGGCTGATCAATCGGAAACACGGAGACAACAGAAATGGCTTCCGGTCCCTGGAAAAGTAAAACCAACAGAATGGCGGAGCGATGTACGATGCCGCAAGATGGGTGTTAATTATGTTTATTCCTATCACGAGTTTTACTACGAGTTAACATAACGTGCGAATTTTGAGGATAAGTAATCCTCCGCCATTCTGTTGGTTTTACTTTTCCAGGGACCGGAAGCCATTTCTGTTGTCTCCGTGTTTCCGATTGATCAGCCATGTTGGTTCAGTTTCATTGGTGGAGTCATAGCGTACAGTGTTGTTAGTGTTCCATTGTGTGAGTTTTTTGTACGTAAACCTTTTATAGATTATAGTGTTTTGTGATTTGTTATTAATTGCATGTTGTATCATGACTTGACTGCTATACAGTGCATATTTTTTGACTACTACCCTCGGTAGTGTATTCCAACTTAGGTTGGGCGTTTGTGTATTGTTAGTTGTAATGTGTTAGTTAAGTTTTTTCACCTGAAGACGGGATCAGATTCCAGATCCCGAAACGTTGTGTATTGTTTTTTACTTTCGTGATGGAAAATGTCCGAAATAAACCTTTGAACAACATTAACTCACCATCACCAACAATGAACTTCAAACAAAGAACTTTATCTTACTTCAAAACTAGTAGAAACCTGTTAAAAAAATATAAGGCCTTAGACAAATTAAACCATTAAACCATTCAAAAGGAAAATTGTCTTTAGTTTGGCTTAGGCTAGAATAAAAGTGGCTGGTAACTACCATTTAAAACAGAAATTAACCTAAAACCTACGACCAATAACACAAAAACTAAACCAATAAGTTTCAACTGACACATAACTACCATATATATTTGCTCCTAAAAACGTTCCTGTAAACAAACCGGTGACTCAAATGCCACACAAATAGATGAAAAAAAATAAATTACAAGAAAGTTATTCTAAGTTTCTAAGTATGTGGTTAGAGTGACCGGCTGCCGTGTTAACTCTTTGGGGATAAAACTAAACTCTCACCCTGGTTGATTTATCATGGTCTCCGTCCACGTAGTATATCCGATAGCCAGGGTTCAGGTCATTGTAAGGCGTCACTGAAGGTCCGATGAAAGCCACGTTGATAGCTCGTCCAAGGTCCTCGTTATCGTAGAACAATTCAAACTCGTCGTAATGAGTGTGACCGAAAAACTGTGCCGTGATTGTTGATTCATACCTGGAAAGATGAATGAATTATGTTTATTGAATGTCTAAACTAGTATAATTCAAAATACTCCCGCTGTAGTAAACCTGAAGATCTAGCGAATTTCCATTTGCCTGATTTCTCCTTTATTGATAATCAGGCTAACTTCGATGGTGACGTTAGCCGTCTATGACAACGAAATGCCGCCGTCCATTATTATTTACAACCCACGGCAAATTTACCCGTAATATTAAGGCAAAGAAAAAGTCACTATAACTAAAATTGTCTGAGTCACTTTACCTATGGTTAGTTTAGTTGGTTTTAGGGTTAGTTAGGTTAGCCTATACTAAAACTACAGACATATTGACTCAAAAATGTAACAAATAAGTATAACTTAACAATAATTTCTACTTAGCTCTTTCAATCTTCAACAAACACTACCGCTGCCTTCCACTATCACAAAACAACAGGTCGTTTAGCACTACACTGTAACTGTGGTCATGGACGTGGAATGAAGTGAGGTTAGTTTAGGGTAGTGTGGATGATGGCTCCAGCGCTGCCAACATAATTCTTCCTATCCTAATCTTGTGTGATGTAGAATTATCCAGTTTAGGGTGGCTGCCCTTATTTATGAATGCACGCTTAACTTTGGACTCTGCCCCAGAGTCCCTATTATAAAGCATTGGAATGACGTCACGGCACCCTTAGCGCTGTTAGGTGTTTCTACCATAAGACTACAAGCATTGAGTTTGGTTAAAATCCATATTTTTTAGCCCCTGAGCTGATCTTGAGACTAAATCATTAAATAGAATTACCTTCCTCAATCAGATCATTGTAGTATTTATATTGTTACAGCCGTTTCAGCATCTTCGTGCCATCATCAGACATTCAGCCTTAGTGGGGTCGTTAATATACAAAAACACAAACTGTCACACGCGACGTACACATACATAAACAAAGACCTCGTGAATTTAAACTTGACATAATAAGATTCCTCATTGTATTGTTAGTACTGTATACTTTATTCAAGTCGGACGTAGAACGGGTACACAGCTAGTCATAGCTATGAATTTACACAGCCGGAACAGCTAGCTAGCTACCTGACCAATTAAGCCCCTCTGTATGTTAATACTTTACAGGGTGATTGGTACTTAGTGTGACAAAAAATTTTTGTTGTAAGTACAAAGTAAATGAAGTGTGATGATGCATATCAAATGTTCCAAGTTCAAAAATTAGCTTCCCAAAAAATTATTTTATGTTTTTCAAAAATAACCATGCTTTTAAACTTAATACAGCGATTTCTCAATTACCTGTATATGGATTTGAGCAGATAATGTCATTTTTGTGTTCTACATTAAATTTTGAATAAGAATAATACAAAATGACAGAGGATCAGTCGTAAAAACTCCATTGTAAATAAATAGATTCAAAGATAAAAATTAAGATGTTTTATAAAAATTTATAAAAAAACCATGGTTTATTGCATTTTTCACACCCTGTATACAAGAAAGTGTCGGAATATCTTAAAAACTGCGCCATTTTATAAGCTATCCAACCATATGCTACACTATTGAGGTTTAGAAATATTTTCGTTTGTTTTAGTGGTTTGAACGCCAGAAAACAGGGAGTTTTTTTAACTGTTTTACTGTTCAAGCTGAAACAAAAATACAGCTTTTGCTTGATAAATGCCAACTTTCTATGTTTTAAATGTTAAAGAAACCATGCTTTGTAGTCTTCAAACCACTAAAGCGTACATAAGCAGACATAAAGCTCAATGGTGTAGCATATGGTTGGAAAGCTTATAAAATGGCGCAGTTTTTAACATATTCCGACACTTTCCTGTATACAGGGTGTGAACAAATGTAATTGACACATGTTTTTTTAAATTTTTATCAAACATCTTAATTTTTATCTTTGAATCTATTTACAATGAAGTTTTTACAACTGACCCTCCGTCATTCTGTATTATTCTTATTCAAAATTTAATGTAGAACACGAAAATGACATTATCTACTCAAATCCATTTACAGGTTATTGAGAAATAGCTGTATTAAGTTTAAATACATAGCTATTTTTGAAAAACATAAAATAATTCTTTGGGAAGCTAATTTTTAGACTTGGAACATTTGATTGATATGCATCATCACACTGCATTTACTTTGTACTTACACCAGAAAATTTTTGTCACACTGAGTACCAATCACCCTGTATACTATATATCTTTTGAATCTTAAAGGCTTAAGTCTTTAAAAATGATTCTCAATATCGTACACAATACTATTATCATTTAAACAAACTTAAACTATTTTCTTAACATACCTGTTGATGATGGCGTAGTAGTTTCTACTCCAAACTTTCAGACAGTCACTGTGTCCGGGAGGAATGTGTCCGATGACATGAACTTTCTCTCCGTTAAACTCAGCACTCTGCAACTCGTAAATGAACCACTGCAACTCCTTAGCTGGGTCCGTGCTGTTAAGGAGCAACCACCTACAGAGGGAGTCATCATAAACTGCTGTTAAGGTCACTCAATAAAAAAATCTAAAAACAATTAACAAAAGTAATTTTACTAAGCTGCAAATGCATTTCAGATAGCAAAGTTGCTACATATAATATGGATTGTAACTACAATTTAATACAAGATTTCCCATAGATTGCTCCATTTTCTTTGCATTAGCATTGTACTCCATACCCAATGGAGTATCCATGTATGTTTCAATCCAAAAACAATATATTTTTCCCTGATTGATAAAGAGAATCGCAAACAATGATGAAACCTTGTACAGTAGACTCTCAGTAAGCCGGCAGATGTAGGACCGTGATACTGCCAATTGTTATCAATAAAAACACTTAAAATGCACTTAAAACCCGTCTCTAAAGATCACGCGATCGGAAACCGCTATTGCCGCAATCGGGCATCACGACGATGACGTTTCCGTGAACGCGGGAGGCGATGATAACGTCTACATGACCGCGGGAGATGTTCATGATTTTGCCGAAATCGCAGAAGACCTCACCCGTCAAAAGTCGCCGGATTACTGGGGTGCTGTAGTGGGGCAGTGCCGCATTATAGTGGGTCTACTGTAGTTACTGTTTCCTTTGGTATCATCGCAGCACTAGTCCTCAACACTTTGAGGGAGGCTCAAGCTCTTAAGAGTAAAATATTAGAAATTTAAAACATTTATGTAAATAGAACATATTTGGAAAATATTTTTGTACACCTTAATAGTTGAAATCAGTTAAATTATTTTGGAGGCTTATTAATTAACAAAAAGAATTATGTTATTAATAAAAGGAGAAGCACTATCTTGCACTCATTTGTACTCACCCTTAGCCACATCTATTGCTTGATACATTGTTCAAACTTCACAGACAATGCATTACAGTAGTCCTTACATTTATACAGTAGTGTATTATATTTCACTAAGAATAACAAAAGTCAATGGAAGTATATAATCAATGGTATAGCTAGACAAGATACAGTCTACTAAACCCAAGTCACTAAGCACTAACCAGTTCTTATTGTTGCAGTAGTTCATATTGAGTGAGATGATTCTGAAGCCCGGTCGTACCAGGACGCTGTAGAAGGCTCCTCGACGTACCGTGCGTGACACCGACGATGGCAACCACTTGCGCCACTCCTTATCTAGCGCAGAGTACAACCAGTCAATACCATAGTCGTTCTGGACAAATGGAGGTGGGAAACTGTAACAAAGTTGTACATTTTCAGTTTTATTCAGAGTAAACATAAAAATTACCACATTATTCTTAAGCCTGACTTTATATATAAACCTCCTCTTTGGCTTGTGAAACCTCAGTACTTCAGTGCTCAGTACACAATGCACATCTTAGGCTGTTGTTAATTTTCAGTTTTTTTTAAACAAATCTAATGTCAACAATCTTGGTTATAACTGATATAAAATAGATTTAACATTTAGTCTAGGAGCTAGGCCATGTCTCATGTGCACTTATATGTCCCCTGAGTTTTGTTGCGGTGCTGTGTTCAAAACCTATGGGAGCTAAAAAAACAGCTGGTCACGTGGTCCAGATCATGGTCGTTAGGCCACCATATTGGAAAATGGCCGCCAAATTGCTAGATTATTTGCTAATACGTATCTCCGTACCCAGTGGTCCGATTTTAATATTGTAAAGCTCATTTTACTCCTTAACTGAAGGCAAACAAACTTGGTCATTACACATGTTTTGTTAAACCCATTATTGATTGAGATATATGAACATTTTAAATCTATATATTTAAAAATAGTGGTTTTTTCTTTTCCGAGTCGGATTAGCTCATTTACCTGACCAATTTTCACAATTTTGGTCTTAAATTGATGGTATGTACAAAAAGTATATTTTGAGTTATTCACAAAAGCAACTTCCTCTCTTTACATTTCTTAGGGAGTTAAATTTGTTTTTTCTTTTCCGAGTTCGTTTGACTCTTCTACTCAACCGGTTTTCATAATTTTGGTCTTAAATTAAAGGTATGAACGGACAGATTTGCCATCAAGCATCATCCTTCATTTGTATACTGTATTACTCGACCAAACAAATTGATTTCTTTTTAATTCTTTCTTAAGTTTTTGGTAGACCATGTCTCGTTGTATATTTTATCAGTAGATCAATAATAGATAGATCAAGTCCACAACGTTAATGGAATTACTAGGTGAAACCCGTCGAAATCGACAGTTACTGCTGAAGTTTCACGCAAAATAATTTAACCTATCAATCGATGATAAATAAGTTCATTTTTGGGTAAATTTTGGTTGTTGGTGATTAAGCAGCATGCTTTAGGTTCGTCCGATCTTAATAATCAATAACTCAAATAAAAGCCGGCATTTCACTTAAGTTTCTTGGATCAAAATATATTCGATATCTGAGAAATAATCAGATTTGTGTTTTTAGCGAATTTCCCATATAGGGAATAAGCTATTACCGTAGTACTCATGGTAAGACCTGGACCCGGGACCGATTTAATTTTTCATTTTGAGGTCCCTAGAGACCAAAAACATCCTTTCAAATTCATATATACCACGTCCAGCCTAAAGTTTTCCAATAGCTAACTTTTTAATTTTAAATCTGACAAACAACTTCTTATGGGGGACTTCCCTTTATTTTTTATTCTGCATTTTGGGGTGATTTCGAAATTTTTCCAAGAAGAGTTTGCTATTGGAAAACTTAAGGCATTTCTTATGGCGGAAAATAAACTTTAACCGTTCATATCTCCTTAACCATTGGTTTTATGAAAAAATACCTAAGAACAAAAATGTCTTAAAATAGCCTATAGTATCCAAAAACACCATAAAATACAGGGTTTTCCATAAGAAAAAACAAAGTTGTCCGCCATATTGGAAACTGGCGGCCATTTAGAAAAATTTCGAAATCACCCCAAAATGCAGAATAAAAAATAAAGGGAAGTCCCCCATAAGAAGTTGTTTGTCGGATTTTAAATTAAAAAGTTAGCTATTGGAAAACTTTAGGCTGGACACCCGGTATATATATAGGCTATATATATATGTGTGTCCGTTAGTGCGATAACTCGAGCAAAAATGATCCGATTTTGATGAAATTTGGTACAAACGTGTAAACCTACTATTATTTGAACGAGTTCGCGATCCAGCATAATCGGAAATGAGCTTTTCCCATTTTTGACCCTAAAAAGAAAAAAAATTGCAATTTCTTTCTAAACCGTTTTGTAGAGCTTAAACAATTTAATAATTTAGTATATTGAAGCGCTGTTGTATGCCTAACGGTCACGGAGAAAATTCAAAAATAGTGTAATTTAAAATTCCCATGTTATTCTTATGGAAAAAATGAAAATTGTTGTATATTACTTGTTTATGGATATATATTGATAAAATTTAGCAAATTTACTTATTTCATCCTATACTATTGACG
The DNA here is from genome assembly GCF_028750875.1 of Macrosteles quadrilineatus. NCBI lineage: Eukaryota > Metazoa > Arthropoda > Insecta > Hemiptera > Cicadellidae > Macrosteles > Macrosteles quadrilineatus. The sequence continues at coordinate 1,342,975 of NW_026542596.1, forward strand.
TATGGTCAAAAACACTTTTTACCTTCCCCCTAGCAGCAAACCTAAGCACTCGTTAAATCTAATGTTATTTAAATAGGGAATATTTTTATGGAAATATTTTAGTAAAAATGTAATCAGACAAGTTGAAATTCGCTTAGTCTGCAGGTTTGCTGCGGCGGGGGTATTTTATTGAGTATACAGTAGGTATCTTAACTTAACTGATTCAAACGATAAATATCTCAATTTAAAGCCTTTATTTCTAGGAGTATTTTAATACCAAGACATATAAAATAACTACAATAAAAATGGAGTTCGTATCATGGATTGCAGATCCTGAAATAATTATAACTAGTGTACCCGTTGCTCGAATTCGAGCAATTGCGAAGCATTACAGGTGTTATTTTAAAACGAATAACGGTCATAATTTCCGATGACTTTATAAAAGTCGAGTCAAAGATTATGGAAATATTCACGATGTACACAACAGTTATATAATATAAATTGTTTGTTAATATCTTATCTTTTTTCAAAAGCTGATCTTGTTTTTTAGTGTTTTCTACAAATGTTTCCCACTCATAGCCCCATTAGGTTCTCTATAATAACGATTATAAATGGGAAAAAAAAACATTATTTCTATTTCTTCTAATTCAGTTTAATTTTTAGAAGGCCTATATCAAATTGTCCAGGATTTCTCGTTTTTTTCCATTGTAATAGTTACACCAACCCAAGTATCGTCTACGGATGCAATACGCCAAAGAATATCATCTACGTGCAACACACCTACGTACAATCTCCAAGAAGTGGTAAAAAAGGCAGAAACCAACCCACACAATAGACATAAGTTACTGTAACTCCATAAGAAATAATTTTTAGTGTTACTGGGATATTAGGATTATCCACTGATTTGGATTGCACATTATCACATTACAACATTACAACATTATATTGCAAAACATGACACGATGCAGAAGAAAATCGATTTTGAAATCAGGAAAAAACCTTTGCAAATACTTCATTTTGACAGATTTAGTAAATCACAATTTAAATATTAACAGCTGTTTGATTAAAAAGTAATGTAAAATTATACATATGGTCATAATGTAAACAAATCTGCTGAGGGGACTTTAAATGCCTCTGGGGCAGAGCCCCAAGGGAATTTACCTCGTCTCTCTTTTGATGGCTCATCTACAGACCAAGGCCTTTCTTTAGAGACCCCTACCAAGTTTGTACGCCCAGCCGTTCTCTGGAATTAGCTGTGACAAAAACCCGTTTTTCCCCCATAAGAATAATATGGGATGGGAATTTAAAGGCCACTGGGGCAGAGCCCCAAGGGAATTTACCACGTTTCTCTTTTGATGGCTCATCTACAGACCAAGCCCTTTCTTTAGACACCCCTACCGAGTTTCTACGCCCAGCCGTTCTCTCAAATTAGCTATGACAAAGTAAAACAGTTTCAAATTAATATATAGATTATTGTTGATTCATAATTCAATAGAGTGCTTCAGTTACGTCCAATCTTAATAATCAATAGATCAAATGAAAGCTGGTATTTTCCTTAAGCTTCTTAGACCAAAACATATTTAATAATGCAATTAGAACTGGTGAAATACATCCTTTAATATAAGTGAGAATTCAAAAAAGATTTGTTTTTTGGTCGAGTAATACAGTAGACTAACGAATGATGATGCTTGATGGCAAATCTGTGTGTACATACCTTTATTTTAAGACCAAAATTATGAAAATCGGGAGTTTAGAAGAGCCAAAGGAACTCGGAAAAGCAGAAGCAAATTTAACTCCCATAAGTTACTGGGAGGAAGTTGCTTTTGTACATAACTCAAAATATACTTTAGGTAAATGAATGCCGGTGCTTGATAGCAAATCTGTGCGTGCATACCTTTAATTTAAGACCAACATTTATGAAAATCAGTCGGGTTGAAGAATTAAACCGACTCAGAAAAGAAAAACCATTTTTTAATAATATATGGATTCAAAGTGTTAATATAGATCAATAAATAATGGGTATAATAAAACATGTGCAATGACAAAGTTTGTTTGCCTTTGGTTAAGGAGTAAAATGAGTAATACAAAATTAAAATCGAACCACTGGGTATGGAGATACGTATTAGCAAATAATCTAGCAATTTGGCGGCCATTTTCCAATATGGTGGCCAAACGACCATGATCTGGACCACGTGACCAGTTGTTTTTCTAGCCCCCATAGGTGTTGAACAAAGCCCCACAACAAAACTTAGGGGACATACAAGTGCACATGAGACATGGCCTAGCGCCCAGACTAATTAACAAAAATTAAAATTAAGGACTGACCTGTTAACTGGAGCAGCCTCATGATTTCCCAGAGCAGGGAAAATGGGGATTCCTGGGAATAATGTTGTCATTTGCTCCACTGTTTGTTTCAGGACCATCAGATTCTCGTCTCGGGTTTGATTCCAAACGTCATGAGGCGGAAGATCACCAGTCCACAATATATAGTCAATGTCCTAGAATACGATTTGTGTATAAAATAGGAGAGTGGTAGCCTTGTTTTCTAAAGTAAACGTATACAGTGTGCTTAAGGTTATTTTAAAAGGAAATGTAAGTGGCACACATTCATTAGCGTACTATTAGTCCAGGAGCAAACTGCACATATCCAGCATCCGTGGGATTTTTTGTGAAGCAAATGTGTGACTATGTGGAATCTCTTTATTATATGTCACATAATGGTGTAGTACCGGGTGTTTACCCTCAAATTGTGGGGTTTGGTTTTTATGACGTCGTAAATCCAAGATGGCCGCCATGTGTGACATCTATTCACTAAATTAATAATAACTCTTTTTAGAGTAAAATAATCGAATTTTAATTTACACCATTGAATTCAGCTCAAAAAATCAAACAATTTGGTGTTTTGAATCATTGCTCTATGACCATTGGTTACCGAGATATTGAAGGCGGAAAACACAGAACATTGTCGCCATGTTATCCTTATGGGGAAAAAATAAAATTGTATATCTAGCTTATTACTCAGCATATCTTAATAATAATTGGTATGTGGCTTCATTTAGTAGAGATCTACTTGATTATGGCCTAAAATCCCCCATTTTTACATTTCCGTGGCAGCAAACCTGCATACTAACTTCCAATGTTATTCTTATGGACAATTTTTTGCATGCTTGTTCATGAACATACTTTGAGAAATGATGATGCGTGGCTCCATTTTAATTATTTATTGAAGCATTTGTAATTCGTTGAGTATACAGGTCTGCTGCTACGGGTAGGTCTGCTATAAACAAATTATAGGTATTAGAAAATAAAATAAATTAGACTATAGTTGTGAGGCATATGTAATTTTGTAGGATTTTGAATTAAGCAATTGTATGATTGTTGGCGATTGATAGGTAATGACATGTAGAACCGTGTACTACCGAGTATTTTGTCTGAAAGTGTGGCCAAGCTGGTGTTTTCGGTCGCCATCTTGGATTCGCCATATTGGATGTTAATAACTTTTTTATACAATGCTAGTGTTGTGACACATCATTATGAACTAAATTTTCACGCTGATTTCAATGCTGAAATATGTTTTTAAATATATTTTTTCGTTTGGAAGATATATTCAAATAAAAACTATGATTGGTGGTGATAGATAGGTAGTGACATATAGAATCGTGTACTACCGGGTGTTTTGTCTGAAAGTGTGGCCAAGCTGGTGTTTTTGGCCCGCCGTCTTGGATCTACCATATTGGACATTAATATAATTTTTTAAATGTAATGCTGGTGTTGTGACTTAGCATTATAAACTATAGATGTTTACGCTAATTTCAATTCCGAAAACCGTTTGTAAATATATTGAAATGAAAACTCCCCCCCCCCCATACATCTTTTACGGACGTTTTGTACTTTGATTATTTTTCTCATATATCGAGTTCTTATTGTCGCTTGCAATTCGTTTTAAAGTATTCAGTGATGTAAGGGCTTTTATTTAAGCTATCGATCATTAAAATCGGACGAGTTAGAGTTGAGCTATGAACCACAACACAATATTAAATTTAACTTTTTCCAAATCAGTTTTATGAAAAGATTTATATCTCGGTTTGTTAATACGACAAAAGGTTCATTCTAGTCTTAAATTACTGAGTAAATGTCTGGTTTAAAATGTTATTAATCACTAAATGAAATCTGACTAATTGAAAATGACTCATGGGCCTTTATTTAACATTAATAATTATTTTTATTTAAAAAATTTTCTTTGGTTAAAGCAATTAAAGACATACAGGGCTGGTCATCAGGGTTACAACATTTGTTTGGTGTAAGTACAAAGTAAATTAGGTGTGATGAGGCATATAAGACTAAAAGGTTCCACGTCTAAAAATTGTAACACTGATGACTAGCCCTGTATGTCTTTAACCAAAGAAAGTTTTGGACATAAAAATAATTTAATGTTAAATGATGGTTCATGACTCATTTTAAAATAACTTAGTCAGATTTCATTTCGTGATTAATAAAATGTTAAATCAAACATTAACCAAGTAATTTGAGACCAGGAAGAACTTAGTGACGTACTAATAACCCGAGATATACATCTTTTAATAACAACAGAACTTTTTTTCTTTTTTTTCTGAACTCCTGCATCAATCTTTGCATATTTCCAAACTTTCTATTTTTATTGCATTGTTATTTATTTTTGTTAATATAGTCTATCCTGTTGTTATTGCATTGTTATATGTTGTTCTTGTACAGAGTTATCATATTGTTATTTTTCTGCAAGTTTTATCTGTTTTTTATGAAGTATGTTCTGCCTCTTTACTGAAGTTTCACTCGGCTACTGGCATCATTGTTATTGTTCCTATACTGGTTTTGTTTTTCGAATATCTCGTTTTGTCAACTTGTTCAGATAGTTTGTTATTTATAGTTGTTACTTATAGTTTGTTATTCATAGTTTGTTATTTATAGTTTGTTATTTATAGTTGTTACTTATAGTTTGTTATTTATAGTTGTTATTTATCTTTTTATGTCTTGTATTGAAGTCTTGTTTTCCAGTTTTTTTTCACTACTTTTGTACTGGCCTGTGATTTTTTCTGCTTCTTCCGTATGTAAGATTATTGTATTATTCATGTAAAAATGGTGCAACCGTTAACAAATAAATAAATAAAAATAAATAAACAGATTTGTAATAAGTTAAATTTATTATTGTGTTAGGGTTCGTAGCTCGACTCTAACGCTCTAACTCAACCGAATTTAAAGATCAATAGCTCAAATGAAAGCTCATACATCACTGAATATCTTAAGACTAGAACGAACTGCAAGCGTTAATAGGAACTGGAGATATAAGAAAAATAATCTTAAAAATGTTCAAAGTACGAAACGTCCGTAAGAAATGTATGGGGAGAGTTTTTATTTGAATATATCTTCCAAACGAAAAAATATATTTAAAAACATATTTCAGCATTGAAATCAGCGTGAAAATTTAGTTCATAATGATGTGTCACAACACTAGCATTGTATAAAAAAGTTATTAACATCCAATATGGCGAATCCAAGATGGCGACCGAAAACACCAGCTTGGCCACACTTTCAGACAAAATACTCGGTAGTACACGGTTCTACATGTCATTACCTATCAATCGCCAACAATCATACAATTGCTTAATTCAAAATCCTACAAAATTACATATGCCTCACAACTATAGTCTAATTTATTTTATTTTCTAATACCTATAATTTGTTTATAGCAGACCTACCCGTAGCAGCAGACCTGTATACTCAACGAATTACAAATGCTTCAATAAATAATTAAAATGGAGCCACGCATCATCATTTCTCAAAGTATGTTCATGAACAAGCATGCAAAAAATTGTCCATAAGAATAACATTGGAAGTTAGTATGCAGGTTTGCTGCCACGGAAATGTAAAAATGGGGGATTTTAGGCCATAATCAAGTAGATCTCTACTAAATGAAGCCACATACCAATTATTATTAAGATATGCTGAGTAATAAGCTAGATATACAATTTTATTTTTTCCCCATAAGGATAACATGGCGACAATGTTCTGTGTTTTCCGCCTTCAATATCTCGGTAACCAATGGTCATAGAGCAATGATTCAAAACACCAAATTGTTTGATTTTTTGAGCTGAATTCAATGGTGTAAATTAAAATTCGATTATTTTACTCTAAAAAGAGTTATTATTAATTTAGTGAATAGATGTCACACATGGCGGCCATCTTGGATTTACGACGTCATAAAAACCAAACCCCGCAATTTGAGGGTAAACACCCGGTACTACACCATTATGTGACATATAATAAAGAGATTCCACATAGTCACACATTTGCTTCACAAAAAATCCCACGGAATACAGTTTGACCCCCGACTATATCTATCAAAAAAGCTTTTCTGTAGAACCTATTTATATTTAACAAAATTTAGGGGATTGCTTATTGAGTTTTTTTTTTTTTTTTTTTTTTTTTTTTTTTTTTTTTTTTTGTGGGGGCTGGGGTAATGGCATACCCATAGCTACTTCGGCCTGGAGACCTTTTGTAGCACCCTTTAATTCATTCTGACAGCCCTAGGCTCCTCAAGTAGCCCAGGAGCTGAAAGACACCCAGCTTCCTTATCTCTGTTGGTTCCAGGAATAACCTCCCCAGAGATATAAGCCTTCTATGGGCCAACGCTGGACAGTCCAGCCATAAATGTTCTGAGGTTTCTACCTCGTTCTCACAGAACCTGCAGAGGTCTGTTTGTGACCTCCCTATGGTCCTGAGATGTTTCCTGATAGGACCGTGCCCTGTTAACACTCCTACTAGCAGACTAATGTCCCCTTTCTTAAGGCTCAGCAAGTCTTTCCAGCCTTTATCAGTGGGGTCGATTAGTAATTTGGACGTCCTCATACCTGGGTGGTTCATCCAGGCCAGAGCCTTTTGAACCTTGACCCAGTCTTGGACTTTGGCTACTCCTGAGCTTATGGGGGTACCACAGTAGGGTTCTGGTCCTGACAGTTGGTCTTCCGCACCCTTCCTGGCCAATGCATCGGCTTTTTCGTTCCCCTCATGCCCCGAATGTCCAGGAACCCAAGACAATTTGACTTGGTTTCGCTCTGCTAACTTTTTGAGGGTGTTTTTGCACCCTTTTACTGTTCGTGACTGTGTCACACATGACCCCAGCGCCTTCAGTGCTGCCTGGCTGTCAGAGAGAATAAGGATTTTACCCTTTCTTATTGAGTTGGATGACTCTTTAAGACAAACAATAGCATCTGATTTTAGGCCAATCCTTACTCAAGATTCTCTGTCAAAAATTTAAATTTGGTTCATTATTTGAGTAAAATCATAGAAAAAAAGAATTAAATATAGACCGTCAGCTGTGCTGCAGTTACCATAGGTTCTAGCGCACACCACTGGGAGCGCCGTGTAGTAACGGTATACACACTATGTAACTACACAGGCGCTTCCAGCGGTCTGCGCCAGAACCTATGGTAACCATGGTAACCGCAGCACGGCTGACAGTCTATATTTAATTCTTTTTGTCTATGGTACAATGTATGAGCAATTCATCATATAATAATTGTGCTGCTAGCCCAAGACTTAATGTCTTGTACTGTAACTACTTAAGGAACATGCTTAATCCTTGGCATGATCACAAAAATCTAATGGGTTTGGATCACACTTAAACTTAAAAGCCTTTGTGATTCCTCCAGCAAAAATGCCACTGGCGTAAACTATAACAATAAATATTAACTGTGCTAATTTAAAAAAGGTTACAGCTAAAATCAACCATTTGTCTGCTCACCGGGTGTGTGCTGGAGATATGTTGTAGCATGTGGTCGACAGTTCGCTTGGGAGAGTCACACTTGCGGTAGTCGCCCCATCGCCCCGCCGCGGCTGCTGGTGTAGGTGCCGGGCCATTGGTCAGACGGCAACACAACGGCTCTTTACAATCAGCATTGGTACCCTCCTGGTAGTACGGGTCATAGTGTGTGTCTGAGATGTGTAGAATCTTGAATGTAGCAGCAGTTGCCTACACAAACCTCTATACCATCATCATCTCATCGTTACAATTGCTGTTACAAATCTACCACTATTGGAAACCAAATTTTGCTCCTTTTAACTGAGACTTGCATTGAGCCAACTTCCGCTCCCATTCTTCTGATGTATTTTATGATATTGTCCTTCCCATAAACACAGTCTCCCTTCTTTTCTGGTGGCCACAAAGAAGAGTGTCTGGTTAGAATAACAGGAAAGGGACTGTGAAGAGAATGTAGAAGATTGTTCAGCAAAGAAGTCTGGTGTAGGTATATAAGTTTTACAAAGTAGGGACTGTGGAGAAAAACTCAAATGTTCCTTCTCCTGATTGGGAAGTTGTATATTCCTTTAACATTGTTTTCCTCTGGTAATGCATCTAACTGGTCTGGGCCTTCATGTGGAGCTCATACTTCTTCATAGGTTCATGTCCCCTATTTAAGATTTTAATATCACATACTATTCGTTTTTTCCAGTTTACTTTGGAATATAACAAAATTTATATTACTTATAATGGTTTTACAATTATAGAAGACGTCATAGACCAACTTGACCAGACCACCAGTCTAGACTTTACTTCAGCCCGGTCTCGTTTGATTTTGTCAATGTCCCTTCCAGTGTTTTGTGTTTTTTGTAAACGTGTGTCCATTCTATGTTATCATGTGTCTTATGTGTTTAATTTATTGAACTTTGTTTATTAACGGACTTCGAACTAAGTGATTACCTCACACTGGTTCAGAAGAACCGAAACTAGTTGCCAAAACAGCAATAACGGAGAACTATTTACAGGTATTGTAAACCATTATAAGTATAATACAGTAATCCGGAGCCTAATCAACTCTTTAAAAACAAATTTATATTAATAAAATGCTCCTAAAAATGCAATCATTAAAACTATTTCGGATACTTTTTTTAAAGGGAACTTGATCCATAGAACTTGATTGCAGCTCGACTATATTAACTTATGTAAATTTACAATGAACTTGACAATTACCGACGGAGGAGTTGCGGCTTGTACAGGAGGCTTGGGCACTGGAGGAAATACCACTTGCCACTCGTGAGTGGGATTGTCCACATCTCCGCAAGCATCTCCGATCACAAAGCTGCAGATCTCTTCAGGGCCGATCTTTAGACGCTTCAACACGTAAACCACTTCTCCCTGCAGTCAAAGGCCGAATAAACTTATGGTAATTGTGCAAGAAGAAAATACATATTTCATAAAAACCTAGCATCCTAATATCAATAGGGTCTAGGGGTTATTTTTGAACCTGGTATAATTAAATTATTTATTGAAAATTTATGAAAAAAACCAAGGCAAACAAAGAGAAGGTTTCCACTCAAAGGATATGATGTACAGAGATATCTATCCTGACTCATTGATAAGTTCATTCTTAGGTTGTTTAAATATTATAAATACAGTAATTTGTTTTAAATTAGAGATATTTAGGGACTTCTGTCCCTACAAGCCACTAGTCTAATCTAATTATCTAATTTGAAATTTTGGATACTTTGACCACTTGGAGTTCCATTATATTAAAGCCTTTTCATCTATTGGGTGACTTACCCCAAACAGCTCTGTGATTCCCTCACAGACCCGAGGCGTCTGAAGCTTGAGACTCACACAGAACTGGTACGTTATTTTGACAATATCATCTCTCGTCTTGCCCCCTCTGATGTAGTGTTGAAGCAGACCCGCACCTGTCATTTTAAACATTTTAACATTTTAACAAACATTTTAAACAAAGGAAAGATTAAAACAACCAGCTGATCACAAACAGCAAACATTACGTCATTGCCGTCTTCTATCGTGACGTCATGCTTGATGAGCATTACAGCCTGTTTTTTAGTGTGGCCTTGTGTAAGGCTATCAGACAGCTGTTTTTTTTTTTTTTTTTTTTTTTTTTTAGTTAGGATCAAATAGATATAGCTATAAGTTATAATTGAAGGTTTTGTTGTGATGCGTGATGGTGTAACTTTGTAACTTGAAAGGTTAAAGAATCCTTGACAAAAGAGATTGGAGTGGGAAGGGGGAGGCGTTATATGTGCACAAGAACACACCTGCCTTGCAAGCTGTGCAGGACACCTTCGACATGACACTGGTCTCCACCTCCTGCACCACCTGTTTAAGGTTCATCAGGCGCAGAGCCTTGTCTACAATACGGGGCAGGTGTCTGCCAGACCTTGGCCCTGCGTCCAGAGTATGCAGCAGCTTCGTGTAGTTCATCTGCAACCAAACTCAGTTAAACACACTCCCCCAATGTTTATCATGCTTAAAGATCACCTACAGAAAATGTTTAGGTTAGGTTTGTCTGGTCTAAAATACCAATCTACTAACTTAACTAACTTAATCTAGAGGACACTTTGTCGCTTACCATTAGTAGCGACCTTATATCACCATTATCAACCTTTTAAATGAAATGAATAACTATTTTAAACTGAATAACATAAACACTTTACTACACTACTATAATCGCTTAATAAAGAGAGCTAAACTCGCACTTTGTGTCTGTTATTTATAGTGGTATGTATGAATGCAGGGTAAAAGTAGATTGGAGATGACCCGTGAAGCTTTGTTACTGACTAAGATGAACGGTTTCTTTAGGCCTGCCATACACGTTCCGTCCGGAACTGCACAGTTTGGCCGGAGTTGTGACCTCCCCACACACGCTCAGTCCGGAACTGCACAGTTTGGAGTTTTTGAGACGATTTTACTTTAGCAGAATATGGTTTATGTTACCTTGCCTGAATGATCCTATGTAGTTGTCAAACACGACAGCTGTTTCGTGCTACAATGAGCACATCTTCAAAGTGAAGAAACACAAAATCAAATCATTTCGCCCGCGGTTGAGCACGTCAAAAAACACATAAAGTACACGAAGTTCACACAAAAATACATAATACAAACACTTGGCCAAGTACCGCGAACACGCGACGCGGCGCCGGTAATGTGTAGGTCATGAGTCATGACCGGCGCCGCGTCGCGTGTTCGCGGTACTTGGCCAAGTGTTTGTATTATGTATTTTTGTGTGAACTTCGTGTACTTTATGTGTTTTTTGACGTGCTCAACCGCGGGCGAAATGATTTGATTTTGTGTTTCTTCACTTTGAAGATGTGCTCATTGTAGCACGAAACAGCTGTCGTGTTTGACAACTACATAGGATCATTCAGGCAAGGTAACATAAACCATATTCTGCTAATTTTAATGATCCAGAGGCTATCCATCATGAGATTTTACTTTTTTCAACTCTTTTCTAAACGCACTTCTTAATTTTTTTTAAAACCACAGTGTCCTTTGTGGCTTTTAGGTTCGCCTTCTTCACAAAATCCAAAAATTCTTGCCAAAAATGTCCAAAAATTTCTGGCTACTGGCTTTTTTTGAGTCTAAATCAATAATCAATGTACTATCACAGCATTCAAATTACCACAGTTCCAAGTATATACTGTAGCACCAATATAATAAAAGTTACATACCTTGAGTGAGCGGAAGGCCTCCAATGTTTGTTTTTCCATCTCCTCCTCACTCCGATGTGGCAAGTTGTGACTTCTCGGGGACAAGAGAGGGTTCTCATCTGACTCGTTGCTCAGGAGTGCGTACTCTTGCCATGTCTTGAACTCTTTTGTGTTCCATACCTTAGCCGTCCACGTGGGGCCCGCTGCAAACAAGAGGCAAGTAATATCTTTCAATATCTTAATATCTAAATAAAAAAATCTATTATATTTATATCTTAAATCTATTATTGTAATATCTTTCACCTGAGGTTAATGGAAAACGAGCAAGGGTTAAAAAGACAATTTTTGCCCGTGTGATGAATTATGTTTTTCATCATATTGGATCATTAGTTCAATAAAAATATGGTAGAAAACAAAATACTTTTTATGTAAATATAACCTCTTAAAATGACTTACAACTTGTTTTCAATTCTGCTAATGTAAATAAGTAGATGTTTAGTAAGTTGTGATTAAATCATGTTGCCTATTACAAAAGTGTTACAGTACATTATACCATCGATATGTCGAGCAATTGACAACAATGCAACAATAGGCTAAAACCTTACCCAATAAATCAATCGATAAATGATTTCAATCGATAAAATTGCCTTAATCAAAATTTACAACTCCCTAGAGGGGAAAAATGCTACTTTAGACCTTCAACACATGTATAAACGGCTGTTTTTGCTGCAGTGTGACAAAAATATTTATACTGTAGTTATAATTTTTATTCTTTAACTTCCGTTATTATCAAAAGTGTAAACTCAATTGGAGAGAATACAATTAATTCTAAAAAATGCTTAGCACCAAGTAGCAGTTGGTGATTTTCCGCAGTTAGAACCCCCACCTGAAGTTGAACTTCATTAAGGAGTTAGGATTGGAGGTGGTTCTCTAGACAAAGACTGGAGACTAGTTTGGGGGACTAAATAGTTCTTACAGGTCGCAGTGTAATCTTCCCCCCAGGTATCATCAGTATCAATATAAGAAATGTTTACAGTAAAGTCTCGATTGTCCAACCTAACTGGTCAAGACATGGTCAGATAAGCAGAAAGTCTAGGATCACAGAAAATAACAAAAACAAAAAAAAAACATGTTAAAAATCATTAAATTACTGACAATTCCAATTTGTCAAATTTATTTAAGGGTTCAAGTTTTTCTTAAGTTGTAACCACTTTTTTCTGTTTGGATGCCATCGTCATAAATAACATAAAATACCCCTGCCGCAGCAAACCTGCAGACTAAGTAGATATCAATCCTTCTAATTGGATTCGTAGGCCTACGCAAATATTTCCAGAAACAGGACATACTTCCCATTTAAATAACATTAGATTTAATGAATACCTAAGTTTGCAGCTACGGTGAGAGCAAAAAGTGTTTTTTGACCAATATGTTAACAGCAGCCGAGTAGCCTAAAGTTTGAAATAAAAGATTTGCCAAATTTGATCAACATATGGCCATAAAGAAGCAAAATACAACAGCTTTCTTTTCCTCCATGAGAGAGTTTTTGGAATATTCTCTGTAACCTTTTATTGTACACAAAACCTTCAATATACCAAATTATTTTTTTCAAAGCTCTACAAGATGGTTTGCAACAAAAATTTTTGCTCTCAATTTTAAGAAATTTCAAAACCCCGTAATACCCAAGACCCCCTCTTGCTGATTCGCAAACTCATTCAAGTTGTGAACCTGGTGTTCTGCTATTCAGACATTCAGTTTACTGTCATAGTCATGGGTAGCTTGACAGTTGAGAAAGAATTTGGAATTGATGCTTACTTCACTTCAAACCTACAAAGCGTATGATTGTAAGAGACTGCATAGTTGAGCAACGTTGTTTATGTTTGTAAAGTAAATCCCTTATGATTTTAGTTTTGAGGTCCTTCCATGTCATTATATACTGTAATTTCATTCAATAAATTAACTTTTTTGATTTAAAATTACAATTCCCTTTAATATAAACCCATTGAATGAAAACAGCAGTTGATAAAAATATGAAAGTGACATTAAAACTGAAAGTACAGTGAGTTTCTTAATTTGCCTATTGTACAGGCAGAATGCACAGTGTTGTTGGCTAATTGTGTATACTGTCCATGCTAAATACACAGCTGATTTATAGCAAGGGAAAGCGGACACACTTTCATTGGCTCAGCTGATCTCCCGCTTGGGGCTAAGCTATTATCAAAACACTACTTTGAGGTCAACAGGTTCTAAAATAACTGATTAGTGAAGTTACATATTTTTTTATATAATTCAGTGATAATCGCTGTTTGCCGGACTAATAATAATCAATCATTTTAGCCTCTGGATTGCTTATATATTAATTGATATTATAAGGCCTTACCTTAGCAATCCTGTTTTTTGATCCGAAATTAATTTCGGGCCCGAAGGTCCATCCAGGTTTAGAAAATTTGGTCTACTAGATTCCGACTGATGATGGACCTTCGGGCCCGAAATTAATTTCGGATCAAAAAACAGGATTGCTAAGGTAAGGCCTTATAATATCAATTAATAATAATCACAGAGAAATTACGAGAACAGGACCTAAATGTATGAGTCAGCTTAAGTGTCAAATTCATTTCTTCCCTCAAGTGTGTGACACTTTTATACTTTTGTTACCATGTTAAATGTGTATATTAAAAATAACTTGCTGTTGGCCCACACTATGCACAGGGATCAAGTAGTCAGTGAAAGCAGTGGTAGCAGCAAAGTGCCACTTCGAACACTAGTTAGTTACACAATAGTGCAGCAAACGCAATTTGCTTTTGCTTTACATATTATATTTCTCCTACAGTTACTATAAACCATATAAATAAATTAGTCTTTCAGGCACTATACAAGACGTTTTTAGGTTTAGGTAAAATCCAAGCGTTGAACGAAATGGAAAACGCTGACCAGTTGATTGTAGTCGTAATATCTGTAAGTGTTGCCAATTATTTTCAAGTGTCCCCGTATTACATGCCTAATAAACGAACACTTTTTTGTGTTGTTTGGTTGGAATACTGGAGTAAGACAAAAGTATGAAAATTTATCAATTAGCTTCTTGGCGTACTATGATCATTGCAAGGAAGCTCACTTTGCCAAGTAACTGTAGGATTATAACTATTAGGACAAACTTTAGTGTCAGCATTAATTTAATCTGTAGAAGACTGAAATTCAAAACCAAACAGTGCCTTTTGAAATTCCCTTCCTCTCAAAATTATCTATTTGTTCAACACCAGAATTCTGAAAATCTATCAAGTTAATTCATTGTTTTTGACAAAAGACTGAATAAATATGGCTAGATAATTTACAACTCAACACACATCCATGTGTGGATGACCAAAAGCACAGTGCACAATGACTGTGACACAGATTCAAGGCGAGCAAGCTTCTCACTATGGTTACTGGTTCCGCTTTACTCCCTAAGTTAGGTCAAATTCCAACATTTTTCCGAGGGACTCCAAACCATCAGATTACAGCATTTACCTAAAATACAGTAATGCAATCTTCTCTTTTTAAATAGTTCACACTTGGGAATTATTTTTGTTCACTGTGGTCATAATTTTTTAATCTCTTTGCAAAAAGTGGCAGTTTAGTTCCAGGATTGTAGGCCAAACACTAAATCCTTTTTTTTAAACAATCAATCATGATTTATTTTATTATTCTCAATCAAATGTTGCCAGCGGAACTTTGAGAAACAAATAGAAATAACAGAATGTATATTATGTTGACTAGGATTGTGAACTTTATAAGCAAGCATAAACAGAGTACTAAAATAGTAAAAAAATCCTTTCAAAGAAATTTTCCCTCACTTTGTCAAATAATGTTTTTCATTTTCTTATTGTATACAGAATGTCCATAAAATGACAGGACAATTGTCGATACACTAGTATAATACTAAAACTAAATAGTAATATTAAAATACACAAACAAAATAACTTTAATATTAGACAAATGAAATGAAATTTTAATTTAATTTAAACCAATTAAAATTAAATTAAATAAAAATTGAATCAAATTCAAAGAGATTCTGTGCCCTCTTGGTAGCACAGAGCAACCCAATGCTGTAAAACTTTTGGTTAAAAAGTTATTGCAAACATTTAGGATTTTCCCCATAAAATATCATACCGCTTATCCAAGATAAGGGTTGTAGTCAAGCTAAAATTGGAGAGAATGTACCTTTATCTGACAAGGCATATAAATCTCACAAACAGTAATACCACATCTGGTTGGATGAATAACTCATTACCTTCCATCTAATACAACACTTTCTAGACAAACCCTAATGACTATATATACAGGGTTCGTAAAAAGTCTGGAGACCCCCTGTTAATTTTTTAACAGACCATACTAGAAAAACTAAACTCGGCACACCTTTATGGTATGTTATGAAGTACTTTTTGGGCATAACCGCCACTTGGTGTACATCCCCAAAATGGGGGATTTTTGGGGAAACTCAAAAATTTTAAATGGTAAGACCCATCGAGTGACCCCTCATTTTGAAGGTCCTGGTAAAAGAAAACCAAAAACGCAAACTAGAGGTCTCTATCTTAATCCAATAAAAAATGGCAGCCAATTGAAATTCTCAAAGTTAAATTTAACTTACAGCTCTCTAGGTCTGGAGACCCCTTGTAAATTTTGTAACGGCTCACACTAGGAAAACTAAACTCTACACACCTTTATGGAATGTTATAAAGTACTTTTTGAGCCTAATTGCTACTTGGTTCCCAAACTCAAAATGGGGGATTTTGGGGGAAACTAAATAATTTTAAATGGTAAGCCCCATTGAGTGACCACTCATTTTGAAGGTCGTAATAAAAGAAAACTAACAACGCAAACTAGAGGTTTCTATCTCAATCCAGTAAAAAATGGCAGCTGATTGAAATCTTTAGAAATCAGAATTAACTTGCAATTTTATATTCAATCAGCTGCCATATTTTACTGTGTTACGATAAAGACCTCTAGTTTGCGTTGTTAGTTTTCTTTTATTACGACCTTCAAAATAAGTGGTCACTCGATGGGTCTTAACGTTTGAATTTTTTTAGTTTCCACCTAAATCCCCCATTTTGAGTTTGGGAACTAAGTAGCAATTAGGCTCAAAAAGTACTTTATAACATGCCATAAAGGTGTGTAGAGTTTAGTTTTCCTAGTGTGAGCCGTTACAAAATTTACAGGGGGTCTCCAGATTTTTTACTAACCCTGTACCGGTATATATATATTTGAAAAATAGAACTATATAGTTTTACCTTGTGATGTGCCGAGCAATGTAGAAATGAAGAAAAAGAAGACGAGAAACATCCCACGACACATCGCAAACTGAAGCCTTCTGTAAAAAACCAGTTAAATATTAGATAGCAAGTAGCTTTGGACTGGGAACGTGGCGATGGCCTTGTATTATCTGCAATTAGTCATAAAATAATTGCTAAAATATGTTGAAACGTCGACTCTAATTGAGCTATTTATCAAACTAAAACCTGGTGTCAGAAAGGGGATTTTCACTTGCGTTAAGGAAACACTATTGCAAATATTGTAAAAAATTGTTCGAAACTGTCAATAAAAAATCAACTCAGTAGCCCAACAGACACAATAATTAATGCCTGTACAAATTTTCAGAAAATATGAATTCAATTTTCTGAGTGTGAGAAAAATCAACATAAGCTATTGGAAAAGTTTTGGTTTATGTCAACAGGAGTTATGGAAGTGGTGTTACTAAAGGGTAAAACCTTACTAAAGTATTTTTCTTCTTAATTTGTAAAATTCTATTAATAATTGCATTTTGAAATTTAAACATATTATCTAATTTCTCAAGTTTCTTCTTAAGTTATTTATTTTCTACTCAAGTAATATAGCATTTTCTTATAGAGTTAACCCCCTAACCATTTTAGGATCTGATATTGTCTTTGAGTTAGGTCACAAATAAAAAAAAATTCTAAAATAATCAAATTTAAATCATCAATTTAAATTTAATCAGCGAGAGAGGCAACAAAGTCCAGAATTCAACTTTGACATGTAGTGATATTGTTCAAGATTGATATGGTGACGGTTGAATTTAAAGAATAGAATTTTATGCTTTTTATTTTTCCAAGGTAAAAAATAACTCAAATATCAATAATTTAACATGACAAACACAGTTCTCTAATTCTAAGCATTTCCAAACATACTTTTTCCTATCTTTAAAATCTTCAACTCATTCAGTGATTACTGGGGCTCCACTTTCGCTCAATTGTACTACTGACCCGTCCAGCCATCATACATAGACCAGCAGCGTGGCTATATGGATATATCACACTTTCTACCATACAGCCGATTTACCAACAGTACACGGTAAAACAAGTATATTTTAACTTCTTGATCAGCATTGTACGTTTTATTAATTTTATGGAAAGTAAATAAAAGAAATGTCTTATAATACTTTTACTTTCCATAAAATTAATAAAACGTACAATGCTGATCAAGAAGTTAAAATATACTTGTTTTACCGTGTACTGTTAGTGGTTACTTTCACTGCTAAATCTTAAGATCTAGCAATAAAAGTCCAATAAAAGAAAAGTCTTATAACACTTAATTTTTTTAAGTGTTATAAGACTTTTATTTTATTTACTTTCCGTAAGTATATTTTATCACCTTGTAAAGATCTACCTAAAGAATTTTGGCAAAATGAGCAAGACAACATTTTTCTAAAATAAAATGACAAACAATTTGTATGAGTCTGACCATAGACTATGGCTAGAACTAGACGCTCCATTCCTATTCTAAAATTGTTGCCAGTTTTAGAATAAACATAACGTACCTAGTATACAATACTGGATTCTATAAAATATCTTAACGTTTTAATAAAGCCAAATAACCCTCCACAACCTGATATGTATGACTCCTTCGTTAAGCTTGTCCAGCAGGTCTCGAGAAAAATGATACCTAGAGGCTGTCGAACTCACTACATCGCAGGACTCTTTGAAGAGGCAAAGCCACTGCTAGAATGAAACCAAGGTCTCTTTGACAATGATCCCTTTGCTGAGGACACACTTCTAGCAGGTGAAGAGCTTATGTCAGTCATTGCCGAAAATCGCAAAACTAAGTGGTGTGATCTTGTGGAGAGTTTAGATATGCAGATGAACAGCAGACGGGCCTAGAAGATCCTCAGAGATGTGACAAAACCAAAAGACAACTTTACAACAGTTACTGCCGATCAAGTCGCTACCAACCATCTTTTAAATGGCAAAACCTATGGAAGGAAATACCGGGAACCTGTTGTGCGTTATGTGGCAAGTGAGAATCACTTCCTGGAAGAACCATTCACCATGTTTGAGCTAACTGCAGTCATTACCAGCTTAAAGACTAATAGAGCTCCAGGTATTGACGAGATCAGAGTCGAACAACTAAAGAACCTAGGTAAAAATGCCATGCAATGGTTGTTGAGCCTCATGAACATGTGCGTAAGCCAAATGCATATACCAAAGGCATGGAGGAAAGCTCGTGTGGCTGCACTGCTCAAACCTGGGAAAGGTCCAAACGATCCTAAGAACTTTCGACCTGTTTCTCTCTTATGCCATGCATATAAAATATTAGAACGTCTGATACTCAATCGAATCAGCGATTTTCTGGAACAAAAGATCATTCCACAACAGGCAGGCTTTCGATCAGGCAAGTCTTGTTGTGGCCAAGTTTTAAACCTGACCCAGCACATTGAGGATGGGTTTGAGAGAAAACAGATCACCGGTGTCGCTTTTGTAGATTTAACAGCTGCCTACAATACCGTAAACCATCGAAGACTCTTGGGAAAAGTGTACAGCATTACTAAAGACTATCAGCTGACTTCAATGATAGGCACTTTTCTTCATAACAGGCGGTTTTTCGTGTCCCTTCAAGGCAAGAAAAGTAGATGGAGGAATCAAAGAAATGGATTGCCTCAGGGTAGCGTCTTAGCCCCAGCTCTTTATAACATTTACACTAACGACCAACCGTTCCCAAACACTACACGTCAGTATATATATGCCGATGATATGGCGGTGGCGGCACAAGGTAGGAGTTTTGAAGAGGTGGAACAGAAGCTGACTATGACTCTAAATGAACTTTCCCAGTACTATGACGCAAATCACCTCAAGCCGAACCCTGCTAAGACCCAAGTTTGTGCCTTTCACCTAAACAATAGAGAAGCAGGCCGTGAGTTGAATGTGAGGTGGTGGGGAGACCGTCTTCAGCACTGTCCTACACTCAAATACCTTGGTGACATACTGGACCGCACACTGACATTTAAGGCACATTGAATTGCGACAAGAGGTAAAGTCTCAGCGAGGAATAATATCATCAGGAAGCTCACCAGCAGATGCTGGGGTGCTAACCCTAATGTCCTCAGAACCTCAGCTTTAGCGCTCAGTGTGTCGGCTGCGGAGTACGCTGCACCAGTATGGAATGCATCGTCACATGCAAAAAAGGTTGACATTGCAGTCAACGACATGGCTCGGATTGTAACTGGGTGTTTGAAACCAACCCCAGTACACAAACTCTATCCTATCACAGGGATCGCCCCTCCATCAATCCAACGTGATGTTGCTGCCGACGCAGAAAGGACTAAGCAAGAGACAGACCCTCGTCACCCATTACACGGCCACCAACCTGCAGAGCGACGGCTTCGGTCCAGAAAGAGATTTTTATCACGGACACGAGTCCTGGATGGATCACTCTCAAGCAATCGGGTGGCAAGGTGGGAGGCCACGTTGACTAACCCTCCCATACCAGCCAGGGAGGAACTGGCTCCTGGTGGAGGCCTTCATTACACGGTGTGGAAGACCCTAAATCGAATTAGGGTCGAGGTACCAAAATGCAAGACAAACATGCAGAAATGGGGTCTCTTACCAGACGAAGAAAACATCTTGTGCGCGTGTGGTGCTGTTCAGGATCCTGGCCATCTGCTGATCTGCCCACGCCTAGACCAGTCTTGCACATTAGATGATCTTTTACATGCGAATGACAAAGCCATATCGGTAGCTAATTTTTGGAAAAGCGAAATCTGATTTCCGGACACGGAAAGTAAGTAATAAAGCCAAAAAGGATTAAAGAATAGATTGTTGCATCTTTATCTTTTACATCACATCAATTAACTCACATCAATAAGAAAAATTGGCATAGGGGGAGAACTAAATTGTATACTGTAGCTCACTCTGAGATTTACATTTTAATTGCAACACCTCATTACAGTGAAGTAAAGCACATGTAACTGATACAACTTAAGCCAACATATCTATAAACAAGACAAGAAAATATAAATTTGTTCTCCAAAGAATAGCATAATGCACTTATGCGGTGCATTTATAATGTAGGCCTACCTCAGAAATCAGTTTAGCAAAATAAAAATATACTCTTCATTAATTAACAAGTTTTCTTTTATCTGAATGTAAACATGAGTAGGGTCAAAAACTACTAATTTAATTAAAAATGTAATGATTCTTTTCAGACCCAGGTTTTGTCACATTAATAAAATTATTGATAATCATACTACTGATTACAAAAGCACAGATATATATATATATATATACCTATATATGAACAAATTAACCCTGGAACTGCACTATTGAGAAGAGCTACTGTACAAAGAAAAGAATAAAAATCTATCAAATCTTTAATCTTAATAAAATCAAGAGCTGAATCACAAGCAATATTGACGAAACAGCTGATTAGATTTGAGTTTGTATCAGCTGTTATTGAGGTCACTGAACCATTCGACCAGCTGATTTGTGTACCGTTATGTCTGGGGAGCCTACACCCGGCCCGGCATTTTCAATTCAACTCCTGAATAGTAATGCACGTACTGGATACATAATGGAAATCGACATAATATCTGATATTTGTGTCATTCGGTAAAAAAGGTATTGGAAACTAAACAGTTTGAAAACTTACAATGATTAAACTACTTCTACAAGCATTTACCTCTGCTGAAAAACATGCATTATACAACGGACTTCAAGTGTTTTCCGTTTCAATAGTTGTGTATTGTATTAATCATAATTAATTTAATCAGTGATTTTAACCATATAATGGTATTAGCAAGTCTACTGTGGTACAAAAAGACAAAATTATTACGTATTCCAAACCAATAAATATAAATTTAAAATGTGTTTTTATTCATTTCACAATTGCAAGTTGCCAATCTTTACAGATAGACAACTTAATTTGTTCAATATGGTGATATTGTTTTTTGAAAGTCTCTCAAAATATAAGCTCTGGAATCATAAATGCCTGAAAGCACATAAAATACGTCAAATAACACTTATACTAATATATTTACACTTATACTGTTTACTCACAACACGGTAACATAAAAAGGTGGTAAGTGGTGATCGATTTCGATTGGACACACCAATCATCATCAGACTAGGCGAATGATAAATGCGATGAAAGCTTAAAACATGGATTTATTGATTATACAGGCTCGTTTAAAAATAAATAGCCTACACATAAAAATGAACACCGAACAGACATACAGATTTTTCAAGAACTTAATGCATTTTTTTACACATTGGTTCCGAGATAAATTTCTGAGTGTTCGTTCAGAGAGTGTTTTATTCTGAACAGTTCACGTTATGGTAATGTTAAATCGTATCCGGTAGTTTTTGGCTAATGAAGTCTAGGCCTCAAAGAATGAAATTCTTCGGCATCCACCACCTCTAAAACTTAGCCTACAAGAATAAATACATATCTCCATTATTCATTAATTGTTTATTTATTGTACATTATATTGATGAAATTTCAATAACGGTCGATTAGTTCTTTAAAAATCATACAACTCAATAACTCGATCAATTGAAAAACGGCATCATCCTCTTTTACTATCCCAAATAGGGGTAGCGGATTTTTATCCCCCTGGAATTTTACCCCCTGGGCAAACGTGACGTCACAAACCAGAGGGTAAAATTCCGGCCGCGAACTTTTGAGTTTCGCGACATCAGCTCGATGGATTAAACGCGGAATTAAACATATATTTTCACGGTTGTGAGTTTAATCAGAACACATCAAATTATGAAAACCTAGAATGTACGGCCCGGATTTTTACCCCCGGAATTTTACCCCCGGAATTTTACCCCCCGGATTTTTACCCCCGGAATTTTACCCCATGGCCAGATATATAAATTATTGAGAATGATTAATTATCGTCATTCAGTTTTAATTTAATGGTAAACATTTTATTATTAAGTAGCCTATCTTAATTTATACGTAACATTAACTAATCGAACAGGGTTTTAATATTAATTTTGAGATTCGAGTGTCAGGATTCGATCTTTGAAGCCAACTGTCGGTTAATATGATCAAAATAAAACAGCGAATTCTGTTTACTTAGTTGAGATTACAAAATAAATAAATAAAGATAGGCTACTAAATAATGAAATGTTTACAATTAATTAAAAACAGAAATAAGAAAAACAAAATCAATCATTCAATTTCTAACATCAGCCAGGGGGTAAAATTCCGGGGGGTAAAAATCCGGGGGTAAAATTCCGGGGGTAAAAATCCGGCCCGTACATCTTCAGTTGTCTAAACGCTAGTTATATGGACAAGGGGTAAAATTCCGGTTTTTATCGCTAATCTAATTAATGACTATTATGTTATTACTCTGACTATTTTGATTAGACTTCCAAATCGGCGGGGGTAAAATTCCGGCCGCGAACAACCTTTTGGCCACTCAGGTTACTACGTCATAGTGACGTCAGCTTTGCCCAGGGGGTAAAATTCCAGGGGGATAAAATTCCGGCGACCCCCCAAATACTGATCGCGCAAAAAGGCTTTGCTATCTTAGAATTAACATTCGTTCCGATTTCAAATTTTACATTCGATTCCATCGTTCCAAGATCAGTATCCGGCTTTCCTCTGGCATACCTGTTCCGAGCCACGTCTTGAGCTTGAACGTGAAAGTCAATTTGGAGAATGACCGCGCACGACTGATAGTGGCTGGTGCTGGTGCTGGTGGCCAGCTCATCCCAAAGCTATTCAAGTGATCAGCTGTGAGTCGTCAGCCCGTTTTTGTGGTTAGGTTTGTGGGTCATTGCGGTCGACTGCTGTTTGCTGTTTGACTGCCCGAATCTTTTCCTCTAAAACTGGTACACTTCATTGCCTTGCTCGTCCTAAACACACTGGAATCAGCTGATATTGTTGCAGTTAAATTTGAAATTGCTCCAGTGAACTGTTGTTAAATAGGCTTTCGTTGTTGAAATAATACTACTGTACATAATATAACGTCCGTGTATACGCAAAGGTCATTTTGTCCATGCACATAGTAGATTGTGTAATTGTAACGAATTAAAAAGGATGAAAGGAGGAGACGTATACACAGGATAGATAGTCCCTACGTATGAATTAGTAATGTTAGCGGTATCTTTTTAAATTTCATGGTCAGTCCAGGCATAGATAAAACATACTCCCTTGTGTTGCTTAGTCTATGGTACAGGTTTTGTGTCGTGTGTTGAATGTAATCATGTTATTTCGATGATTTGATCTCTATTTTAGGGAAAAAGATTATGAATACACTTTTGAAAATGCCGATTCGATCTTATTTGGGGGAATAAGGAAAAATAATAATTCCTTTCACAGTTTATTGGCCACCAATCCAAATAATATTTTTTCCGAAAACAATGATAAATGTATTTTGTAAGACGGAAGTGAATAAATGTTCGGACGAGAGTCAGAGTGAGTGAGAGCAGAGTCATGGGGGAAGGAGGCCAGGAGAGAGAGTGAAGCTAAGATCTCCGGGACCAAGTCAGGGGCGCCACAGCCCGGGCCATTGGCTGGGATATTGTATGAGGAAATGTGTACTAGCAACAGACACTCACTAGAATGTCCTGTGGCGATGTGTTAGATAATACACAAACACTACAGACACTCACTAAGGTGGGTCTGCTAGACGACCACTCTCCTTAGTTATTGTCTACCCTAGGAGGTCTTAAGATAGTATCAAGATACATCCACAGCAGCCGCGGGAAACTTCTCAGATGTTGTCTAAGGAGTTGCATCACATACACGACTTCCTAAGGGTTTGCATTGGCCCGAGAGCATATCCTTCAGAGAGCTTGTTATCCATCTTAATGATCATGGATGGAAGTTACGACTACATGATTGATTGTCCATATAGATTCATGATAGCCACGGACATCTAGTGTTATTGCCCAAGAAGCTACACCATGACAGCATAAGCTGTACAACATCCACGTACACATGATATAACACCTTGGCTGCTGGACGATGACAACGGATAGGCCTACCCCATGAGATTTGCCTTGACTGAAGGCGCCTCTTGTAGTTTGGCCAAGGAAGACTACTCATGAACTATTAACACCTGGTAAAATATTTGCTAAGAAGCTACTTCAAGTTGGCTACTATAAACACACCTTTCGAGGCATTGTCAAGTGGACTACACGACGGCCTACACAAAAAACTCTAGATGCATTGCTTCGTATTTACACACCAGCCAGAAATATTGTCCAAGGGGCTAATACACTTTGGCTATTCGGGTACCAACAATCTGATTATATTGGATGTACACGACAGCCACTAGCCAAGGAAATATCTCAGGGGTTACACATCAGCCATTAACACCTTCTGAAACATTGTCCAGGGGGCTAATACACTTTGGCTACCCGGCTACGAACAATCTGATTATATTGGATGTACACGACAGCCACCAGCCAAGGAAACCTCTCAGGGTTTACACGTCAAGACATTTACACCTGATATTTTCAATGAAGCTAAACAAAGACCACAAACGCCATTTGAGATATTGAGGGAGTTATCTCTAAGCTTCGGACGCTCTACAAATACATAATAACGCCAGATGTACCAATATATCCTATTCATGACAATCGTTATGTTTTAAAAATGTAATATTTACAATTAATTAGTTCCTGCATTATTTACAATAGGTTCCAGAACCCTTATCTAGAGGGCGTTGACCTCACACTTGCCCCTCACTTGTACGTGAATACGTGCGTATTGTAAGTAGTTGAAGCTGGTAGATAATGGCTAACTCACTTAACTCACTCCTGGAATTTCTCCCAGCGTAGGGAAACGGCTACACGCAACACGCATTCCGTTTCCGTTACGGCGTAACTAACGACCAGAGAAATCAACGGGATGCACGACTGCTTAGCTTGTATTTACGTATGTTCACGTACAGTCAATAGTCGTTCTATTGTAAGTGTAGACCCGAAGATAAAGGCTGTGTTGAGCTAATATGTACTCCTTCCAATCTATTCTATACTTATAAAAATCGAATACCACTATACTGTATCTCAAAAACTACATTTCCTAAGTAGGTACTAGAGAAAAGTACCGGTATCAAGGATCGTCGTCAAAATGTGGTTATGAATAATTGGGTAGGCCTACGTACCCGACAGATGGGCAATTGGCCTATTGGCTGTATGGTCCAGTGATTGCAGCACATAGCGGTGAGTACATTACAAAAGCAAGTTTAGCATAATCTGTAAACCTCTCTATTACAATATAAGTAAGCCCAAGTAGGTAAGCCTGAAATAGTTGTTTGCGTTTTCTCTTTACAAGAAAATACCTGATTCACATAAGAGTGCCATATTAAGGAAAATTCAGAATGCATTCTCAAAAACTGCCTGATATTTGTAGAAGATGAAGACTAACATTAAACGCACAAACAACTACTTCTGGCAATGTTTTGAGACAATCGAATGTAGAACGTTTGCTTGGAAATGCTTTTCATATTGCACAGTGCTTTTCAAAGTAATATTTACACGTAAAAGATTTAAAAAAACAAGGTGGCCTATGTTAAAAAGTATTAGTACAATTCTCTCAAAGTAGGCAAGTATTTAAAAAAATTACGGATTGTGTTTTATCTATGTTTACATGTGCTAATTATATGGATCCAGGCAGGATTAATTCTGCCTGAATCGCCTAATCTGACCAAGTTTGAGAAAATGTCGATTGGCTGGGTTCAACCAGTAAACGTTGGGTTCACCAGAGTTGACATTAGCAAGCAAACTTAGAAAAAAAAACTAGTTGTTTCCAGTTAATAATATTAACTTTTATTTCAATATCATTAAATAACCTATTAACTTATCACCACGAAAAAAAAAGCTTTTAAGAGCTTAACCTTTAGTTAAAAATAAATACAAATACCGATACAAAGGATGTATGTAATGTCAACACCTTTACTTATGAAACTTGTTATAGATTTTGATTGTTCTGAGATAAACTGATAACTTAAATTGATTAAATAGTTGTAGGGTATTATATCTATAAACATTGTTTTAATTTATTGCTTTATTAAAAACCATTTAAGGTGATCGCTCCGCTCAACTGGCTTTCACTGCAATGAAAGCAATCCTAGTATATTCATTGGCTGTATAGTTGGGCGCGAGAGGTAGTAT
This sequence comes from Macrosteles quadrilineatus, assembly GCF_028750875.1. Classification (NCBI taxonomy): domain Eukaryota; kingdom Metazoa; phylum Arthropoda; class Insecta; order Hemiptera; family Cicadellidae; genus Macrosteles; species Macrosteles quadrilineatus. The sequence goes on from NW_026542596.1 coordinate 1,369,806, forward strand.
TGAATAATATAGTGTTTGTAGTTAACGGAATAGGTCAACAGTTTACTGACATTGGCCGTGACCCACTGACCACGACATTGTCTTCACACACTGTAACTACCTGAAGTCAACTCTAGCACAACAACACACACTACTAGAGACATTGAACCTACAGTACTGACAGTGACTATAATGACTGACGGACTGACTCCACAAAGTAACACATACACAAACATGATATAATTATTATAATTTGAGCGGGTATGCGGTGAGAGTGAATATGATATTTTATATAGTTAAAAATCACAAAAGTTGCAATAACTTTTGAACCGTGTACTGACTTTGTAGTGACTGTTACAGCAATGGGGTGTCGTCTTATTTTTTAGAATTATAAGTACCATAAAAATCCGATTTTTTATTTTATGTTTTTTTATGGAAAAATAGCATAAGTTACAATATTTTTTGAACCGTAATTTTTACGGTAATGAGATTTTTATACCATTTTGTTCAGAATTTAAAGGACTACTAACTTTTTAAGAAAATCGTTCGTGCCAGTTTCGAGAAAATCCAATTTTTCCGTTAAAATTCCAAAAATCTGTAAATTTCAAATGTCCATGTTATTCTTATGGAGAATAAGTAAACTGTTGTAGTTTGTTTATGAACATATTTTGATCAAATTTGGAAAATACATTCATTTTATACTAAACTATTACATTTTACAAAAAAATACCTTTTTACCCTCCCTGTTGCAGCAAACCTAAGTACTCGTTAAACTAAATGTTATTTAAATAGGTAATAAATGTGATATTTTTAAGGAGACATTTTAGAGTAAATCCAGTCTGGCAAATGGAAATTCGCTTAGTCTACAGGTTAGCCGCGGCGGAAGTATTTTTTCTAAAATCCTTGTTATCGTTACTTTGAATAAGGTTTTTATGGGGAAATAACATTATTTACAATAACTTTTGAACCGTAATTTTTTACAGAAATGCTAGCCGTACAAAATGGTTCAGAATTTAAAGGGCTACAACATACTAAATTTTTATCAAAATCGTTCGGGCCATTTTTGAGAAAACCCGACTTTTCCCTTATTTTATGGGAAAATCTACATTAAAATCAAAATTTAAAAAAATGAAAAATACGCCTGGTGATACCATGGATTAGAATCTACACACCAAATTTCATCGAAATCGGACCACAGGCACCACGGTTTCTAGCTCTACACACATTCAGACACACTTACAGACATCACTTCGAAAACCACTTTTTTGGGTACAGGGGGGCCAACCCAAAACGGATAATATATCAACTCAAAACTCAAACTCTAAAATGTTGACGAAAACAATACTTTCTCCATATAGGCTACTATGGTATAGGGAGAGAAAGTAAAAACTGGCCTTATAAAATCAACACAGATCATCTCACTACATTCTTCTACTGTACACTCACCCATCACTCACATTTGGGTTTAAAGACGCAAATAGGTGGCGTCCGATATCAATTTAGTTAATTATATCAATTATTTGGGATGGGTAAGCCACTGTGTGCGTATTTTAACCCAAACATGCGTAGGATGAGTGGCGCGATCTTGTAGTCTTGTTAATGTTCCTTAGACACAGCTGTTAATTAATAGCCCATACAGTTAATGGCAACTGGGACCTAGAGTTTAAAGTGGAATCCGAACCACATTTTACCCTTGTAATTAACGAATTGGTCTAATTATCAGTATAGTACTGCGGATAGTCGTAGTAACTTACTCACTCGTGCGGACGTTAATCCACACCAGGGAGCATCGCATCTAGTGCATGCCTAGAAATATTCACAATTCGTGACCTTATTGTAGCTGGATTACAGGACGACGCCACCCGTCCCAGTCTGAAACTATTATACCCGTCCCCATCTCAATAAAATCAAAATCAGGTGGACAATTTATTTTCACAACTTTTAAATAAATAATGAACAACTTCTGTAATAATCAAGCTTCGTAGCGGATGGGAGTTGCCTGCACGAAACGCGCAAAGATTACTCTTCAAACCATGTACAACTGTTGTAAAAACCAACATGCAAGCGTACATTTATAAGATTCATCACCAGATATGATGGAGCCCTTATTGTCTACTCCTTTAACCTATGTTATTATTTTGTAATTTATAAGAATTGTGTCCCTGTCTCAATGCAATGCTAATGATGACAAGAAGTAAAAATATATAAAAGAACCACAGCCCGTTTCACTGGCGTTTTATGACACATTAAGCCACTAAAAGTAAGGTAGCTGACGCACGGTTGACCGAAGATTATAGCCGTATAAAACCGCGCCAGAGAAAGTATCCATTCTCCATGCTTCGCTGAGGGCATCGGATAAAAACGAAATTGAGGCAACACATCTACCTTCGGTATATGCACCTCGTACAATAAATAATGTCTTATCTTTTGCGAAAACACCCTAGTTTTTTTTCATATGCTGACTTAAGAACGCCCCTAAAATTAGCATCTAGTCTAACATTGCCCTCGATAATGTAGGCCAACCTTGTCACATTGTGTTTTGGTTCTAGCCCCCTCTTTCTTAATGAATTATAATTTTGTCATAAAACGCTGGACAACTGAATTTTGCGCGTTTTGTCTGGAAATACAACAAACATAGTTACTGTAATACGCATTCAAAGGTTAAGATCACCCTCAAAACTAACTTAAATCAGTTGAAAAAGTGTTTATGTATAAAATGTACATGTTAAATGTAGTGACTACACATTTCACTACTAATAGTTTGTCGTAAAATAAAGTTTTATTGGTTAAAAAAAGTTTGCAACTGAATAAAAATGTAAATATTTACAGTGGATTGGATATGCCTTCTATCTATCTATATCTATAAAAGAGGAAGTATGTCTGTCTGTATGTATGTATGTACCCTATGAACTCCGAAACCGCTCGACCGATTGTAATGAAACTTTCAGGCATTATTGAGCATTATTCAAGGATGGTTTGTGTGAAGTTTTGTGCAGATCCGTCAAAAGGGCTCCGCCCCAGAGGGTTTTAAGGAGTCCAATGACTTTGGGAACTACAATGTTAACAAATAAATATAATTTCAAAGCAGATGTTTACTTTCATCAACTGTTTTGTAGGTTTGAATAATCACAACGTTCTGTATTAGTCATGATTTGAAATAGTGCAACAATGTTTACACAGAGTGCATCACAGAATAGTAGTTTACGCAACGATTGCGTTAAGTTAGTCTGTACGACACGAGTAGAAAATTTAAGGCACGAGCCTTGGCTCGTGCCTTAAAAACTTCTACGAGTGTCGTAAAGACTAACGCGTGTTGCGTACACTACTTTACCTACGACCGTTTTTTAATTACTACACAATCACTACTCATAACTTCCTAGAGAGGTTATGTTTTCGTTTATTGTCATTGTCACTGAAAGTGATGCAACGACTTATTGTTTAATCAGCTGATTTCATGTAATTACGTGTTTGTAAAACTTTGTTAAATAATACGTTACTTTTTCAGGCAATAGGTTCTGCTAGCAGCATTCTTACCATAAATACTGTATCAGGTACAATTAGGGAAATATTGCATATATTTTTGGACAACTGAATTATATAGTGAAACAGTTAATTTACAGTTAGATCTCAGCATCGAATATGTGGTCCACAACGAGTTGGGTGAAAAAGTGGTTAAGAGGTTTTCAAAATAAACCAGAACATTTTCATTTATCAATTTAACCTTATTTTGTATCGTCCATTTAATGAATTGCTGGTATGTAATTGCATATGGTACCTTTGTTTTGATTTTGGTGGCAAAAGATTCCTAGCACAAACAGTTTGTGCTCTCATTTCTATCTCGTCAACATCACTTTCACTAACTGATATTTTAAAATCAACCTTCATTTAACTTCCACCAACTTAGGTTAAGAATACGCGAGTATCAACAGGAACAAGCCGGATCAACAATTAAAATTGTCAACTGATCAGCTGATCAGCTGATTAGTTGACGTTCGAAGTATTACAATTGTAGCCTACTTCTTTTCTCTCAATCCTTGAACCTCATTGGTCCATTACCCGTGTTGATATGAGAAAAACTATGCTGATATGAAATGAAACTATGCTGATATGAAAGTAAACAGCAGTTAAGTGAAACTTTTCAATTCTAAGAACTGAACTGAAATGGCTACTTTTTAAAAAACGGTCGTAGGTAAAACTATTTTACTTTTGGATAAGTCCAAAAATATATTAAACCCCAATCGCAGTACACCTGCGCACTCTACAACGTTTAAATTATCCACTATTAAATATGTAAATATAAAAATACCCCCGCCGCAGCAAACCTGCCGACTAAGCGAATTTCCATTTGTCTGAATTGATTTTCAGTTAAATATATTTTAATAACATTAGGTGTAACGAGTACCTAGGTTTGCTGCTACAAGGAAACTAATAAAGTGTGTTTTTGAGTAAAATATTGATAGCTTAGTACAAAATAAATAAATTTGCCAAGTTTGATCAAAATATATTCATAAACAAGCAAACTACAACATTTGACAATATTCTCCATAAGAATAACATGGGAATTTTAAATTGACAATTTTTTTTATTTTCTCCGTTACTAATAATCGAACAAAAATACTTTTATATGGTCCGATCGTGCTGGTTCGCGAACTCATTCAAGTTTATCCCGCTTTACACCTTTAAACCAAATTTCATCAAAATCGGACAAAAATTACTCAAGTTATTGCGTTCACGGACGTATATATATATATATATATATATATATATATATATGTCTATATATATATATACATATATAAAAATTTGAACGAATAGTGTTTTTGGCCTCTGGGGACATCAAAATGAAAAAGTAAATCGGTCCCGGGTCTAGGTCTTACCGTGCCACCTACGGTAATAGCTACTTCCCTATAGGGAAATTCGCTAAAACCTTTATCAAAGTATTATAAACAATAAATGGGATGGCAATGACTTAATATTTTATCTTGTTTCTTATTGTGTTCTATACCCACACAATATAACATAAATTATTTAGTTAATGATAGTGCGTGCTATTTTAGGTATTCAAGTCTCCCAATTTGTCATTAACCCACCCCATTACTGTCATTAAAAGAAGGAACTCCAATAATACTACTGTAATGCGAAACTTAAATCCACCCAAGCTTTGCAACGGAACCAGACTGACGATTAAAAAAATTACACCAAACTTGATCGAAGCAAAAATCATCAGTAGTAAGTTTAAAAGAGAAATACAGTAGTCTTAATCCCAAGAATACCGATGATTTCATTCGAATTACCTTTTGAATTCAAGCGACTACAATTTCCTTAGCGTGTTGCTTTCGCAATCACCATAAGGCAGTACAATCCCTCACTATCGCCGGATTTTCACACGGATAGCTGTACAGTATGTTGCGTTCTCACGTGGTGGTAGGTACGTCTAAAAACTTATATATTTTATACACCTAATGAAAACAAAAAATATTGTTCATCCACTGGCAACTAAGCAAAATGTTCTATTTTTGTTTTTGGTATACATTTTTATTATTTATAGTAAAGAGCAAATTACCATTCACAATAATAGTTGTTAAGCGCAGCCAACGCGCGCCGGTAACTGCTAGACTTCGGGCCCAATGCAGCGATGTCGAGGGTACGGATCCTGGTCATTACCGAAAACATTTTATCAGAACAGTTCACGTTCGTACTGTACCGGCTCACCCCTTGCTTTGCTGGATACGTTCCACGCACAGATCTGTAGTCTATGTGGACGGGCAAATGCAAGGTTAAAAGAGGCCGCTAACCTCTTAAATATATATAATTCAACATGTTTAACTCCTTAACATCCAACTGCACTATTAACCAAGAATAGTTTTTTTCATCAAACTCCATTCTGGTGTTACCTGTTACCTCCATTGCTTTATTGTGAGGTGAGGTAGAATCAACTAGAACTGACGCAGGAACAATCGTGCGCCAGTGCAGAGACAGCGGCTGCGTTGTAGAAGTGATCTAGAAAGAAACGCGGTTTCCGGTCATAGACGGTGTGGACGCCTGCACGGCCTGGATTTACCGTGACGTCATCAGTACCCACGTAATGGTGCGGCGGAATTGGGAAGCTCGTCATCAGAAAAGGGTGGTTGCTTATTTGTGTTTCTACGTCATTAGTATTTGTTTACCGTGTTTGTCAGGAAACGGTCCAACCCTTAGAAGCGAGCTGGTTTAGTAGCCTACAGCGCGGAACTTCCCGAGGTCCCGGGTACAAATCCTACCAATCTCCAATGGATTTTATCTAAGCATGTCTATACCATGCCAGAAATAATGTGGAAAACAAGACCTAGAAAAAATAAAAACCTAGTTTTCTTATTACGTCTTGTATATACAGTAACGCGTTTACAGATTTGGCGGCGAGCACTAAAACCACTCTGCTACCCCCAGAAGTTGCTGTTCGGGAATCCAAACTCAAGAAAAATATATGATAAGTAGTTAGTTTTAGCGGATTTCCCATAGGCAATAAGCTATTGCCGTAAGTCTCATGGTAATACCTAGACCCGGGAGCGGTGTGAGTGAAAATTTAAAAACGTACGTTTTCAGGAAAACACTTTAATTTTTTTTCAGTTTTTGAAATTTTTTTTATTTTTTTTATTTCATTGACATTTGAAGTTTCATAAAATGTCCATGGTAACGCAATATCTTTGGTGATTTTTTATTAATAGAGCATCTTTGATGGAAGAACACGAAATTTTGTCACGACCATCACGGACATAAAACTGAATATTAAAAATAGTTAAATATTATTTTTATAACTATGTTTTGCTATAAATTAATTTACTTTTATGGCCATTAAAACAGCTCACTAAGCTTTTGGTATATTTGGTCTTTCTAGAAAAAAATTAAAAAAATTGAAAAAAAGCCAATAAAATCTTTTAAGTTTGTATAACTCCGAAAAAACTTACCCGAGACCCGAAAAATAGTTATTTATTTATAGAGGTGTGCTTCTTTTGTGTACAAAACATTGAAATATAATGATATTTTAATTTTTGAAATTTTTATGATAAAAATCATAAACGTGATGGTCAGGAACAAGCGGTACGGTCGTGAATTGTCTGGAATAGGTAATCTACATCTTTCTAAACAATCTTTCAATTATACTGATAGTTATAATAAAAATATGTGTTTCAATTGAACTAATAAACTGTTCAATTTATAATGATATTTAAGTTATTGTCACGACCAAACACAGTATAATCCATAAGGCTGAATTGGTCGTGAAAAACTCGCGATGGTCGTGAAACTTTGGTTGTGACATTACGTGTTATTTGGCTCTGTTCTGGCGGTAGCCCTGCACTTCATGTTCGAGGATAAAAAGTGGACTTCTAGGCAATTCAATCTAGCAATTGAAATGTCTCATAAACAAAAATTAACACTGTGTCTACTTCATCGAATGACTGCGTACGGTCATGGACACACCAAAATTACAAAAAACACAAACTTGCCTTTATTGATCTTGTAAATCCTCCTTTCAACTCGAAAAAACCGGCACTACAAACTTGACGTACACCCCGAACTAGTCTCTAAAACGAACTGACGAAATCGACGCCAGGCTTGCCACTGTCGTGCTCCAAAGTTGAAAATTTTTCCAAATGGTCAAACGCCAAATCGAGGGACAGACTTATTTTGTCATGGTAGTCAGTTTGCAATGACAATAAAATTATAATATAGGCTAGGTACTCCTTTTTTGTAAGTTTAATAACTATTGATGACATAAAAATATGGCTTTATATATTTTGGCATGAATAATTAGTATTAAAACAGCGTGAAAGTTGGAAAATGTACCCTAGGGACACGTCATGGTCGTGAATTTAAAGACTTAAAAAATACGAATAAAATACCTAGAACCTATTTAAAACCAAATAAATGTGTGTAACATGTTGCCCACATCCCAAAAAATATTAAAACACATAATAATAAACTACAAATCCAGTATCTACGAAGTAAGAGGCCAGGGACATGAAAACGTACGTTTTTTAATTTTCACTCAATGTACTTTTTCGTTTTGATGTCCCCAGAGGCCAAAAACATCAGCTATTCAAATTATATTGTTGAATACGTTATAAAACATTAGCACCCTTTTTAATTTATTTTAACTAGAGGTATCCTCGTAGTAAAAAACTCGACCAAATTTTTTTTACCATACTACAATGTTTTTAGCCGTTTTACAAACGTTTATTGGAGGCAGAAAGCTACATATTGCTGCCTATGCCAACTGTCATCGTCATTTGGGGACCGAGCAGGTTTTTATATCCCTAGGGCGTTAAAATCAGACATTCGCTTACTTTCTTAAACATTAATGAATACTTTTAGCTGTTACCCACGGGCTTCACCTCATTTGACTAAGTATAAATAAAACTATTGATTGGTTAAGTTAAGCTGAATGAAACAAACCAGAATATAGTAATACAAACAAATAAGCTGAGGTATTTTTAACATTAGGTATATGTATGTAGTGATGTAAAATTCCCGGGAATATAAAATCGAGGAAATATTCCCTGGGAGCAATTTATGAACTAATTAGCAAGATAGATTTAAAAACTGTTACTTAATAGGTAAAAGCCATTAAAAAGCTGTTATATGGTTAAATCAACCACAAAACATTATAGTAGAAAATTGTAATTGAAATAAATAACCGGGAATTTAAGCTAAATTACTTAAAATAATAGGTCACTGTGGTAGTTGTGTGATAAAAACATATTTATGTAAAAAAAATATTGTAATTTATATACACAAATCAGAAAAATATCCTTTTAAATACCCGGGAAATACAAAATGTTTTTTGAAAAGAAATTTCATACTGTATCAAAATAAAACTACATATTAAAAATAAAAAGATTTGATGATATTTGAATACTTAGGCTATATGATATCTTTGCTTTTCGTATTATTATATATTCCGTATTCCGCCTGATAATTTTATTCTCATCGTCCATCCCTTCCAAAGAAACTTTCTTCAGATTAAAGCCTTCTTTTTCTCTGTAGTCAGCTAGACTTTCTCTTACTTTTAAGATGTCCTAAATTCAAATAAAACCTAGGGCCTCAAGTAGCTCGATAGGGTCAAGAAAACTGCCAGCATCAACGCTGCGAGATGGATCAGTCCAATGGCAATTATTACCTCTCGATGCAGTGATACAGTTTTCAAGGGTTTAAGGGGAGGGGAAAATTCCCCCTTTTACCTAGTAAGAACTCAATTTTCCCATTTCAGCTCATTTCAATTAAATTACTCATAAGAGCTAAACTGTGGTTATGATCAATTTTTACTTCACACTTTCGTTAGAGCACTCTTACATTCTATTGTAGATCAAATATAGCTCAATGTTTACTGATCTGGACTTCACCTCCTCATTAGAAATTTTAAAATTCTTTGGTTTCCAATGTTTTAAATTTAATAACTAATTTAAGTTTACTATTATATTTAGCTTTAATTTAGTAGGCCTACAGGTAAAATGGGGTTTTATAAACAACAAAATTTGTACATTCCCGACGAGTCCCCAAAATTTTGGGCGTCCTAAGGCCCTTTTTGTTCTGATGGGGGTAATTCCTGAATAATTTTGTTTTTACGTATAAGGTCGAGTGAGGTGTCGTTTTCGATGGTTTTCGTTATTTTAAAACGATTGGGACTAGTTTTAAGTGTATTAAACCACTCCATACAGGGTGTTCACAAATAGTATTACTTTTTACGATATTTAAACACTATTTCATAAAGTAATAACATTAATACCTTTACGCTCTATATAAAAGAGGATTATTGAGAACAACTGTAGCCTAATTCTTTACTACGTACTATGTAGCCTACATACTACTACTATGTACTATGTATATATATTGTTTTTTTATATCTTAAACGGTTTTACACGTTGTGGACTTATTTTTTCATTGTGCGTGTAAAAGAAATGTTTTTTTTTTTTTTGTCGAGATGCAATCTATCCCTTTTTTGGGTAAAAGATGAAGAAGGAGTAAGTAAGTACGTAACGAGGAAGGATTACAAGGAGTAAGAGAAAATATAAATTCCCCGTCACAGCAAACCTGCAGACTAAGCGAATTTTTCATTTACTTTAGTTGGTTTTCAATTAAATCAATTGCAATAGCATTGCGTTTAACGATTACCTAGGTTTTCTGCTACAAGGAGGCTAATAAAGTGTGTTATTAGTAAAATTTTAATAACTTAGCCTACTTAGTATAAAACAAATAAATTTTACAAGTTTGGTTAAGACATATCCTATAAACAAACATCCTAGCCTAATTCATTTTACACTATTCTCCTTAAGAATAACATCCGGGAATTTTAAATTTACAAATTTTGAATTTTATCCGTAACCACTAACCAATAAACCGTACAAAAACACATTAATATAGGCCTACTAAATTATATGTTTTTTAAGCTCTTTAAAATGGTTTAGAGAAAAATTTAGAAACTTTGTGTTTTGAGGGTCAAAGGTAACAAATTTTTACCACATAAAACCCTGTTCACATGGTCCGATTATGCCAGTTTCGTTAAAATCGAACCACAATTACTCGAGTTAGGGGCCTATCATGTTTACGGACATTATTATTGGTACTTAAGTGATGCCCTTTCTTAATATTCTGACACCTCAAACGTTAAAATCCGTCAAGCCGTTATCGTGTTATGACTGTGAAAAGAAAACTGCTTGCGTATTAATATATGGATTAATATAACCTAATAGGCTACACTAGTTAGTTAGTAAGTACCCTCCTGGTCTTTGAAAACTAACCAATTTAACTGCATTTTACATATAGCTTAACTAATCCACTATTCAAAAGATCTTAGGCCTACTATAGCCCCGTTCACACGGGGCGAGTTTACAAGCTACACGCTCAAAAGCTGCTTGTAAATAAGCTCTGGAAAAAGTTGACGCTGCCGCTACTTTACACGCCAACTCGCCAGCTTTTGAGCGAGTAGGCGTGTAAAGTAGCCTAGTGTGAACACAGTTACTTGTGCGCATATTATTCAAAGATATCGGAGGATTTGGTTTAAGCTAGCTAGACTACTGAGCGAGTGGAAAAAGCATCGTGTGAACGACTACAAGCGCACTCGCCGGCGTCTTTCTACATGTTAGCGAGTGGACAATCTCCGTGTGAACGAATAAAAGCACACTCGCCAACTCGCCGGCTTCTTACATGCTGGCGAGTAGCTTGTAAACTCGCCCCGTGTGAAAGAGGCTTAAAGGCCCATACTGAAAAATCACAAAGAAACTGAGTGATTCCTGATTTCCAATCTTTTGCTTATAAGATGCAACTGGTAAAAGTACACTATTAAGTAGGCCTAGGCCATTAATGAAATAGAAAACTGGTAAATAAGTTTTAGGGCCTAAGTGTAATTATTAATCTACTTGTGTTTATTATTTTAATTCTAACTTAAAGTAATTAAAAAGCTATAAGTTGCTTAAATTACTCACATTTGTTAAGTCCTTTGGTGTCAAAATAGTCAATTCATGTGACCTAGAAATTATTTTTTAATTAGGTGACTGTAGCATAAAGAAAAAAGAAAGCTGATACTAGGATGCCTGGAAAATATACAAACAAGGAGCACTTTCGATATTTTAATTGAGTTATAACTAACCTATTTAAGAGGTTAATCCCCTTGACATACTACACAGCACTGGTCACATACAAAAACAACACACAACAACTCGCCACTCGCGACGCGACGGAGAGGAAAACAACGAGTGCAGACGCAGGCAGACGGCAGCAGCAGACGCTGCACTAATAGAGAAACCCTTCCAGACAGACCGCCACCACCCACCACCACCCACCATCGCTCGAGCGAACACCATTACCGCAACAATACGTTGTACAGCCATCGGTCTCGGTGGTGTGGATAGCGCACCGGGCTGATAATACCATAGATTAAACACACTTTATGTTTAATCTATGATAATACGAAGGTAGCCGGGTCGAGACCCACTAGAGGCATGGGAACGCGCAAGGCGCCACCACGTCAACCCGCCATCAAAAAGAAGAAGACAGTTGGGACTATGTGGCTGCGGTAAGTGTGGACAGTATTGCAGATCACAAGCATGTTCTGCTGTCGGTCACTACTCCGAATGTGGATCAACATCACCAGGTGTCCTCAAAAGTGGTATCCTTCAGAGTCTACAGTGAGGAGGCAGAATTTAAACTTATAGAATACCTAGAACTGAATGCACATTTCTGGTTTGATGAAATCAAAGCATTGACGGCAAATGATGCTTTCATGTTTTTTCATGTCAATTTCAACATGGCCTTTGATCATTTTTTCCCAATAAAATGTAAAAAGGTGCATGTTGGCAAGTCAGGGGTTTCTAAAAATAATGGTTTGCCTGTTGTTAAGGACTGGTATACCCCTGAACTCTCTAGGCTAAAGAACATGATAACTTTAGTTAATGATTTAGTTAGTGTAAGACCTGATCTGTCTAACTTGCTTAAGCTGCTTAGAACACAATACCGTAAGAATGTGAGGGATGCAAAGATCAACTCAAATGCCGCATACATAACAGGGGCTTCCAATCCCTGTAAGGCGGCCTGGAATTTAATAAATCAAAATAGACCTCAAACAAAGTCTGATATTCTTAATCCGTCTTTTGCATCTGCTGATGAATTCAATTCGTACTTTGTTGAGTCTGTTGAGTCCATCTTGTCAACCATTCCAAATATAACACAATCCTCTCCTGTGATCCTGTCAAGCATACCTGATGGTGCACCTACTTTTGAATGGAAACATGTATCGGTCCAAGACATTATTAATGCTGTTATGGGCTTTAAACTCTCTAACAGTAAAGATGTGTATGGCATGACACCTAATCTTTTGAAACACATTGTGTGGGCACTGGCACCTATACTAGCCCATTTGGTTAATGTATGCTTTTTAGTAGGTATTTTTCCTGCTCCATTAAAAGTCTCTAGAACTGTGCCTGTCTTTAAAAAAAGGGTCCCGTGACAATGTTGCAAGTTATCGACCAATATCGTTGATTCCTGTATTTTCTAAACTGTTTGAAGCTATTATGTTTGCTCAATTGTACGACCACCTTGAAGCACACAGCCTTCTGGTGCCTGGTCAATTTGGCTTCAGGAAAGCCAAATCCACTATATTGGCTGTTAATTCTATTGTACAATTAATTGTTGATGCTTTTGAGTCTAAGAAATCTACCTCCGTAATACTTTGTGACCTCTCTCGCGCTTTTGATTGCGTGTCACATGAAATTTTGCTCCTGAAATTGGGAAAATATGGCCTAGAAGGCAGTGCTTTGAGATTGGTCAAATCCTACCTCAGTGATCGCCAACAGGTTGTAAGTTGGAATGGTATTACATCTAAACCATTACCTGTAAGACACGGGGTTCCGCAAGGTTCCATTATGGGACCTCTGTTATTTTTAGTAACAATCAATGACCTCTATACCAGACTTGAAGGTAATTGCATGTTGTATGCAGATGATACTTCCCTTATATCATGTAAAGTGACCCGTGAACAAGCAGAGCTGTAAGAAGATTTTTGAGTCAGCCTCAAATTGGTTTGTTGACAATAAATTAGTGCTCAATAATGAGAAAACACAGTGCATAACATTTAGCCTATGTGATTCCCAGATTGTTCCTTTCCAAGAGCCTGTCAAACTCCTTGGTATAACCCTTGACCCCTGTCTCAATTGGAAAGACCACATAAGCCAAGTCTGTACTAAACTAAGTAGAGTAGTACATCTTTTAAGACGTCTAAGTGACCAATTGCCACAGAGTACCCTTAGAATGTCCTTCTTTGCATTTTTCCAACCTCACATATCCTATGGGTTAATTTTGTGGGGCCATTCACCCAATGTCGAAAAGATCCTGCGACTGCAAAAGAGGGCAGTAAGGATTCTCTGTCATGCTCACTATAAAGAACACAGTAAGCCCTTGTTTAAGAGACAAAGAATTCTGACAGTTGTAAATATGTATATATTCCAATGCCTTGTTAGTATTAAGAACAGCATGAATGATTTACATGTAACCAGTTCAGTGCACAATCATGACACTAGGTTTAGTTCTAAGCTTGTCATTCCTCGGTCCAGGACTGATAAAAGAGCTAGGTCATAGGCCTACCCTGTTTCAGGAATAAAACTGTTCAATCACCTTCCTGGTCATGTGAGAAATCTGGAAAGAAAGAACTTCCAAACCGCAATATTTGATTGGCTGATTGAAAATCCTTTTTTCAAATTCAAAGAGTTTTTTGAAACTGTATTTAGTTAAGTTTTCCTCTGAACAGCCTGTTTGCTATTTTTGCATTGTGCATGCATTTTGCATGAACTGCATTTGTTTGCCTTGAATCTTTTTGTGCATGGTCTTGAACATATTTTTTTTCACATGGTTGGTTTTGATCGATTTTTGCTTGGTTTGATTTTTAAGTCTTGATATTTATTTTATTTTATGCTTGTACATTGACATAGCCTGTAACAATGTTGTTGTTGATTGGCCTAATAAATTCATTGTATTCATTGTATTCAAGAAGAAGTTTGAGGTGGCGGGTTGAAGTGGTGGCTCGTTGTTGAGGTGGCACGTTGACTCTTCTAGCGTGCACGACAACCCGCCACCTTGTAAAAATGTGTGGTGGCAGGTTGTGGTGGTGGCACGTTGTCCTGGTGGTGCTTAGACGTGTTCATACCACGACAACCCGCCACGTCATAAAATAGTGATGGCGGGTTGACGTGGTGGCACGTTGTCGCTTACATGCGAGGTGGCGGGTTGACGAGAGTTAACATGGGGCGTACACGACAACCCGCCATCTTTGTTGGCAAAAGCCGCTGTTGTCTGTGTATTATAAAATGCATAACTTTTTGCAGTATTTGGACATGTGTTATCGAGTTTACTTTTAAGTTAACTCGACATTAGTTATTGTTAATTCATTCATTTTCGAATCGTAAAGTACACGCATCCACGCAAGACAATGTTTCCTTTTAACTACAGTTATTGTTTAAAAAAGTTGTAAGATAAACTCTCTACAAATAACGATTAAGGGAAGGGTCATTCTAGAATTAAAATAACAATATTTGTCATGTTTTCGCATATTTTTATTGAAGACAAAAACATGAAACTTTAATAATTTTGAAAAATTAGTTATTGTTTCTTAGGATTTTCTGTAGGTGTATACCTGGTATAATACCCATGTTTATTTTATTTTTCAGCATTATGACAATGAATTACAAAATAAGTTACCTAAAAACTTCATTAACTAATTGTAATTCACGTGTGTATGGCCTAAACAAAAATTATGAAAATGTATTGCTCAGTTATAACATCCAAACCATTTGGCCATCAACCTCCTAGACAACAGTCATGTCTACAGATTAAAAAGTGGAAATGTTTTAGACCTTCCGACTCGATTTGTAGCAGCTCTGAAATTTATTAAATAAATTTTTCTTTGCTTTTTAGCGAATTTCCCTATAGGGAAGTAGCTACTACCGTAGGTGGCACGGTAAGACCTAGGCCCGGGACCAATTTACTTTTTCATTTTGATGTCCCTAGAGGCCAAAAACACTATTCGTTCAAATTGTTATATATGTATATATATATTTTATATATATGTCCGTGAACGCGATAACTTGAGTAATTTTTGTCCGATTTTGATCAAATTTGGTTTAAAGGTGTAAGGCGGGATAAACTTGAATGAATTAATTAATAAACGCGAACCAGCATGATCGGACCATGGGAACGGGGTATTAGGGGGGTTTTATGGGGTCAATAATGGTTTTTCTCATTTTTGACCCTCAAAACACAAAATTTTCTAATTTCTCTCTAGACCTTTTAAAAGAGCTTAAAAAAACATAAATTTAGTATATCAAAGTGTTTTTTAGGGTTATTGGTAACGGAGAAAATTAAAAAAATAATAAATTTAGAATTCCCATGTTATTCTTATGGAGAATATTGTAAAATGTTGTAGTTTGCTTGTTTATTGACATGTTTTGATAAATCTTGGCAAATATATTTATTTTATACTAAGCTATAAATATTTTACAAAAAAACACACTTTATTAGTTTCCTTGTAGCAGCAAACCTAGGCACTCGTTAAACCTAATGTTATTAGATTTGAAAATCAATTCAGACAAATGGAAATTCGCTTAGTCGGCTGGTTTGCTGCAACGGGGGTATTTTTGTTAGTGCTAAAGCTCTTTGGCTGCTAAGTCATGTTTTCAAATTTTTTATTTATTTATATAAATGTCATCATATTTACTTATTGTTTAATGTAAAACAGATTGTAAATAAAACTTTGTTAAAAAAACAAAAATAAACAATGAACATATTTTTTTAAGATGCATTTATTTCTTACCAAAATATTAACATAAAAACTTTGTTACCCTCCCTGTTGCAGCATACCTTAGTACTCGTTAAACTAATTCTATTAAATAGGGAATAAATGTGATATTTTAAAGGAGAAATCATAGTGTAAATCCAAACAGGCAAATGGAAATTCGCTTAGTCTGCAGGTCTGCTGTAGCGGGGGTATTTACTTTATATCGGTGTAGGTAGTTAAAGGCGGCCGTGGTAGTACCTTATTGTTTCGGTTACATATGATGATGCATTCTTCTGCCTTCTGCTGCAGCTGCTTGCTCCTTGCTTGCTGGCTGAATGCTATGCTGCCCTGCTGAGTGAGTAGGGTAGTTTTTGTTTTTAGTTTAGTGTAAGTGTAGGTAGGGTAGGGTTATGTATGACGAAATGTGTGTGATATGATATCGATGTAATGTCCATGTCTGTGTCGGTTCTTTTGTTAAAAGGTTGCCGACGGTAATAAAAATGGCTTCCAGGGGTTTGTTAACATTTTTTGGTATTAGACACGTTACCAAGCACATAACTGTCCATCCAAAAGTACGTTTTTCTGTTAGATATCAGCAAAAATGTAGTGACTGTGGTCAGTTACTTGGTGCAGCAGCAATCCTATCGACATCTAGAAGTCTTGTTTCTGATAACCAAGGTAAGGATTTTATCAGCTTAAGCTTACTTATGATTGGGAGGCCCTTGGCTCTATTTGTTTATTAAGTTGCATTGAGTAGACCTCTGAAAACTCCTGATTAAATCAATAAGTTTAGCCTATAAGTTAAGGCCCTATCCATGTGACATGGGCCCAGACCTAGGCTAGCCTTAAGTTAGGCCTACTTCTTTTCATAGTCCTAATTCCTTGAGGGCAACCACAATCCTCACTTGGTGAGGGGGCTTATGTCTAATTTCACAGATAAAAACTAAGTAGGCCTAGTGATAAGATTAAGTTAGGTTAGAAATTTTGACAATATTTTATTCCGTACATCTAAGTTAGGGACAATGGTTAAACATGTCATTTTGATATGTTTACTTACAGTTGTTTGCACACTGAATCTTAAAATGCAATCAGTTTTTGTCAGAGCGATTCCTAAGTAGCTGTAAAACAATGGTTAAAATTACGAATTTAAGGTAGGCCTATATCGTGCGGTACGGCAGTACTGATGGTCATATGGTGGTCTGGATGGGTCCGTATGTGAACTGAGGTGAGCAAACAGCTGTTTATAGGTCTACTCGACTTAATTTGCTCAATGGAATCAATTCTTTCCCTGAAAGAATAATTTGTAGCCTACAAGGACTTGTTTGCAGACTAAGTTTTAATCAGCTCTTATTTAACTTAGGCATGTAGGGTAGCCTAGGTAAGTTAGCCTAAGTAAGGTCGGGTTTTATGCCGATTCATTACTGTAAGTTATTAACTTAAATGTTTTGAAGTTAGAACTTACTTAGGATGTTAAAGTTTAGGTTATAATTAACTTAAACACAACAAAGTTTTAACTTAACAATTTTAATAATGCAAAAACAGCCTGGAGTTAAAAAAAATTAATTAATGAGTCGGTTCATTCAGTAGCGGCTAGCCCATAAGGACTCTCGGACGCCGCCCTCCCAACAATACAGAAATCAATATTTTTTTTATTTATGTAATAAAAAAATAATATGTCGTAATTAAAATTAAATTACAATTACTTACGACTACTTAATCAATATGATAATAATATGAAATGAAATAGTTTTAAATTTTGAATCCAGTAATGACTGTTTTGCGATAGTCGCTTTCATAATGTGGATTGCGGACGGCGGCAACCTCCGTCCCAAACTCAATGCATGTAGTCTTATGGTAGAAACACCTAACAGCGCTGAGGGTGCCGTGACGTCATTCCAATGCTTTACAATAGGGACTCTGGGGCAGAGTCCAAAGCTGCGCGCGCATCCATAAATCAGGGCAGCCACCCTAAACTGGATAATTCTGCATCACACACGATTAGGATAGGAAGAACCATGTTGGCAGCGCTGGAGCCATCATCCACACTGTCACTACCATAAACATTAACTAACCTCACTTCTTTCCATGTCCATGACCACAGTTCAGTTATAGTTTAGTGCCAAACGACCTGTTGTTTTGTGATCAATAGTGTTTAGTGATAGTGATGGAGGCGTAAGGAAGGCAGCGGTAGTTTGTTGAAGATTGAAAGAGCTAAGTAGAAATTATTAATAGTTATACTTAATTGATTGAGTTAGTTAGTTGGTATCTTTGAGTCAATAAGTTACGTCTGTAGTTTTAGTATAGGCTAACCTAATCAACCCGAAAACTAAGTAAACTAACCATAGGTAAAGTGACTCGGACAATTTTAGTTATAGTTACTTATTATTAGTCTTAATAAGTTATTACGGGTAAATTTGCCGTGGGTTGAAGGCCTAAATCTAAATAATAATGGACGGCGGCATTTCGTTGTCGTCGACGGCTAACGTCACTAACGAAGTTAGCCTGATTATCAATGAAGGGATCAAAAATATTGACCACAGAATTTCTTTGAAAAAATTAGGACCTCCTAGACCTTTCATGAACATAAACCAAATTCAAAACAGTTCAAAGAATAAGAATAGCTTCACACGAAAATTTTCGCCACATATGTACAATCATGCAGATTGGCTATGTGGTTGTTCAATTAAAAATTCATTTTTCTGCTACACTTGTTTGGTCATGGGGGTTCAAGATAGAGCATGGACTGTAGACGGCATTTCAGACCTTAAACATCTACTGGAAAAAGTAAAAAAACACAAAACAAGTGAAAAACACATAAATGCGCCAATAGAATATGCTGTTTTAGGTAAAGTTGATATTAGATGCCAATTGGACAATGCATATAGGTTAAAAATACAAAAACAAAATGAAGATGTTTCGAAAAATCGATACATTCTAAGTAAGCTAATTGATGCAATTAAATTTTGTGGAGCGTTTGAATTAGCATTACGAGGACATGATGAACGCGAAAATTCAAAAAATCCTGGCATATTTCGTGGTTTGGTTAACCTTATGGCGGAGCTGGATGTAACATTGCAACAGCACATAAATCAAACAAATAACCGAGTGTTTTTGGGTCTGTCTAAAACCATACAGAACGAGTTATTGGACTCAATATATTACGTTTGTCTGCAAATGATTCGTGACGAATTGACACAAACCGACTATGTTGCTATTGAAGCCGACGAAACAACAGACTGTGCCACTTTATCCCAACTAGTATTTGTTATTAGGTACGAGCTGAATGGCACGATTCACGAGCGATTTATCACTTTTATTAGACCAAAAGGCCATGATGCAGAATCAGTTAGGCTAGCGAAACAATTTTTGAAGTATTAGAGCAATTAAACCTCGACAAAACTCCTGATAAAGTCATTGCCCAGAGCTACGATGGGGCTTCCGTAATGAGTGGCCAACACACGGGAGTACAAGCGCGTGTAAAATCTAAATATAAGAATGCAAATTTTGTCCACTGTTACGCACATCAATTAAACTTAATCATTGAACGCAGTGCTACACAAAATAAGCAGGTTAAGATATTCTTCAGTAATATCGAGGGGTTTTCATCATTCTTTTCCCAGTCAACAAAGAGAACTGCAGTTCTCGATGAGATAGTAAAACGTCGTATTCCAAAAAGCTCAGGTACTCGGTGGAATTTTAAATCCAGAATTGTAAGCACAATTTTTAATTATTAAAGAGAGTTGGAGGAATGTTTAAGTTACATACTCGACGATGACACCAATGACTATGCCACAATAAATAAAGCTGTTGGCCTAAGAAGTATTCTAAAAGACGAAGACTTTATTTTCTGGCTGGACTTTTTCAATCAAATACTGCCCCACAGTGACATTCTGTACAACCAACTGCAGCAAACAACAATTGATTGCGTCAAGGCGTTTAAGTTTGTCGGCGATTTCAAAACTGTGGTAGATCGCGTAAGAAACTCGACCATGTTAGATCAACCGAGAGATAGTGAACCCGAATCGAGCAAAAAGCGGAGAAGACACGACGATCAAAAACGCGTCGTCGCAAAGGAAGTGTGTGACATAATTACGTCGGGAATTGATGACCGTTTTACGTTTGTAAATCATTTGTCCGCGGCAAAACTGTTTCAGCCAAGTTTGTTTGGGGAGTTTAAAACCAAGTTTCCCGAAAAAGAGTTACACGCTGCTGCGGAACTATTTAGCCTAAATAAAACTGAATTGAAACAGGAGTTAAATGTTATTTACAATAGGGATGATTTTTCAACGGCCACAGGGTCATTAAGACTACTCAACTTTGTCTATGACAACAACCTCAAAGATGTGCTTCCAGAGTCAATCAAACTTTTAAAAATCATAAGCACAATACCTATGACTACTTCGGAAAGTGAACGTTGTTTCTCTACTTTGAAACGAATTAAAACGTTTACCAGGAGTACCATGAAACAAGACAGACTAAGTGCGCTTGCTATGTGTTCTATCGAAAAAAAGCTGTTGTCAACTTTAAACTTCAACGAAAAAGTAATAGATCACTTCGCCGGGCAGAAAGAAAGGAGGATGGATTTCACATTCAAACAGTACAATTAAAGTTAGGCCTTATCCTCATGGTATGGTTTTCTACTCATATTGCCGTGGATGTTTTAATATACAATACAATTAGTCAAGCCTTACCCTCATGGTTTGGTTTTCTATTCGTTATTGCCGTGGGTGTTTAAATTATACAATTCAATCAATGTCAGGCCTTACCGTTTGGTTATCTACTCATTATTGCCGTGGATTTTTTACTATTAAATTATCAATTGTTAGTTATATTTTCAATACAGTGTAGTCCCGTTTTACAAGGCCGTAGGCAGGGAGGGGGGTTAGAGGGTCAAACCCCTCCCCCAAAATTCCGAAATTGAGCAGTACAAATTAAAACTAGGTTTAAAAAGTTGAATTATGAAATAGAAACCACAATAGAGGATTAATTGTTATGTTTTGCAATATCTATTCATATTTAATATAGGCCTAGTTCTATTAGGATAATAAATCTGATCTATTAAATAAATTGGTAAAAACTATTTAAAAAATATACTTTACTTTACTCTACTTATGTCTATTTGCTCATGCATGACAAATAACAGGTGAAATGGGAGTTTTTGGACTATTATTGGACACAGTTTTAGGCGTTAAAATTGCTTCAGAAAGTCACCAAACGGCTTTAAAAATTTAAAAATTTAAACAAGGTAAAAGGAGTATTAGCATTGTTTAAATGGAGAAAAGTGGTCATACATTTAGAAAAGAAGACATTTCTCTGTTATTATTTATCCAATCTTAAGAAATCAGGTATCATTGAAAACTATATAAAATTTACAAACTTTTTTGTCTCTTGCAATTTTTTTGTAAAGTTAACGGTTTTCGTGAAATTTGGCATCAAATATTTTAAATGGCCGCCATTTTGAAACTGTTAATGATTTTTTAGTATAATTTCTAACGATAATAGGTCTTAATAAGATTAACATTTATGCAAAATATCAAAGCTGTATCTCAAACCGTTTAGGAGTTATTAGTTTTTTTGTAAAAAACACATAAATACCGACAGTCGGTAAACTAGACACCACAGACCCATGTTCCTATGGTGAAATGTGTTTGTCTTGACCTAAGGAATAACGCTATATACAAGTGTCCAGAGAGTTACGGGACACCCTGTATAATACGTGAAGGCGATTTCTACAAAACACTACTCCTCTGTTATTAATGGACGGACTTTACAAACGATGTGTCAAAATGAAGTAGCCTATTGTTTGTGTAGATGCCCCCTTTCACCAATTCCTGTAGTAAAAGTCCTCGGGCTTTGCCCCACAGGCCATTAAAATCCCAATGTATTAAAAGATTTTGTATAGTTAAACGGACAAATAATTTGTATTTATTACAGCTAGCTGTTCATAGTAAACACAAAAATGATACACACAAGAGCTTTTGTTTTCAGTTTCGATAACTGGAGTGGAGTGATTGATTAAACATTAGAGTTGACTCTTTTAACTTAAGTCATCGGAAATTATGACTGTTATTAGTTTTGAAATAACGCCCGTAATAATTTGCAATTGCTCGAATCCGAGCAACAGGTGCACTAACTTAGTATATTTGATTACAGTAGTTGTTGATAGGCCTACATCAAATTATGCCCTATGACATGTTTTCACTTTAAGGCACTGTGACATTATGTACTAGGCCTATAGGAAGTTTTCACTTTTAGACATTGTGTGATTGCGTTATGGCACGTTAGTTAACAGACATTGAGGCTTGAAGTGAGGACGATCATGTTGTTTGAAGTTAGCAGTGGCATAGCTTCTATTCCCTTGTATCTTAAGAAAATAAATTCCATTTCTTTATAATTAATGTTCATGTGATTAATTAATAGTTTATGTATCGTAGTTGTGTCACTATATTTTCAAAATGGCATTCAATTCGATACAGTAGGCCCTACCTTACTTGTATATTGTTGTTAAGATTTTGCTTTACGTCCTCGTGTGTGGTTTTGTTCCTTTTTTTATTTAATACTAGCTGGCCCGACAGGCCTTGTCCTGTCCTAATGTGGTTTTATGTCAAATACTCGTTCATTTTCAAGATGCGCTTGTTCACATGGCTTAATCACGTCTTGGTTGAAGTTCGTTTGCTACGCTCACTCACCTTTAGGTTAGAGCTCGTTCGCTGAGTTCACTTGCCTTCAGGCTAGCTCGTTCGCTATGCTAACTCACCTGCTTCCAGCTTGAAGTTCGTTCGCTTCGCTCACTCACCTTTTGGTTGCAAATTAGCTGTCATAAATTTAAAAAAAATAATAGTGCTGCACCCTGTTGGTAAACCTATTAAATTTTTAATGCTAATGAACATCACAGAATCAAATTCTTTAGTTGAAACAGCTGTTAATATTCTTTAATTCCATTTAAATATGAATACTTATAAGGTTAACATGGGAAACTCCAGAGCCACTGGGGCGGAGCCCTTTTGACGGATCTGCACCAAACTGCACACAAACCATCCTTGAATAATGCTTAATAATACCTGAAAGTTTCATTACAATCTGTTTGAGCAGTTTCGGAGTCCATAAAGGACAAGCAAACAAACAAACAATCAAACATACATTGTATTTTATACAGGGTTAGTAAAAAGTGTGAAGACCCCCTGTTATTTTTTTAATGGCCCATACTTGAAAAACTAAACTCGGCACACCATTATGGCATGTTATGAAGTACTTTTGGGGCATAACCGCCACTTGGCGTTTATCCCCAAAATGGGGGATTTTGGGGGAAACTAGAAAATTTCAAATACAAAGACCCATCGAGTGACCCCTCATTTTAAAGGTCCTGGTAAAAGAAAACCAACAACGCAAACTAGAGGTCTCTATCTCAGTTCAGTAAAAAATGGCAGCCAATTGAAATTCTCATAATGGAAATTTTCATTTCATACCTGATTTTCGGGACGTGAAGGAGATAGAATTATTCTTCTTGTAAAACAAGAGACAATTTTGTTTAGTTCTATTAGAAAATCTCAAGTGAAAGTTTTGCAATTGACTATAAGCATTAACTATTGCTATACGGTAAATTATAAACAGGCCCTAAAATAAATATTCATTTGTTTTTTTTTCACTATTTTAACTGTTATGTCATCATGACTGATCCGTGATCGTAGCATTTAATCGTTATCTCTCTCTCGCAGTGGAAGTATCATCATCTCCAATTGCCATAATGGAGAAATCTCCTCAACCGCGACAAATTCATGAGACAACATACAATTTTTGCCTTAATAGCAATGAAATTGTGAACATTTGTAAGGCCAAGCCAATATTTAAGTACAACTAGATAAATAATGTACCTATCAAACTTTTAAACCTCAAGCCGGGTAAATTTGACTAGTTGTAGTTGTCACTCTAACGTTTAGTAAGTTTTGCAATAACATCTATGGACATTAAACTGCCTTTAAGTAACGTCCTGTGATATTGGTTGATAAGTTTAATCTTAGAAGCTACTATAGCCTAGGCTTAGTGATACTGTCCAATTGTTTTTTCCTTTTGTTTGTTTGCTATTTTAAATTGTGATAGCCAAGCAACTATCAGGTCTGTTACTGTTCGCAGTGTTAGCTGGCTTTGGTGGTCAACTTGGACATAGAAAACTCCATACAAGTCATCAACTATTTAAGAAAAAAGACTATTATGAAGTTCTTGGAGTATCCCGCAATGCATCAGTCAAGGACATAAAGAAATCATACTTCCAGCTAGCCAAAAAGTACCATCCAGATACCAACAAAGATGCAGACGCAGTCAGAAAATTTCAAGAAGTCTCAGAAGCCTATGAAGTAAGTTTTTTTTCTGTAAGTAATTAGGCTACGTAAAGGTTTTATCCTCTGAGAGTGCTGCATAGCTTTCTAAATGACCTGGTTTGTACTTTTTTGCGTACAAATTATATTGGTTACTGGTATCAGTATTGTCAGCCTTTACTGTGCATGACACACCATTCTAGGAACACTGTCACATACTTTAAATTTGCCATCCTTCATCTCCTCATTTCAGTCTGGTGACAGCTTTTTTCAACAAACAATTAAGTCAGCTGAAAACTATTTAAATTAATATATCATATCTGTAGGGATGGACGAGATTGGATTTTTAGTTCGAGACGAGACGAGACGAGACGAGATTTTTTATTTCTCATAAAATTTTGAGACGAGATCGAGACGAGATTTCTCTTCTCATACACAACGGGAAATGCACGTTCGAAATTTTTACCTGATTTTGTAACATTGTTAGATGACTGTTTAAATACTAAAATAATGATAATAGGCAAGAATATTTACAATCTTTCATTAAATAACATCAGCATAACATTTTTTTATTAATCACGCCTAACTTATTAAAAATGCCTACGATTAGGAAACATGGTGATATCAGTTAGGATAGAGTTCAACTTATCCTAAAATAAAATAAATCATAAAATAAAAGCAATATTAATTTTTATAAAATAGTTACTTGTTTTGACTTTTTTATAGTAATAAAACATTCCTCACACTGCTTACACTTAACAAAACTTCTCAAATGTTATTAAAGTAATATTATTAAAATAACTAGCTGTGTGCCCGTTCTACGCACGGGGATCTTATTGTAGTCAGTTATTGAAACCTTTTTATTAAGAACAGAATTTGGTTTGCATATTTTCAGATATGCTGGCAAAACTACTTTAAATAAAACTTCGCAAATAAAATATCTGACAGTTTCAAGCCAAAACAAATGCTTCGAAATTAAATGTAACCTGGGTCGTGTTGGTTCATATGTTAAATCCAATGATTAAACTAAAAAAATGCTTTATAGATCTATGAGGCATAGCCCTAATGTAGGCCTATAATTGAAAGTTACCTTCCACAATGGTTAAAAGTATTTAAGGTACTATCTCAAACTCCCAATTTAACACTTTATTCGTGTTGACATTTTCATTATGAAGGTACTTTTGTCCTTTCCGTGAAACACTGAGAAATAAGGACATTAATGCGTTACTAACAGACATACAACGTTTTGATATACACAAAAATACAGAACTTAATTAGGGAATTTGCTACGCTTTAGTTTAAAAGCATAACAAAGTATTTGTAAAATTAGTATCTGAAATATTTGTTAATGTCATCAAATTTCATCATAACAATGTATATTTGCTTGGACCGATGATGACCCGAAATGACGGCTTACTAACTTATAGCCTATGAAATGAAGTACTGTACTATAGACGATTGTTAATTATTTATAGTAAATATTACCAAAATAGGCCACGAACTATTGAAACAACGTAAAACGTTTAAACAATTCATGATGGTTTGCTGAATAAATGTTTTACTAAAATTCGTTATCGTTTTCTTAGCATAAACTAACATTTTGGAATCAAGAAAGAAAAAGCAAAAATTGCACTGTTAAGACATAAATTAAATTGAATAGCCTGTAATAATAAATAAGGTGCAACACCAACGATAACTAATTTGTAAAGTACAGTGATGTGTTGGTACTTAAAAATGATTCTTGCTGCTACCAACAGTACCAACGGTTTTAAGGAATAGAACCGGTACCAAAAACCAACGTTCACAGTTGAGAACTATAGTACAGCCGACCAATTATATGAGTTAATCAAGTCCCGAGGTTATTGATCTCTTGGTTTTGGATTTTCTCGTAAAACGTTTTAAAACGGCAATCAAAGTTATTTCCCATTAATTGCTTTATTTGTAAACAACTTTTAATATAAACTTATCGGTGTCGGTTTAAAAAAAAAACCACCTCATAAAAACAACTTTTTGTTATTTAATAGATTACGTACCTATTCTCTAAACAATGATTGGTAAAGGCTATCTATTAACATTAGAAGGTCTTCTTTCTGGTTATCAAAACTCAAGAACAATTTATACACAAAGAATCTCTGGTTCATTTACACGGTTACACTATTACGCTATATTATTGCACTTTCTATTAATTAAATCCGTTATGTAAGAAAAACGTTTTTAATCTCACTTGGTTGGGATTTGCATTCAAAACGTGATTGAAAAAGGTTGCGGTATTTGTAAACATATCAGTGACAGCTAGAAAAAATATTCTTGATCCGAACAGCTGTCCGTTATTTCATAGATTATGCAATAAAAATTGGACGAAAACTTTACATAAATCACACATAACTACATTTTTGAACGTTCGTAATATTATTTACAAAGTAGAGAGGCCATATTTTAATGGCTAAAGACAATCTCGCCAATCCAGTGAATACATTAAAATGACTTGGATCTTGATAGGTACTCTCGTTTTCCAGGAGAAGATAGCGTAAAATGCCATCTTGAGTGTTACAGACAGAGGGAAAGACAGACAGACAGACAGACAGAAATTGAGATAAGACTCGTTTCTGCTTATTTAATGTATAAGACGTAAAAATATCCTAAAAATATATAATTCTAAGCAATGTACAGACAAAACTCTAATTTTATTTATATAGATGAAAGTAATATTTACATTAAAAGAATTAAAGTAATATTTACATTAAAAGAATTAATTAAATAAGAACGCCTTCGAAAAGGAAACGCAACTACAACACGCTCCTGTATTGCGGGTATTGCATTGACTTTCTGCAGGCGTTTTTAATTTTTTAATTTTTTTTTTTTTATTCTCGTCTCGATAAAAATCTCGGCCAAAAAGTAATCTCGTCTCGTGTAACGAGATTGAAAATTTCCCGAAAATTTCCCGAAATTTCGAGACTTGACCATCCCTAGTTTTAAGACAGTACAAACTCTTCCCCCATGAAATAATTCAAAGGATACTGTGAATTCTATATCTTCCGAAGTTGATTTATGTGCCGTTTCCATAGCATATCATCAACAGCAACGGAGTACATCACTCTTCCAATTCTTTTCTTTATTTCACCTTTTCTCCAAACAATTTTGCCATTTTTCATCATTTCTCTTACCAAAACATGTTCACCTTCTTTGAACACTCTTATGGTTCCTTTGAAAGATGTACGTCCTTGTTGGGCTGTGCGAAAGGTAGGTTTCAACGTTGACTCTAGTGAAGGTCTTAACACATCTAACGAATTCCGCAGTTTTCTTCCAAACATCAACTCCGCCGGACTTTTTGTTGTTGTTGATGTCGGTGTTCGCCGGTGAGATTAGAGAACTTTAAGAAGTTTTTCTTTTAGGTTTCCCTTTGTGTCCAGGTCCACTTCTTTTCTTAAGTACCTTTTCACTTCTTGAACATAGCGTTCTGCTTGGCCATTGCTCAGCGGATTTTAGGGTGCAATGGTTCTATGAATAATACCATTCTGTTTTAAGTAATTACTAAACTCTTCTGATTTAAATATCGAAGCATTGTCACTCACCAATGTATAAGGTAGGCCGAATCGTGCAATGGTCTCTTCCAAAAACTCGATGGTTTTCTTTGATGTTGCTTGTGTCATGGGACAGGCTTCTTCTAACCATTTAGAAAATTAATCTACAACCAGTAATCAACCTCTCTAAGAATCGAACTGGCGATCTTCAGATTCAAAGGCTAGCACTACTCCTCAGACAATAGAAAAATTAAATTAGCAAAGCTACTATCAACTAACTAAGATATTTTTTAAATAGCTAGTTTTGACCTAGATGTGGAGTATAGTTATCCTGATGGTATGATTGGTTTTAGGTACTAAGTGATGACACCAAGAGGAAGCAATATGACTCATGGGGAGCAACGTCGGAGCAGATGGGTATGGGATCTCCTCCCCCTGGTGGGCAAAGTCAGGGATTCAACACACACAACTGGCAGTTCCACTCCACCATCGACCCTGAGGAACTGTTTCGCAAGATCTTCGGCGAAGGAGGATTTGCGAACGCTAATTTTGGAGAAGATTATGCTGAATCAAAATTTGGATTTGGTGCGGCTCAAGAGGTCAGTCAATGTATCGGACTGTTACATAATTGCCCTACTTTAATGTTTTGAATATAAAAAAAGTAAGTCTGTCGCAAGAGCTTGATCGACTTTCAATGAGAAATAGATCAAATACAGCTAAAATCGCAGAACGTTACGGGTTTCTGATGTAATTACTTGCAATTATGTTAACTATGCCTAACTGTGTCAGTAGGCTACTTGGCCAACAACTCACTTTAAATCTATTTGAAAGTGAGTTGGATAAAAGGCCATGAAAATGTACTTCAATGATTATTTTTTATTGGTCCAAGAGATAATAGATGCTAAGATAGTCATAAAACACAACACTGGAGGCATGATATAGGTCTTTTCTAGTTGGTAAATATGACAAGAAAAATAATTCTTAGAAATAATAAAATAATTTGCAGGTGTCGATGCGCCTGACGTTTACTCAAGCCGCTAGAGGTGTCAACAAGGAGATACATGTGAATGTGGTGGACACTTGTCCCAAATGTAATGGAACTCGCACTGAACCTGGCACCAAGGCCATCAAATGTCACATCTGCAATGGGACAGGTTATGAGCAGCTGTCTACCGGTAAGTAGCCTAACCTCTCCACAACACTGTGTATTTGTGATTTACTCAGTAGTCCTACACAGTTTCAAAACATACACTGCATCAACATGAACCCATACCAAACATTCACTATCATTGTGTAGCTTGGTTTAAAAGAATTATATGTACTCTTTGATATGTTTTGTTAAACTGATTGTAATTATACACAGCCTACTGTAGCAGGATCAAATACCTAATGATTCCAGTTTTATAGCATATCAATGGCCAGTAGCACTTACCAGTATTAATTGTTTGTAATGGAAATCAGTTCAAATCCAGTTTCATACCTTAAAAAAAAAAAATAAAGAGCATATTAATTAAATAATTTTTGGGCGTACTTGATTTTCAGGTCCATTTGTAATGAGGTCAACATGTCGGGCCTGCAATGGTACCAGGATGCTCATTAAATACCCTTGTGGAGAATGTGAGGGAAAAGGAAGCAATGTGCAGCGTAAGAAGCTTGTTGTCAGAGTGCCTCCAGGTAAACATCACTAGAAGAGTGGACTTTTGACATTCTTGTTAAATAGTTAGCGGTAGCTTGGAATTCAACGTTATCTGTTTTACCTTGATACATACAGTTTGGAAAATAATAATGAGTCGTCTTCTCAACTTAAAGAGTCAACTAAACTGTAAAAAATCCTCATCTCACCCTCTCAAAACTTAAAATTATATATATTATAAATTACTATTTTCTAAATTGAAATGATGCTATATTTATTTACTTTATAAGTGATGAAAAAAAACTCTATACCAGTTATCACACTCATATAAATCACTTACCTAATATCAATGGTACAGTAATTAATGTGGTGGGTAATTAATGATAAATTTGGAGGGCCGATTTACCGAATAGGCATGGTAGGCATGTGCCTAGGGCCCGAGACAAATGTCTTTTTTTTGGGGGCGCCAAACAAAATTATAAAATTTAAAAAAATGGTGGTTTTATTTTCATGCGATAGCAAAGCGGTAAACTTCTGGTAATCCCTCTCGGCTGTGAAGACATCATTATCGTCTCTCGTGGCCGTGTAGACATTGTAATCGTCACAAGCGATCGCAGAAAAAATCTGAATGTTTCCCGCGGTCGTGTAGACATAATTATTGTCTCCTATGATCGCGGTAATATAAACATGTCCCAAAATCGTCAGGAGATTATCGTCGTATGCCGCAAATGAGTCAAAACACTTATCTTTTCCCGTGGTCATGTGGACATTATCATCTTGTTGCGCGATCGAGGTAAAATAATGATAATCCCTCGTGGCCGTGAAGACATCATTATCGTCTCCCGAGGCCGTGTGAACATAGTAATCGCCTTCCTCGATTGCGGTAAAAAGGTAACCATCTCCCGTGGTCATGTGGAGATCATCATTGTCTTCAACTAATGAGGCAAAATTCTGATCTTTTCCCGTTGCCGTGTGGACATTATCAACGTCTTCAATGATCGGGCAAAATTCTGATTGTTTCCCGCGGTCGTGTGGACTAATCATCCCTCGCAACTCTTTAGATATCATCAATGTCTTGCGATATCTCGGCAAAATCTTGATCATCCCTCGCAGTCATATGTTGACATATTATCGTCTCCCGTGGTCACGGAAATGTCACTGTAATATATATTGCAAAGGGGCGCTACTATTAGTTGTGCCTAGTGCGCTGACAGCGTAAAAAAAGCCTGTAAATGTGTTAAACATCCATCCACTTAATATTATTAAAGTAACATTTGTCAACAAATATTTTCTGAGCAAAGAATGAAACAGAATTTGAACCAAAGTTTCAATGTGTACATGTTTAAAATGATTCAATATTTTTTCAGGAGTGGAGGATGGTCAAACAGTAAGGATGCCGGTGGGCAACAAAGAGCTGTTCATCACATTTAGAGTAGACAAGTCAGAGTACTTTCACAGAGATGGAGCTGACGTACACACAGATGCTGACATATCTCTGTCACAGGCTGTACTGGGAGGTACCATCAGGATACAAGGAATCTACGAGGACCACACAGTACAGGTATACCAACCTGGTAGAATTCACTGTCTAAAGAACATGTTCTGCAGTCACTGCGAAACTGTGATCGTCTTCTGCAGTCTTGAGAACACCTTCCACAGTCCAAAATTCCTCTGCTGTCACGAAGAAACCGTGAATTTTGTTTTCAGTCATGGCAATAGTAAATAATTATACTTTATACTTTATACTTTCTTATGAAATGGCGACCATACTATGTAGGTATTTTAAGCCAAGTATGAATGGAGATGAGTGTAGGATGAGTGGCGCGATCTTGTAGTCTTGTTAGTGACTAAGGCCGACATTCCTTAGACACAGCTGTTAATTAATAGCCCAAACAGCTAATGGCAACTAAGGGACCTACAGTTTATAGTGGAATCCGAACCACATTTTTTCCTTGGTATATACGAATTGGTCTAATTATCAGGATAGTACTGCGGATAGTAGTAGTACTCACTAGTGCGGACGTTAATCCACACCAGGGAGTATCCCATCCACAGTGTATGCCTATAAATATCCACAATCCGTGACCTCCAAGTAGCTGGATTACAGGACGACGCCACCCGTCCCAATTAAGCACACACGGCAAAATTGTGAACAGCTTTCACAGTGATGATGATATCGAAAACGAAAACATTGTATGCGGTCAATGTGAAATCGTGAACAACATCACAGGTCATGGAGAAATTGAGAATTCATCTGCAGTCATTGCAAATCAATAAATCATAAAATTCTTCTTCACACACAATGTTTTTTCGTGAAAATCTCTCGCGGTCATGGTGAAATAAAGAACATGTCCGCGGTCACCGGATAATCAATAACTTCTGAAATCCTGATTGTCTTCTGCGGACGCAATTAAGGCAAAATGATCAGTTTTCATTCGCACATCTCAAAAACGCTTTCTGCAATTCGTGAAAATAAACACTCAACTCGATCGAACCCGAGTTTGTCCTGATGCAACCCCAACAGTTGGTCCGACCCGATCCTGGTGGAAGACACCATGCTCTAGTTACGATAACCATTACCGAATCCTTGATTGTAGCCCATCTCTGGATAATTGCGTCAATTACACTTTCACAAACATATATTTACACTATTTACATTTGAAGTTAATTCATCAAAATAAATAACTTTCTGTTGCAAAAGCAGCAAGGAACTCTCATAAGTCCATGAAGGATTTCTTAAAATATTCTTTGACATGAGTAAAGGCTCTGGTTCCCTTGTTTCCTTCATTTTTATAGATTTTATCTCTCCCCACTCTTTGTTATTTCTCTCTTCCATTCACATGCAAAAATGCTGTTGACATGTTGATTAATGGCAAACATCTTTCCTATGAAACCCTGCCCCTTGTAGTCACATTGTTCGTATCTTACTCCCTTAGGTTTTATCATTTCCCCAGTGTAGGTGCGTAGCTCTACACCAGTCTTGTAAAGTCTTTTGGAGGAAAATTGTCTTTTGTAGTCTTCATAAAAAATCTATGTAAGTGATGATGTTCCAGTATCCAAGTCCAAAGTAACGTTTTTTCCTTCTAATTTTATTTCAATTGGAAATTTGTCATCCATCTTTTTATCGGACAATAAATTAATTTCATGATTGTTTTCTTCGAAAATGTCATTATTTTCAGTGTAATGAACTTGTCTTTTACTGGTTTTATGTTTACTAAGGCATACTCTTGAAATATGTCCGATCTTTTCACAGGTGTTACAGGTTTCATCAATCATTATTCATTGGACAAACATTCGCTCTATATTTTATATCCCCACATTGGTAGCATTTCCCTTCCAATGACTCAAAATCTGTTGTACAAAATTTACTTGTATGATTTAGTTCTGGATCCGTGAATTTGTTCATCGGATGTAATAATATTCCTAGCATTGAACTTCACTTGATTTATGTCCTTCCACTCTTTTGACATATCATGGTACTTTTTAATTTTAAGTTCTAAATAAGTTAATTTTAAGTATTAAATAACCAATGCTAAATGGTATTTAAGAAATGTCCTTTAATTTGGAATGTATTTACTAATTTGCCATTGTACTGTGGGTGATTTGTTATTCAAGCGTACTAGCTGCTTCACCCCGTTTGACAATAAATTGAAAGAATAACAAACTAATAAGTACAGCTGAGGTATTTTTAACATTAGGTATATGGAAAGTTCCCTTTAGGAAGGAATTACCTTAAAGGGCAATTTATGAAATAATGGATGTTGTGTGCAAGGTTTCTTGTCATGATGAACATTTTAAGTATATGGTTTATGGGGTTCTGACTTGTATTTTTCTCAAAAGTTCATGGGTACTTTGGGATTTATATATGGATGACAGTTCATTTATTAACATTTTTCTAAATCTGTCAGGGCTACCTATCATTCCATAAGACATAAGACCAATGTTAAATATATTAAAATTTCATTTAAAGTTTTTAACGAAAATCAAATTTTCCCAGAACAGTGGCTAGCTAGCATGGATATTGTTTTTAGCCTGAAACTAAGATATTCCTGACAATTTAGAGGGAATCATAGGAGCCGATTTTGAAATCATAGTGCGGAAACGATACTCGTGTTATGGTATAGATTCTATTATGTAACTCAATCATCATAGTATTAACAATAATAATATGTACAGAACAGGCGTCTATAAAAAATTATAGTATAGCCAGTAAATTTGGAAAGCACATCACTTATCAAATTTAATAATTATTTTAAATCTTTCAGATAGCGCCAGGAACTTCTTCCCACACCAGAATACGTTTAAGCGACAAGGGACTGAAAAAAGTTAACACTACAAGTCAGTACGGAGACCACTACGTGCACATCAGAGTAAAGGTAAATACATTATATTTTCACCAGCTTTTTCACAATTACGGGATGTTTTCCATTAGAGATGTGTGAGCACAGGTTTTTCAGGTCGAGTCGAGTTAGAGTCGAGTTTGCCTGTATAAACTATTTTATGTTAATCAAACCGATATGTTATTTTAACCAAATGAATGTTTTATATTAATTCGAGTTTCATTTGAAAAATAAATAGTATACGAACTGGGCAATGCTGATAACCTAATAAGCAGCTATTTATGCTATTTAGATAATTTTCTCAAGTATATTCCTTTATTCGTAGTTTTTTTTCATTACATTTGTTTTATGGAATAAAGATAGTCACTTAGCCTACATGTAAATCACGCATCAGCAGTTGGTCGCATTTCACGAATCTTTGACCCATACTGTGAGTAAAAGCTGTGTTTACGTTGTATGTATAAAGTTGGGCATACTTTGTTCAATGTTAAGAGGGTATTAACGGTCCAGTTTGATGGAAAAGGAGTCGTGGATTTTGAAACTATGTAGACTACCACTACCAGAAAGATGTTGATTCAAGTGAGACTTAGAACTGGCCATTTCAAATGCAGATTTGTATTATATTTTACTCAAATAGTTTTTTTGTCTCTTTTGACCCTTAATACTTTTTTTATAGTCACTGTTGATAAGATTTTCCATAAACTCACAATGTTGATAAGGAGTTCATTTTACCTTCCCCTTGTGACAACATTAGGAAAAAATATTTGTGTCCCAGTTAGTCTGTTCTGACTCAAAATTTATAGATTATTTGCAGTACTAACAAATCCAATCTAACGACCCCAATTAAAAAAATTGGTATTTTTTAGAAGGGACTTCCAGAGCACATTTAATTATAAAGTTGTATAACACTATATAATGACCCGAGTCAACATTGCCATTAAACATCAAGTCGTCACATACTTCTTCGCCAGAACCGAATGGTAAGTCACGGTTTCTCAAGCAACTTCCCTGTGTACTTGAAAAAAATATTCACTGATATATTGTAGTTCCACGTATCCCAGCGTACTCGCCAACTCGAGAAGGTAAAGTTTGGTACCACTGAACGTCTAACACTGATCTTGAGTAAGATTCGTCACCTACTATAAAATGTTTGTATGTTTCCCACTCATTAGCAATTATATGTACAACTTGCAAGCGGATTTCCCCATGATTATTCTGGTGGCCGTACAAAATAAATTATATTGATCAAAACAGTAAGTTTCTGTTCCCTACTATGGGTATTATTTCACATTCCATACTCAAACTTAAACTCAATTACCCCTTCAGATCACTTTGCAGGAAAACTAAAACATTTCAAAAATAAGTTAACAAATACACTTTCCTTCATCAAAATCGTGTGTTTATAAACAGAAACTCCAAGTTTAATAATTGCATACTGAAAGTGAGGTTATAAACATAATTACAAATGTCTGACAAACATTAAACAGCTGACGAATAATTTATAAACCGTGTATTATATTCTTCAATAAGAATTGTATTGACTCGACCTTTAAAGGGCTGTAGGTCGTGGCCCTTAGAAAAAACGTAAATTCTAAGGAAGTTCGGCAAATCTACACACTATCCCCTTTAATTTGAGACATAAATCTTGTAAATCGGTCCAGTAATTACTGAGAAAACAGTGTTACAACTGTGTATTAAATATATAGATTATAAAAAAATTAATTATTAATATTTGTGCATATCAATAAGTGAGCATATATCTATATATCTAATTCCGTAAGCCCAAAATTTTACAATGAAATTGTGAGCGAACAAGAGGTCGTAGAAAACTGGGAGAGGTCTCATTTTAAAGGTCTGGGCATGAAATTTTGGGGAAAATTATTAATTTTTCTTAATTATGCACCAAAAAGGTTGTTAGGGAATAAAATAATTCACATTTAAATAGCATGGGAATCTAATTGTATGTCTCGAGTACTTGTACATCTCTATTTTCCATAAAATAAAATATATAAAAGGCATTTTTTAAAACAACACTGGTTGGGTATGTTATGATTTGTACAGCTTTGCTACTGAGCAGTTATTTAGAGTACCTGTCCTCTGTATGGGCTTGTCGTAAAAGTATAAAATGCTTAAATTGAGTTGTACTCATGCTCTGCGTTTGCAATGGGGGAGAACATGGTTTGATATTTCTTGCTTTTATTCATTTACTTTATTCAATCCCTACATAAACATTTTTTATTTATAATTTTATCTACAATAGTCTATGTTTTTCAGCTATTTATGTAAAACACTGTCTAACCTCTCATCACCACTGTCATTGCCCAATACGCCGCCCGATTTGCCGTCGCTTTCACTGTCATTTTCACACAAAAGTCTGTCAGTCTCATTCAAGAAGATGCGATCAAATACGTTTGAATGCCCCATTCATTAGTTATAAAACATAAAAATAAGCCCGTAGCTAAGTTATAAGGACTTATCACCACTGAAAGTACGAACACAAACAAACACAAACGTCTGAACACAATTTAATTGAGTTTTGACGCTTAGAGAGTTTTTTTAGCAAATAGATTTTTTGTAAATAAAAAATTAGATTGTACTAACTGCTTCTATGTGTAGGCAAAATTTAATATTAAGTAAAATAATAACAGATTATGATTCAGTAAACTGAATTTTTTTAGATTCCAAAGAAACTCACTGATAAGCAGCGAGCCCTGATGATAGCTTACGCTGAGCTTGAGGAAGACACCCCAGGTATCATACGGGGAATCGCTCTCAAGAAAGATGGTAAGTTATATTTATTCATCGGAAATTGTCAAAAGTTTAGATTTAATTGTTAAATATTATGTAATAAGTGCAAGTACACAGAACTCAAATTCAGTATTTAAAGAAAGTTTAGAGAAAAAGTTTGAAACTGCCTTTCAATTGCCTTTTGGTTTACCTTTTGACGTTTTCCGCCAAACCCCACAGCAAGAAGTACCGTTGGATATTTCATTTCCACTCAGACTAAGACCTGATGGGTATGTGTGTATGAGAAGTTGAGGAACTGTGTTCCGCTTGTGAAAACAAAGATTAAGCGCTGGAGCCTGAAGGTTGGTGCGAGTATTCCAATCTCAATGGAGGCATTGCAGAAGGAATGTGTGTGTAAAATGTTATCATTTTAAAACTTGACATTGACTGCCATTTCTATTTGCTTGGACTGTAATGTTGTTCTGTTGTGGTTCCTAACAATACCAACTAACAACTTTGTGGCCTTAACTAGAACTACCTAGTGTTATGAATCCTACCAGTAGCTTTATGTAGTATTATTATTGTTGGTTTTATTCCCAGCGTATTAGCAAGATATTGTATGTTGCTTGTATATTATTTGTTTTATATTGCAGTATTAGAAAGACTCTGCAATGGCTGTTTATCTAATAGCAATTCCTTATCAAATATTGATTAAATTGAGAGTTTTGATTAGAATCTTAATTAACAATCAGTCTAGTGAGATCTATTTAGTACGGTAATTATTTTTTATTGTTAGTGATTGTGAATTACCAAATTCACCAAATTTTCAATAAAAAAAATACGTAATTAACTTGAACTTATCTTTCGCAAGCTTGATTCACTTGTCACTTTTCATGACTGAGAATTAGTTCAAAAACAAAGACATCAATGATAAATTTACTACAAATATTTTTTTCCGAATCGCTAGCTCACTTCCAAAGTATTGTAGCACTGTCTATAAATTAATATGCCTGTGCTTGAATGATCGCTTTAGCACCAAACCACTTTTTGACAGTTCATAAGTATTACCATTTCATTGATAGGTAAAACTTACTGTCAAATTTCAAACATATGTAAAAAAACTTTACATTTTTATCAAAATTCATGTTTATCTATATTTATTCTTCTCACTACAAAACAATAACCATATATTTAAGCCAGTAATTACAAATTTTGTTTTCAATTCATCTAACTAACACAAATTAATAAAGTTTTAATTCTGTTTTAGGGAACCCTAATCTAGATGAACAGCCATTGGCAGGGTCGGAAGAACGCTTAAAGGAATCTGAGGACGGAATTTTAACAAAAATTAAAAAAGCTATATTTGGATAAACGGTAGTATTGTGAGTTAAATAAATCAATTGTGTGTTTAATATCAATGTGTTATGTCAGTTTAGTAGTCCTATTGTGTGTTGAATAGGGACTAAGATTATTTAAGTGGATGTTTAATTAAATACATAGTTCAATAATCTTATAAAAAGATTTGAAACATTGTGAGGTAATCATTAGGCTGGCTAGGTTTTGCTTACTTACTGTATAATAAGGGGTGTAACAAGGTATTGGCAAAAAAAGGCCCCCGCCAAGGGCGCAGGAAGCATTGGTGTGCAAAATTGGCAATTGAATAGTTGTAAGAATAATTGAAAATATTTTTTTATATTCACAGTTCTAATGGAATTGTGGTAGGCTACTAACTAGAATTGAAAAAAGATTGTCCATACTTCGCCACGTAGAATAATATAATTATGGGAGGAGCGGAGCGCTTTTGTATGTTGTACGTCGAACTACCGCCCAACTTAATGTGAACTGCAAGGCGGGAATTTTTTTGGTAGGATAGTTGGCAGTGCAGCAGTGCCTTTGTATTTTGTCTATTTAAAAGTGAGTAGTATAGTGTTTATATAGTCAATGGTAGTAGTGACAACAAGGTACCTAACCGGCTTAACATAATCTGGCCACAGACTGATTAATTGTTTATGTTAATATTAACACTGTTTTTTTAAATATCTTAAAATTAAATTGCTTATGAAGTTTTTATTCATTTTCGGTTGTTATTGGTCTTAATAGACAATAGACCTATAGGTAGTGCGCTCAAGGGTCGGCCTCTTCGCTGCACTACGGTATAAATCAGCCAACCCGTTAAAAGATTACGAAACACTGTTGTACCGGTTCAAACTACACATACTATTTTGTACAGTATATCACGCAGAAGATGATGTCTTGAGTATTGCTGCGCCCTTGAAAATATTCCCATAAGAGTAATGTTAAACTTGTGACCGTATAACACCTTCCCAAGTCGTTATAAAAAAATAGTTTTGGGGTCAAATTAAAGATAAATGTTCTTTAGGGAAATGCCTTTTTTATAACAAACTTTAAAATTGTTTACGGTAAATTAGAGTTTGTAAAAAAAAGGCATTTCCCTAGAGAACAGTCATACTGTTATTGTGACGACAAAATTATATCGTTGCACTACTGAAGACTCTTAAATAATCATCGTGGCCGAATATTCAGCAGCTATGCTACCTAAAAAAATGCCATGAGATATTAAAAAAACTTGCTAAAATACACAAATCTTACCATTTTAAATTCCTATGAGATATTTGTAAAAAACTTTATAAAACATACAAAACTTACTATTTCACACCTAAAATTGCAAAAAACTACCGGAGAAGGACCCCCGGTCCCTCCTTTTGCTGAGGCTTGCGCGGACTAGTATTATTCGCCAAGGGCGCCACATACTCGTAGCTACGTCCCTGTGTACAATCAAAAATTCAAATTGAGATATCTTGTGTAGATTTGTTTTTATTTGTTATGGTACCTATCTTTAAACAACAGTGTAATGTAAACACCTATCATGTGACCCCTCATTTTAAAGGAACCTAACCTAATCAAAATGGCAGCCATTTTAATTATTTAAGATGAGAAAGCAAGATAAAGTCTAGACACCCCCAGTTAACTTTAAAAATGTAGTATTTTAATACTGACCAAAAGGTGAATTCTCTTTTTTTGTAAAGGTATGCTGAGTTTAGTTTTCCTGAACCTGTTAAAAAGTTAATAGGGGATATTTAAAAATGACTGCCATTTTGATTAGGGGTGCAATATGGACCTCTAGTTTGCGCCATTTAATTTCTCTTGAGAAACAATTTAAAATGAGGGGTCACATGATAGGTGTTAACATTTGAAAATTTGGGGCTGCCCCCAAAATACCTCATTTTGGGGGCCGGGTACAAGTTCTAAATTTAATGAAAAAGTGTGTTTCTTTATGTTGTAAACATGTGCCGAGTTTGGTTTTCCCACTGCCACATGTTATAAAGTTAACTGGGGGTGTCCAGACTTTATCTTGCTTGCTCATCTTAAATTAAAATGGCTGCCATTTTGATTAGGGGTGCAATATGGACCTCTAGTTTGCGCCATTTAATTTCTCTTGAGAAACAATTTAAAATGAGGGGTCACATGATAGGTGTTAACATTTAAAAATTTGGGGCTGCCCCCAAAATACCTCATTTTGGGGGCCGGGTACAAGTTCTAAATTTAATGAAAAAGTGTGTTTCTTTATGTTGTAAACATGTGCCGAGTTTGGTTTTCCCACTGCCACAGGTTATAAAGTTAACTGGGGGTGTCCAGACTTTCTTGCTTGCTCATCTTAAATTAAAATGGCTGCCATTTTGATTAGGGGTGCGATATTGACCTTTGGTTTGCGACATTCAATTTCTCTTGATAAACCCTTTAAAATGAGGGGTCACATGATAGGTGTTTACATTTGAAAATTTGGAGCTGCCCCCAAAATTCCCCATTTTGGGGGCTGGGGCAAAGTTGTAACTTTGATGAAAAAGTGCAACTTCTAATGTTGTAAATATGTGCTGAGTTTGGTTTTCCTACTGCAACTCGTTAAAAAGTTAACTGGAGGGTTCCAGACTTTTGCCTAACCCTGTATGAGTCTCCAATAAAAGAAATCTAGTATCTCCTGAAGTAGAAGTAATCCTGAAGTCCTCTTTATGGCGATTGGTTTTGAAGTCTATGGTGTCATTGTCAAGCTAGACGCCATAGACAATGAGGTTATAGATGTCAAATCTGGTTGCCATATAGACGACTTCAGGTTACTTGGACGAAAGAATATAATTTAACTTGTATGTGAGAAATTAAGGAAAAGCCAATTGGCTGATGAGGAGTGTCATATACAAGGATTAGGGATCAGCTAGCTTACCTGGTAGATACGAGTCCAGATTAGCATTGGTAACACACACAAAACACATAACACAAAACAGTAAAACTTAATATTTCGTCTCTATTAGGGACTTCATTAGAAGGGAGAATAAAGAAGATTTACAGTTACAGTTCAAATTTAAAAGTTCCGCTACAGTGCTGTTAAATTGAAATAAAAATTAAAAATTATTGCTATGTACATCTATATATACACACACTCATATACACAAAGTAGGTTGATTAAAAGTTAAGTGAAAAAATGTGAAGCTAGCTGAGGAAATTGTTGGGTGGATTATCTGATATTAAGGTCAGGAGGGTTTCTGGAGTCAGTAATGTGGTAGGCTAGTTCCCACCTTCTGAGGAGGGAGCTGTTGCATTGGGCTTTGGGAGGAATTTGATGGCTTTTGTGGTAAAACATGTATCAAAATCTAAGTTGTGGTTTGCTACATAATGCATATAAGGCAATTGGTTTGTATTTGTTGGTTTTAACATCCTATCTATATCCATTCATCCCTTTTCTTAGTGATTGGGTGGTATATATTGGGCTTGGCAGTGATTGCACTGTAGCTGGTAGATAAGGGTCTCATTATTCCAGGTTATGGATGGCAGCTGTTGTAGTGTAGGTACTGTCGGTGGCTGGTGGGTTTGGTGTAGACAGTAGTAGAGATTGAGCCATTTTTCAGTTCCACCATGACGTCAAGAAAGTGAACTGTAGCTTCAGATAATTCCCAAGTGAATTTTAATGTTGATAATAAATGTAGGTTGTTTAAAATATGGTTGAGGCTATCTTGAATAAGAATAAGAATAAGAATAAGAATAAGAATATTTATTTTCCTTTAGACAAATACATGCATTTGGAATCGTCATAATAATCACAAGGCAAATTCAATAACAATCAACATCATGCTTCTACAAAACTCTCAAAATTTCTACAATAAATAAATAATATATAATAATAAATAATCACTTTATGTTCACAACTAAAACTAAAAGATGCAAGGTCTAATTACACATGCAAGCTTGTCCATGGGGCCAAATGATAAAGATGTTGACTATGTATCTAAACCAACAGGTTGGTTGTAGAGTCATTTTCAGTTTGCCCATAAACAAGTTGGCATACGAGGGGGCCATTCTGGTACCCATGGCAATCCCTTTTATCTGCAAGAAGTGGTGGTCCTGGAATGAAAATGGTTTTTCCGAGGATAAATTTGGTGAAGCTGATGATAAAGGAAGTCTTAGGGAGTTCACCTTTAGTTCTTTTATCAAGGTAATGTTCGACTCCAGCAAGTCCTTTGGCGTGGGGGATATTGGTATATAGGGATGTAACGTCTATTGTAGCTAGGATGGAGTTAGGTGTGAGCTTGTTGAGAAGTCCCTAATAGGGATGAAATATTAAGTTTTACTGTTTTGTGTTATGTGTTTTGTGTGTGTTACCAAAACTAATCTATCTACACCACTCTATCTACCAGGTAAAGTAGCTGATCCCTATCCTTGTATATAATAATCCTTAACTTCTTGAATATAATTTGTAAAGTAATCCGGAAGGCAACACACAAAATGAAGTCCTAAAGAAGTTTTCATTAAAAGGATATGTTTTCTGAATTCTAATAAATAATAATACCTGCTAAATCAGGCTTACACAGGAAATGATATAGTAGGCCTACACACAGTATACAGTATACAGTAGATTATCCTAATGAAACAATTGGGGATTTGGGGTGTTTGGATACCAATTTCTTGGATAGCTTTCCATGAAAACTCTCATTTCCACTGTTGATTACAAACACTAATTTTAACTGCCTCAGTATCTTGGGCTTCTCAGAAACACTATGTCCTGAAGTCTGCATTTGTTATATTAATAGTGTGTTTATTTAGTTATCACCTGATTCTGATTTAATGTATTATTATTTTATGTTTACTTTATGTTATGGGTTATTGGATGTGAAATACAAAAGGGGTTTAATATAGTATATTAAAGGCACAACACACTAAGCACTGTGCGTTTACTTTTAGAGGACATAGTTAGAATCAAACATCACAGCAGAACAGCGTACAAACTGTCATTGACAAAAACCTTAGGAAAACTGAGTGAAAATAGCGCACGGTTATATCGGACAAGATTTTGTTCATATGAGGCAATATCTTTGCAGTATTCCCTCGTGGAACTTGTGGTTCGCGCACAATGTAATTAAAATTTTGTTTTTTCCTGCTTTTGGTTGACCACTATTTATGATAACCATAAATTGGATAATCAATGCTCTACCTTTACTGTCTTTGAAAATATAAAGAAAATGGAAGATTTCCTCAAGTAAACAAAAGTATGAAAAACATGAGGTATAAAAATTTAACCCTCCGAGTGTTAGGTGTCGAAAAATCGACACATAACACACTTTGTGTAGTGTTTTGTGTTGATTTTTCCACTCACAAACACTGTTTACAGCAAAGGCTCTATGACTGACAAAATCGGATTGAACTGGATCGAGTTAGGTATCGTTCTTTTCGTTAGATTCTAAGCTTTCTAAAGGTCTGTCTCTAAGCGCTGTATGTTCTCCGAGCCGATCGTAATTGTAGCAGACAGCTGACGTGCATATTTCTAAACAGGTTAGTTAACCTCGGACCGATGACTGATGTGTTTTATTATGTTTATCATTGTTTTAGAGTTAAAAATCAAAAGTAGTGATATACGTGGTGCATTATAAGAAGATTCAAGTGATTTTGAAGGGCTGGTTGATGATCCTGAAGAAGTAGGTAGTGATATTGATGTAAATTATCAGCCAGATTCCTAGCTATGGTTAGGCTATGCATTCTTAGCTAAACGCTATGTACCGAAATCTGTTTTTTGCCCATAACTTATTTATTTGCAGATCTACAGTAGAACTCCGATTATCCGAATCAATAGGGACCAGACCCCATTCGGATAATCAAAAATTCGGATAATCGGATTTTTACCGGAATTCCA
Source organism: Macrosteles quadrilineatus (assembly GCF_028750875.1). NCBI lineage: Eukaryota > Metazoa > Arthropoda > Insecta > Hemiptera > Cicadellidae > Macrosteles > Macrosteles quadrilineatus. The sequence goes on from NW_026542596.1 coordinate 1,413,810, forward strand.
GGAATTTTAAAGAAAAATCCTCATTTACGGTACTAAGTGAACTTTTAAATAATAATAATTTAAATCAGAACATTTTTACAGTTTACAATGCTCATAGTACAAGTGTTCTATACATGTTATTAAGTCAATAGTGTTCCATCAAAGTCCAAAATTGGCTAAATGTGTTTAATAACAATTCTTTGATATTTTGCAAAACTTATTACTGTAGCTGTACGTTTTCAAAATTGTTGAAATAAGCGATTCGGATAATTGGAGATTCGGTTAATTGGAGTTCGGATAATTGGAGTTCTACTGTACTTCCTTATATGATTATATATTTGTAATTCTCATAAAATTTAGAACAAAGTGGCTATTTTCAAATATTTATAGGCCTATAATTTATACAACTTCATTGAGCGCGAACTTATTTTTTTTTTTGAAAATCTTCCAAAAAATTTTTTTTTTTACCTAAAAGATTTATTTGTAACAAATGTTCCTTATGTTTTATGTATAATATTGAAGCCCATGATTTTCCAAACAAAATGGTATATAGAACAGTATAATTAACATTGTTTTTAAGCTTCTCAGATCTGTTTTAATAAAACCTTGCAAATGTGCAAAAAATAGGCAAACATTAAGGCCAAAACTATGGACCCTCGGAGGGTTAATATCCCCCATAAAAATCATGAAAAATAATCAACGCTCTATTGTCTTTGAAAATATAATATAAAATGTAATATTTCCTCAAGTAAACAAAAATATAAAGAACACGATGTATAAAAATCTAATATCTCCTATCAAGTTCATGAAAGTTTAACAGAAGTAAATTATTGTTAAGTAGGTCTACATGAAAACAAATTGTCTTATGTTGTGTATGAAAATCTGCTATCTCCTGCCTAAAAAAAAATTTAACACCTGAAGTACTTAAAAAATATAATATCTCATGAATTTATACAAAAATGTTTAACCTCTTTTTAAATGCAGGACAATGTAAAATGTTCAGAAAAATTAAAAAAGTAATTATGGTTGATAGTTAAGATTCCGGTTAAATAATTTTCACTCTTACTATTCCAAATCATTCAAAGACTTGTTTAAGTACCTAGTAACTTTGCTGCTAGAGTATAAACCGAAAGAAAAACTGAGGAGCAATTTACACAGGAAAGGTTGTTAATCTGACGGCGCAGACACGTCCGTAAACCTTCCCTCTCTAATAGACTCTTGTCTCACCAATCACCTTCATCCACCTGATGACTGACTCACTCTCGCTAGTCCTTCAGTGAAATTACATTTGCCAAATAAAGAGAATGTGATTTAAATTCAGAGTGTCCACATTCTGGAAAGTCAGAGATAGTCATGGAAAGTCATGGAAATAGGCAATACCCCCGCCACAGCAAACCTGCAGACTAAGCAAATTTCCATTTGCCTAATTGGATTCACATTTCACACTAAAATTTCTCCTAATAAAATATCACATTTATTCCCTATTTAAATAGCATTAGTTTAACGAGTACCTCTAGTTTGAAACAGGAAGGGTAAAAAAAAAAATTATGTCAATAGTTAGGTACGAAATAAATGCATTTTCCAAATTTTATCAAAATATGCTCATAAACAAGCACACAACAACAGTTTACTTATTCTTTAAGAATAAAATGGATGTTTTAAATTTACATTTTTTTTAAAATTTTCTCCGTAACCATTAGGCGCATAAAACGCTTCAACATACTAAATTATTTGTTTTTAAGCTCTACAATATGGTTTGGAAAGAAATTGCTAAATTTTATGTTTTTAGGGTCAAAAATGAGAAAAACCAATTTTTACCCCATAAAACCCCGCATAAACCCCTGTTCCCATGGTCTGATCATGCTGGTTCGTGAACTCATTAGAATAAATGTAGACTTACATGTTTACACAAAATTTCATCAAAATCAGATAATTTTTGCTCCAGTTATCGATATTGTGCTAACGGACACACACACACACATATATATATACATATATCAATTTGAACGGTTGGTGTTTTTGGCCTCTAGGGACCTCAAAACGAAAAAGCAAATCGGTCCCGGGTCCAGGTCTTACCATGAGAACCACGGTAATAGCTTATTCCCTATATGGAAATTCACTAAAAAGTAATGGAAGTCATGGAAATCCCCAATGAAGGATGGATTTGACGGGATTTTTTGATGCTCCAGTCGGCCATAACCCTGACTATTGTAGCATTTTTCAGGGTCTTTCACTAATGTACCACTATTCAATTAACTATAGTTGTATTAGTTTATGAGTTTTGAGTTTGTATTAGTTCACTACAATCTGTCCCTTCTTGGTATCTTATCATTTAATTAATGTTTTTAAGATATTGTTGCAACAGTAGTGTATATTAAAATGTTACAACTTTATTATTGCAACTCAAATTGCAATACAAACATCGTTTTAATGTTTTGAGTTGTCTTAAATTAAGTATTTTCTAAGTTAAGCTAAATTTTTAAACACTTAAAAAAGAAGCTTTCCAAAGAAGCTTTCCGTCCTGGCTTTCAAAAGAAAAGTGAAAAAGATGTAAAATATTGTATATAGATTATAATTTTGTTTTGTCATACACAGTGTTTTGTATTATAATTTTTGTATATTTTTAAGTTAGTTATATTGACAAGAGTCACTTTGTAAAACAGTTCTTGTACTGAAAGACGCTCGCAAATAAAGGCATTTTTATTTATTTATTTATTTATCACTCTAAACTCAATAAAAAATAAATAAGTATATTGGAAGGAAAAAAGAAAGTGGAGAGAGAACTTGGCCTTGATATAACCAGCTGATCTCTAGTTGTTGATTTTTATGTTATGTTTTGAATTTGGATTATAAACACTAGGCCTAACTTGTTTAAAAATGATTATTTCATTAAAATAGTTTAATTAATAGATAAAATAACAATCTCCTTTCAATGAAAACTTCTTTAGGCCTTCATTTTGTCTGTTGCCTTCCGGATTACTTTACAAATTATATTCAATAAGTTAGGGATTATTATATACAAGGATAGGATCAGCTAGTTTACCTGGTAGATAGAGTCCAGATTAGTTTTGGTAACACACACAAAACACATAACACAAAACAGTAAAACTTAATATTTCATCTATATTAGGGACTTCTCAACAAGTTCACACCTAACTCCACCCTAGCTACAATAGACGTTACATCCCTACATACCAATATCCCCCACGCCAACGTACTTGCTGGAGTCGAACATTACCTTGATAAACGGACTAAAGGTGAACTTCCTAAAGCCTCTTTTATCATGAGACCACACATAACCTTTGTTTATTTAGTGAAACAGGTATATGGCGTTCAATAATAAACAGCACTTTTTATGGTTGGATCTTAAGGTTAAGAAAAGTTTATAGCTATTTTATAGTTTAAAACTAAACCCAGCAGGACTAAATCATTAGACTGAGTAATTGAAGAACCTGCTGGTCTAAATAAAAGCAATTAAAACTGAAACAACTTTCACATTCTGGACCCATAGATCATTAATATTTGGGCTTAACTATCCCTAGTGTGTCCTTATAAAAAACTTAAAAAAAAATTGGGCTTGTGTGAAATTTAAAACAAGTGCCTGACTAGAGTGTTATCCAACAATGGTTTGTTTCAGGTTCCAAGCAAACTTTTGAAGGGGAAGACGAGCTACTGAACCAAGTACGGAATGCTTTAAATGACGTCAGGCCAGAGAGAATAGGTAAAAAGGTTGTAGACAATGTAGAAGATCATTCCACAGATACAAAACGTGGTGAAATACATTAATTTAACCAATAAATAGTGACTATTAGCGATAAGTCGGCAATTATTGTCAACCAGTCAAATATATCTATGTTACTTGAAACCCAGAAAATTATGTGATAAAAGCTTAAGTTCGTTGTTAACTTGCTTTGTTGTTATTTTTGTACATACACCCACTGAGATATTCTGGCAAATGTTAATAAAGCTGGCTTAGTAAAATAAATGTGTTTTATTTATAGGTTAACTAATTGAAATGTATAAAGAACTGCACTACTTTTAGGTATAACGCACAACATAGAACATGACTTACTTTTAGCATGGATGACGTTAGACAGCCGTTCAGCGGGCAATCTGGTAGGTAGCAATGACGTCACGGCATTGGTACAGTGCAGCCAACACCGTTAAAACAATCTAGTCCTCTTAAGCCTTGATTATATATTACACTCGCCAACCCTTATAAAATAGTTGGCCCACAACTTAAAACTTCTTATAAAACTTTAATTCAACATAAAACGTTCTTTAAAACCAAACAATTTTTTAACTTCCATTTTTTTTTCTTCTTTTTTTTATATATATTTTTTTTAATAACCAACTAAAAATTCTTCTTTTTGAATCGTGTGTATACACACTTACAAGTCCAGTTTAGCTGGTTTGCGCACAGTCCGCTGCGATCTTCTAACCACAGGAGTTGGACTGCACTGCACCTCTGGACGCTGCCCCTCTTCCATCGACTTCCGTCCTTGGGGTGACGGTGGACTTCTGGCCCTTGGCGATGACGGCAAACTCTGCCGACTTGGAGATACTCTCTCCGGCGACACGCTGACGGTCACTGATTCCGGTGGATCTGGCACTTCCTCTCTTCTAACCAAAATTTCCTCTTCCTCCACCTGACTTGGTCTTAGATGATCAGCGTGACAAAACCTGGTGCGGTTCAGGACCCTCACAAGATAAGTTACTGGACTTCTACACTCCACAATTTGGCCGGGAACCCAAGAAATTTTTTCCTGCCTCACCGTCTTTACTAACACATGCTGGCCTTCACTGAAGGACCTATCAGAGCCTCTGTGTTTATCTGCTGCCCGTTTTTGCAACTCCTGTTGCTTCCTGGCCTCATCAAGCAAATTTGGCTTCAACATTGTTAAGTGAGTTCTAGGCTTCCAGCGTAGGAACAATTCAGCCGGACTCACGCCTGTCACTGAAGTGGGGGTGTTGCGATAGGAAAATAGAAAATTATCTAGCTTATGCTGTAAAGAAGTAGGATGACTGCGCTTCTCACTCAAGACCTGGCGCAGCAGACTCTTCTTGACTTCCTGAACTGAACGTTCTGCGGCTCCGTTGGATGCCGGGTGATAGGGTGGGGACAGGGTGAATTTGACACCATTCTTTCTAAGGAATTCACGGAATTCGAGACTAGTGAATGAGGTACCATTATCAGAAACCAATTCTTCGGGCAAACCATAGGCTGCAAACAAAGTCCGAAGCTTCTCTATAGTCTTGGAGGAAGATGTAGAGCTCATCAGAAACACCTCAATCCATTTTGAGTTACTATCGACTAGGATGAGCATCTGCTGTCTTGACGTGGGATCTTCTGCAAAATCAATGTGAACTCTGCGCCACCTCTCCGTGGCTAACGGCCATTGATGCAATGGAACTCTAGGACTGGCATTTCTCGTGCCTTGACATACAAAACAAGACGCCACTGTCTCCTCAATGGATTTTTCGATACCTGGCCACCACACGTAGCTTCTAGCCAACAACTTCATCCGGGTTATACCAGGATGCTGTTCATGGAGCATCTGGATAACGTTCTCCCTCAACATCTCAGGAATCACCACCCGACTTCCCCACAAGATACAATTCTTGTCCACTGACAACTCCAATCGTCTCCTCTGAAATGGAAGCAACATAGGATTTTGAACCTCCCGCCAGCCATGTAAAACAAAGTCCCGAACCCTCGACAACAATGGATCTTTGTCCGTCAATCTTCCTACGTCCAAAGACGTAATCGGAGAATCATCACTCACACTGCAGAAATTGATTACTTGAACACAAGACTCAACATGTGAAACATAATTATCCTCCAATTCCAACGATTCATCATCTTGTAGAGGTAGGCGTGATAACGCATCAGCGTGGGGTAAGTCAACCCCTTTTCGATATTTAACCTCAAAATTGTATGCTGCCAGAATGAGAGCCCATCGCTGAAGTCTTGCCGCAGCTAGGCTAGGTACACCACGTTTTGTTCCAAAAATTGCCGCTAACGGCTGATGATCCGTCTGTAACACACAGTTCTTACGACCATAAATATACTTGTGGAATTTCTTTACACCGAATATCAACGCCAATGCTTCCTTGTGTAGTTGGGAATAATTTTTCTCACTAGGGCTAAGAGTTTTGGACGCAAAAGCTACAGGCCGCTCTTCTCCATCGACCATATGAGACAGAATGGCTGACACTCCCCTAGGGCTAGCATCACACGTTAAAACAAGTGGCTTAGACACATCATAATGCACCAAAATATTGGAGTCAAGAACCCATGACTTACTTTCCTCAAAAGTGCGTGAACACTCTTTGGTCCACTTCCATGGGACGTCCTTCTTCAAAAGATCATAAAAACAACTGATTTTTGATGACAAATTGTAAATAAACTTTCCATAGTAATTAATCAACCCAATGTAGGCCCTTAACTCATCCTTGTTACTCGGTTCCGGGGCATTTCGAATAGCCGACACAATCCCTTGCTGGGGGCTGATTCCCGTTGCTGAAACCACATAGCCTAAATACTCAACCTTAGGCTGCAAAAATTTACACTTGCTCTCGTTAACCCGAACTCCATAATCCATCAGACGCTGAAACAGATTTTCTAATCTACTACAAGCTTCTTCACGTGTTGAGCCTCCCACTAGAACATCGTCCAAGTACGCTACGGTACCTGGTAACCCACATACAATCTGATCAATGACTGCTTGAAAAATAGCCGGTGCGGACGACAACCCATACGGCAAACGTCTCAATCTAAAAAGTCCTTTATGGGTAGTCAAGGTTAACAAAGGTTGTGACTCCTCTGCTACTGCTAACTGCTGATAGGCATTTGTGAGGTCGATTACTGAAAAGTATGTACATCCTGACAACGAGGCAAAAATATCTTCCGGTTGCGGAAGCGGATAGTGCTCTGTTTGCAGCACCGGATTTAACGTTACCTTAAAATCGGCGCACAATCTTACGCCATTTGGTTTAGGAACCGTCACCAACGGTGTAGCCCACTCGGAGCTGGAAACCCTATAGGCTATTCCATCGTTAACCATTCGGTCTAACTCTTGTTCAACCTTCTCCCTCAAACTATAAGGCACTGGCCTATATTTACAAAACTTGGGAACTACATTGTCTTTAAGAATAATGTGAGCAGTAACCCCTTTAATTTCTCCAGCTCCCGTTTGAAATACCATAGCATATTTATTTTTCAACGTTTGCACATCAACTTCAGTTGTACTGCTAAGCTTAGGCCTACTCAGTTGATCCTTACAACTAGGTCCTGATACACTACTCACAGGGTTAGGCTCAGACAAAGTCAAATTAATTTGATTACTAGGCCTACTCTGTAGGCCTACTTCCGATACTACTGAAAAAATAGAACGCCAATCAAGTTTCAACTTGGCCAACCAGCTCCTTCCCAACAACATAGGCTGGTTCCTACGACACATTTTCACAACCAATAAGGGCAACATAACTTCTTGACCTTTATATTTTACAGTTACATCAGCTTGGCCTAGCACAGGCACCTCCCCACCAGTGTATGTCAATAAACTCAAATTTACATGATTTAATTCCACATTAGGAAATTTTTCCGCAAAAACCTCAGACGGGCACACGGATACTGCTGATCCACTATCAATTTCCATTTCTACAACTACATCTTCTATCATTAGTCTTACCTTGTAAGCTTCTGTACCGTCAGATAGGCCTAGATTGTACAAACACAAGTCCCGAGTCTCCTTGACTATATCCAAGTTAGGCCTAGGCCTAGGGTCCTCCTCTTCCAAATTAAGATGATGCACCTTGTGTGGGGCAAATCTTCCACTCTTGGACTTTGAATTCTGCTTGTTAAATTTATTTCGGGACTTACAAGCCTTGAACAAATGCCCAACCATATTGCATGCATTGCACTTGTAACTAGAATATGGACAATCATTAGCTTTATGTTCCACTGAATTACACCTGTAACACTTATTTTTCCCATTAAACCCCATATTTGGTTTAAAATAACCATTTACATTGGATTTATTAAAAGAGCTAGCAGGTAAAACATTTTTACCACGTTTCATACTCAAACTGTTAACATCCTGTTTCGAACTGAAAAGACCTGTTTGCTTCTCTGCTTGTTCCAGCCTGAGAGCCAAAGTCTGAGCTTCTTCAAAATCTAAGTCTTCAGACAACAATTTTTGTCGTATCACCTCATTATTAATTCCAGAAATCAATTTGTCCCTAAGGGCATCTTTCAGAAATGTAGAAAATTTACAAGTACTAGACAAATGCTTGATAGCTACAACAAATTCAGAAATAGTTTCGGTAGGCTTTTGTACCCTGGAATAAAACATGTATCGTTCCGCCACTACTAACTTCTTTGGGGAAAAATGTTTGACCAATACTTTTGACAAATCTTCATAAGATTTACTATCCACCTCATCAGGAGACACAATATCTGACAAAACTGCTAATATTTTAGGGCCCAGAACAGTAATCAACACTGAAACTTTACTACCATCTTCAATACTATTGGCCTTGAAATAGTGTTTGAGACGCATTAAATACGACTCAATGGCTTCCTCATGGGGATTAAACTCTCCCACCTTCCCAATACCTGACATTTTCGTCACAGTAGATCCTTTTCCTTTGTCCTTTTTGTCTCCCATTAACACTCGCGGAAAAGATTTTTACTTTTTAATCCATAGAAAGAAATCCGTAATTACCGACTGCGCCAATGAAATGTATAAAGAACTGCACTACTTTTAGGTATAACGCACAACATAGAACATGACTTACTTTTAGCATGGATGACGTTAGACAGCCGTTCAGCGGGCAATCTGGTAGGTAGCAATGACGTCACGGCATTGGTACAGTGCAGCCAACACCGTTAAAACAATCTAGTCCTCTTAAGCCTTGATTATATATTACACTAATGCTTGGATTGCTTACTTAATTAATTGTCTTGGTAGCAGTTAAGTTGTCAATTAATTTTCAATTCAATTATCAATTATTTAAGATGGGGATGTGCTATGTGCATATTTTAACCCAAATATGAGTTAAGGATGAGTGTAACATAACATAAATTACAATATTTTTATATTTCAGAAAATAAAATAGGCCGTTGCAATTAGCTGTTTATTTCATCAGCTGACTAAGTGTGTCGGTAATAGTATATTACGTTACTAGTCCTGAAAATAAGTGTTTACCGGACGAGTGTGGTCGTTCCCGTGCGAGACGAAGTCGAGTACGGGATTACCATACGAGTCCGGTACACACATTTTGGACGAGTGACGTACGATAGTTTACGCCATACTACTAAATCTGTACAAATCCTTATATATTTCCACCAACTAAAGGACTAAAAATCACTAGTCATTGAGAGGTTATGTTTTTGTTTATAACCACTCATTGCCACCTAAATACTAAATACAGTACAATCAGCTGATTGGTGTCCGGTAAAACTCATTGCAGCACAGTAGTACGCAATGAAACCCCATTTGAATAAGCTGGCGGCAAACAGCTGTTTTCTGGACTAAATACTTGCGTGGGAAGTTCGTCAAAATAATGTAGTGTGGCGTAAAAGTACATTACGTTACTTTTCTGTGTGTAGGCACGGCAAAGGGCAACTTTCCAGCCAATCAATACAGATGGAAAAGCACCTATTTCTGTGTAGTATGATGTAAAAAAAATTGTCTGATTCATGGGAAAGATTTGATTTAATGTGTTTTCTTAATATATTATTTTGGTTCGTTGAGTAAAACAAATCAATCAAAGTGAAGCATTTAACCAACAAAGTTTATTTTTTGATAGTTCCAATCTACACTTGTTATGCCAAAGGAGTTTTAGTGACCTGGAGAATTATGAACATTGACCTTGCATGTTATAATCCTTCTTAGGGCAACTCCCCTTGTATGCCTTTGGCACTACATGTTCTCTGCTGTTTGATATCAGCTAATTACTTTAACAGTTTGTATTATCATCTATATTAGCTTTTACCAAAATATAAATATTTGTTTACTTTTTTAAGGAGAAAGAAGGATACACAACTAACTAACCTGAATAAAGAGTTCCAGGAGGTCAAAACACATAAAAAGTACACATTAAACTGATATTTCGTCCCTTTCAGGGGCTTCTTCAGAGGTAGAAGGTAGAATGGCAGTTACAGTTGTGACACTGTTTTAAATGTCTTGCCAACACTTAATACGCTAAAAGTTATAAACTGTATATACACATATTTAGTTATTTACACCATTAATTTTACTGTACTACTGTAGTTAGTTGTGTGGGCAAGGAATATTTTGGAAGGAATTTGGATTTATCTTATGTTTAAGTTGGGTGGAGCTCGTGAATTTGTAACAAATTGATAGGCCATTTCCCATCTTCTAAGCATGAGCTATTGCATTGGTTCTTTGGTAGGGATTTCACAGCTTTTGTGGTGTAGCAACTGTCATGTCAAATTGGAGGTTGTAATATGTTGTTCTATGAGTTTTTCTTTGTTGGGTTTAACATCATGACGGTATCCATTCATCCTTTTTCGTAAAGTTTCTGTTGTGAGGCCAATGTATTGGGCAGGGCATTGGGTGCATTCTAATTGGTAAATCATGTTTACTGAGTTGCAGGTGAGGTGTCCTTTTTTTGTACTGTCTATTGTGGAAAGAGCTGGAGAATGTTTCTGCTGGTTTGTGAATGTTGCAGGATTTGCACCGTTTCTCATTACAAGGGTAAGAGCCGGGGTTAGGCTTTTCTGTTGGGGGTATTGAGGTGTCTGGTAGTTTGGGACAAGTAAGTTTTTCAGATTTGGAGGTTGTCGGATGGAGGTTTTTGGAGAAGATTCTTGGTTAGGCTCAAAGATTGTAGAATTTTGAAGGCTGATTTTAGAAGATGGTTCAGAGATTGTAGGCCAGGGTGGTAGGTGGTTATTAAATTTAGGTTTTGGTCTTGGTTATATTCTTCTCCTTTCTGGGGTTTTTGTTGGATTGAGCTGCTTGTATTTGGGATTTTACAAGGTTTATTGTTGTTATGTTTATTGTTAGGTCCTGGAAGTTGACTGATTAGTTAGAGAACCCCCATTTTGAAGGTCGTGATAAAAGAAAACTAACAACACAAATTAGAGGTCTCTATCTTAACCCAGTAAAATATGGCAGTCAATTGGAATCTTTAGAAATCTGAATTAACTTACAATTTTCCTTACGTAACATTTTGGGAACAGTTAATATAAGATTTTTTAAAGCACTATTAACATCTCATTTTATTATTCATTACAAGGTTACAAACTTTCTACTGAAGATTTCTACTGAAACCAGTATTTTTTTTGTAATTGTATTGCCATGTAATGTAAAAACTTGCATAATCAAAAATATTTTGTTTTTTGTTGAAAAGCAAACCTACCTATTCAATTTAATCATTCAGTTTGAATTAGAGAGAAAAAGATCAGATTGCTGAATCCTACCTAAATAAGATGTTAGATCAACAAAAACTTTTAAAACATTGGTCAGTCGGCATACAAGCTGAGTGGAGCAGAACAGTTTAATGAGAAGAACAAAGTTTTCTTTTGGTTCAATAGGATTAAAAATGAGAGCAATTGCGTTTGTAAATCATCAAAGTTTTTAGTAGAAATTCACGTTAAACATTTCACAGAGGGCTTGAATATAATTTAATTTATAAAGCTCACAAGGGGAAAGTTATATTATTTGTAAAAAAGTAACCTCTTGGATACATTTTTTTTTGTATTTTAATAAAGCAATTAATTAAAGTGGTTCTCTGCCTCTTTTAGTTAATTTTAGCGAATTTCCCTATATTAGCTATTACCGTAGGTGGCATGGTAAGACCAGGACCGATTTACTTTTTCATTTTGATGTCGCCAGAGGCCAAAAACACAATTATTCGTTCAAATTTATATATATGTAAACATTAACGTTTGTAACCGTTTTTTGATGGTTATCCACCATCAACATTAAGGTTAGTATTTTGTTTTACGAGTTTTTCATGTATATACAGAATTTATTGTGGCACATGGATACTTGAACACAAGTGTACTTGTGTACTTATACTCTCTTTAAAAATAAAATTCCAACTCACCTTCCCACCTAATTTGGGACACAGGGTATTACTAAGAAAAAGGGTACACTAATACACAAGTACATTTGTACTGGATGAAATATTTACTTTAGAAGTCTTCAGAAAACAAATAATTTGGTGAACAATTTAAATGCATGATTAAGTGATGCTTGCTGAAGTTTTCAACATAAGAGAAGTTGGTAGAGGAAAGTGGTCTTCTTCAAAGTGTTAATTGTTGAGATAGCTCCTGAAACAAAATGCCATTATGTAGACACTGTATTATTGATTCATCCATTTAGTAAAATAATGATTCATACTAGCCCTATATCATCGGGATGAGAGAGTAACCTATGGTCATTTCACAAAATTTAGGAGGTTTGAAGGGAAGTTACCCATCACTCTTTTGCAGTTGATTGTATGTTGCAGCTGATTGGTGTTTAAGCAAACCTCAGCTGTTGAGCTATTTTTCAAAGGTAGGATCTAGTGAAGGGGATAGATTTCTTCTTTTAAACCCGCCTAAATTTAGTGAATGAGTATATAGAGGACAATCTCTAGTCTAATAGAATACAATGGCTGTTACAATCAACTGTTAAAAACCTTTAAAAAAAACATTAATTCTTAAAAAAAAACCAGACCGATGCAGCACAACACCCCCATCATTAACCACTAATGAGTTTAGAAGGCGAGATTAGGACATAATGTTCATTGTTTTTCTTAACATCTCCTAATTGTTTTATAAATTGCATGAACAAGGGTTTGGTCCCATAAAATTAAGGATAGAATATGTTTATCATTTTTTATTTTTCTAACCTAAAACAAGGTTTAACCATAACTAGTGGTTGTGTACTACAGGTTGGGAAATATTACACACATATCAGTACATCTATTGGTTATAGCACAGATGCCATTTTTAGGTTAAATAATCATTCCAGCCAACAAAAAGGTTGTCAAAATACCAGGGTTTGGACCGTCCTGAAAATTAAAAAAAAGCCTAGGCAAAGATTTATGCAAAAATAATCAAACAAAATCTGAGCAAATCCACCAACTTACATGAAGATGCTAGAGTCAGTTGTAGTTCCAGTTGTCAAAGGAAGGTATGATCTCTCTACATCTGTTGAGAAAGTCTCTTTTATATCCCGGGGGACAAGTGTCTCTACTGGGGACATAGATAGGATTGGCTGATACATTGTAGGACCAGCCTAACACCAAGCATACAGCCACCATGGACACAATCACTACTAGCCGGGCAATCATAGCTGGACCTGGAGTTGGACATTGCGAGGTTTAAGTCAACAGATATCCTACTATTGACTTTTGACTCAGTATAATAGTAGTAGACAGACATCCCGTATATAGCTGTTGCCAATGTGTTACATTACATTGTTAATTAAGCTATTCCCAGAAAGAGTTTCCCCAATAGCTTTTGTTACTATGAAACTCGTATGACATAAAAATGCTGTAGTTGACAATAAATTGTTATTTTTGGCTTGGTCAACAGGCGTATTCGACAGAATTAGTAATATAGGGCGTCATCCAAGTAAACAGTCAAACTTCAGGAAATGGTTCTATTGGTCAAAATGAAATAAAAATCAAGAATGTAATTTTCCCCAAAAAACGCTTTGTTATCCATCTGGCTAGGCTATACAAAGTGTGCCTCAATTTGCCTTATTTTCAACTGAAGATGATATTTGAGCTATTTGTTATTGGATCTTTTTCAATTGGTGTTGTTTCATTGAACATTTAAAATGGTAAACAAAAATGTTCTTGACATATTTTCATAATAATTACCCCTTTTTTAGAATTTAAGAAATAAACATTGAACTCTATTTTGAAATTAGGGATTGGACCAACTTATTTTTTTTTATTGTACGAAAATACTAAGCAAGTTCCACAAAGATTGTTTGAAAATATTCAAAGATACACTTAAATATTGTACTTGATTATTTTAGTGTAAAAATATGGTGGATCTCTGGTTAACAAAGCGTTTTTGGGAAATACGTCATTCTTGATTTTCCCTTTAATTTTACCCGTTTCCCGGAGTTTTTCCCTTTAATTTTACCCGTTTCCCGGAGTTTGGTCGTTTACGTACGGGACACTCTGTATACATCAACACACACTCTCATTGTCTTTCTTTATTAACTTTAACGTTAATTTTTATCATAAAACTATTTACAGCTTTAACATGGGAATAAAATGTCTACCGAGTCAGCCCCACACACTCAAGAATGAGTTTAATCATTGACTTTGATAGGAATAAATTAATCTAATCTAGACAAACAATATTCACCCTACATATATCATACAGGGTGTCCCATAAGCAAGTTCGAAAAATGAGGGGTATGTTAAATGGGTATACGAAATAACATGAAAATTGAGAATAAACATTTTTGCAAAAACACCTCGTTAGCAAAATATCCGCCATTTTAGGTTTTTTGGATTTTAAATTCATATCCTAAAACTATTTAAGAAATCTTTATGAAATTTGGTTTACAATGTTTAGGAGCCATAAACTTTTATGGAAAATAACCATAAAAAATATTATTTGGTTAAAAAGGCAGCCATTTTACTTTTATAACTTTAATTACTAAAATATGGCAACACTAAGTTCAAAGATCCAATAATAAATAAATAGCTGAGAAAAAAAACAGTCTAGACTGTTAGGGTGCACCTCCTTTTACGTTTAAAAATTGTGATTTCTTAGCTATTTTTATTATCATTTGATTTATTTGAACTTGGTGGTATTTGATGGATAATTTGAAATGCTAAATATTTCTTGCTACATAATGAGAAGTTTTTTGAAAAAATATTCTTTATTTTCATTTTATTTTGACCCATTACACCTATTCATAAATTTGTGTACTTACCTACAGGACACTCTTTATACCTAAAAAACCTCACCTATGCTTTTTTTCGATCTCTATTTTATTTAAGTTGATCCCTATTCAAGTCAACAAGTTTCAAGTTAATCTTCTTATACATTTTTAGATGTATTAAGCCAGGTTATGTAAAAAGTATTTCTTGTATTTTTTTTCAGAGTTATTAATTGTTATACCATTATTGAAAATATTAATTACAAAACACTCCAAAATAAAAATAAAATAATTTAAATAGTAGGATTTCAATCTATAAATAAGATGTAAACAAAACGACTACTTTGCTTAAGCTGGAAAAAAATTTTGTTCAATTTTAACAAATACCTTGCTTATTAAAGAAACATAAGTTTATTGGTCTAAAATAATAGATTGGTAGCATATAAAATGATTAACTTTTTGGATGATTTTTAGTAAAAACATAAACTATAGTGGGAGTAAAAAATGGGTTTGTCAATATTATTGAAATTTAGAACAAATAGGTACTTGTCCAGTGATACTTTGCGAATCAAATAAATTTGCTAGAACATTGATAGTGAATAAAAAGTTTCCTTAATAGTGGATAAGAGTTAAATGGAAATCTGAATGCATAGTATTTAAATAGAAAAATTAAAACAAATGTATAAACGAGCAGCAGAATTTTTAATGTTTGATGTGGTACGGTAAACTAAATCTTATATTTTCCTTAAGTCTACTTCTCTTATATTAAAATAAAGATATTTATGATATTCAAATGAAAATTTACAGATCAATTTAAACATATATATTCACTCCTGATAAAATTACAAGAACAACTTGTGGAGTTCACTTTTAAGTTGATTTTATAATATCGATATTAGGGTCTATATTTACTAACTTAAATACTCACTACAATATAAACTTTAAACCACTGTAATGTCCAACTGCACAGGATCACAAACTAGTTGATCGTAGTGAAAATGAGAATTGATCTGAAAATTGTGATCAACTGATTCAGGAACTGACTAACCTACACATCCGGTGGCTAACCTGCATCAGATAGTGAATTGATAAGATATGATGGTTCTACGTTCTACTTCTACAGTTTAGTGACTAAACACCTCAACTAGAGTACACCGTGAGAGTTAAGTGATAGAATAGGTGCGGTATATTCGTAGTCCATTTCTCTTAAGTGGCCTTGACTAATGAAACAACTGAGTAGGAACCAAAATTGATTCATAACCATCCCAGTAGTACTGTATGGTTCAGAAACTTTGAGATTAGAGTGTAGAGACAATATACGGACCAGTTCAAGATAACAGAGGTTGAGATATGAAAGAATATAGAGTTTTTTTTTTTATTCATTGTCAAGCCCCTGAGCTGTAGATATTATTGTAAGACTAGATTACTTACGTCAATAGCTCATTGAATCGTGAATTTCACTTCATGTTTCGACACATTGTCATCATCAGCTGAGTACTAACTAGTGAAGTTTTTATTCACCATATGGTTTTGTCATTGTTGAATTAAATAAACACGTAACACGAATACAACACGACACGGAACATAAAGCTTTACGTGTTGTAAATGTATGTGTTCCGTGTCGTGTTGTATTCGTGTTACGTGTTACGTGTTTATTTAATTGAACAATGACGAAACCATATGGTGAATAAAAACTTCACTAGTTAGTACTCAGCTGATGATGACAATGTGTCGAAACATGTACTGAAACATGAAGTGAAATTCAATGAGCTATTGACGTAAGTAATCTAGTCTTACAAGAACATAGAGCTCAGAAAAATTGATAAACACCCAGATTTGAGGGTGTTTCCAAAAGTAAAAGGCTCGGTTGGCTATGTGGGATGGAGAGAAGATAAATAACTTTTAAAAGTGTATTCCAAGCAGTACCACAAGGTAAACGACCTCTTGGAAGACCAAGAATGACATGGCAAAATCAAGTAATGAAAGATCTTCTTACTGGGATCTACGTTAGATGAGGCAGGGGATAGAAGATATTGGGATGCCAGAATCCTCTTAAGGTGTCAGTGGCCTATAATCGGATTAAACAAATAGGTGGTCTCGTGACATTTGCTTAAAATGGATTTCCCCATTAAAACTGCTAGGATTTGCCAATATGCATGTTAAATAGCTGTTAACATAAATTAAATTTAGTTTTAATTGACTTCTCGATTCCCGTCCTTAGAATGGGTCCACAGCTCATAGTCAGTAATAAACTTACATTGTGATTTTCACTACAATCCAATACTCATCTTAAATTTCATATTTTGAGTTAAAATACGCCTCAGTAGCATTAGCATTCCCAGCTAATCTAATAGTTGTGATGTCGTGTAGGATTATACTGATTCAACAGAAGTATATAATTATGATTTCTCAGCTTATAAACATGAAGATGCTAATGAATTGACCATTATTGTTTGAAGAAAAACAAAATGGTAGTCACTAGCGTTTGCCAAGCAAGCCTTGATGTTATAACTTTCACCTTTCACAGTTCCACAGACAATAGCTCTTATCAGTGAACTAGTCAGTGTGTCAGTAACAATAACAACATTCTCATTGTGTTCTGTTATATGTTTGTCAAATTACTCAAACCATCAAGGTTGTGTGATCATGTTCCGAGACTGTAGTCTGGTAAATAGCTTTGATTTGCAGTTAACAACATTAGATGTTTGTAGGCCTATACGGGCCGCGGGCCTACCTCCAAAATAAACTCCAGCTAAAGGCTCTTGTGTGGCAATGAGTCACATTCACTTACCTATAAGATAATCACGCTATTCTTTAGGATTAATGCGTTCATCATATAGAACCTAGAATTTGAATGTAATGGCAATGACAATCAACGTAGTCAATTAACTATAGCTACGAAATGGTGTCCTGGTGCCTGTGGTACAAGCAAATCATTTTCATTTTAAGTTGTTATTGTGTGTTTTTTCAGACTTCTATCGACTTCGTTGTCAAATGTGATTTAATTGATTTTTTTATAATGAGGTTGGTGGCCTCTTTTAACCTTGCATTTGCCCGTCCACATAGATTACACGTATATGTGCGTGGAACATATCCAGCTAGGGGTGCGCTGGTACATTACAACTGTCCTCATAAAAAGTCGTAACAGGTACTAGGAACCGAACCCACGACACCGCTGCTTCGCCCCGAAATCGTGGTGCTACCGACTCAGCTTTCGACTAACAAAACATTTGATAAGAAATCTATATATTTAATTCCGTAAGCGAATCGGTCCCCACGAAATATCTCGAGCTAGGAAAAAGGTAGCATGGCTACATTTAAAATAACCAATGTTATTCATTTCATAGTACATATTATATTAATCAAATTTGGCAAAATTATCCATTCCATCCCATACTACCAACATAAAAAATGTGTCTCTTCCTCACAGCAGGAAACCTAAGTATTCTTTAATTCTAAAAATATCACTTAACAATGGCAATGGCAACAATGGGCAATGGGGAATAAATATCACTTGTTTATGGAAATATTTTGGTTAAAATCCAGACGAATTGAAATTAGCTTAGTCTGCAGGTTTGCTGCGGCGGGAATATTTGTACTTGTATGTGGAATTGGTCGTAGGCGTAAAATTGATTTTTGGGCTGCAAAACATCAGATCTGTTCATATCATTATACTAATGGATATAAATAACAATGAAAGAAAGGAATTTTGGGTAAATCCTTTTTGAATTGTGTTATTGGCAGAAAAAGTATGGTTAGCAACTTAACTTACGAACAAATAATAACAAGTTTATAATAACACGGGGAGAGATAACTTGCAGCTGGCATAACAATAGTTGGATTGGAGCTCTCTGATTCGTTGATGTGGGAAAAAGGTTATGCCACGATATTGAATGTAATTTGATAAAATGGCCAACAGAAATGCAGTTGTCCTCACACCGTGATTTCAATGAAGAAAGACTTTTTCCTCAACATGTATTTGACAAAATATACATGTAGTATGAAAATTATTATTTTTTAGAAATAAAATGAGTTACGCTTTATTTACTCACCATTCCTGTTAACCCCACTTCTTCCCATAGCCCTTCTTGTGACCTCCACCGTAACCTCCATGGCCATGACCCCCGTAACCATAGGATATGGGAACGACAGCGTAACCTACATATCCACCATGACCTCCTCCACAACAACCACCTCCATGACCCCCATAGCCCCCATAACCTCCTCCATACCCTTTATACTTGGTTCCGTCTATCACAGAGAAGACCGCGATTACCAGAAGCAACAACGCACTCGTCTTCATGGTGAGACTGAATAAAACAGGATATTCTAATTTTATTAAAGATGACTTGAGAGTGGAAATCCCGCAGCGTCAGACCTTATTGTCCAGTGCGAGATAATGCCAAGTTGTACACGCGCTGTGATTCTTCCTCGGACCTGCACTTAAAGAGTCATTACGCATCCTTGAATAAGATAGTAGGCTAAAGTGGCAAGAAATGCGGATCCTTGGGTTATTCGAGAAATCACAATGTAAATATGATTTTCATTTATTCGTGAAAATGAAAACTCTCAATCAAAATTGTATACAAAATAAGTTTGTTGAAGGGTTAATAGCCTAGCACAGGTGTTCAAATTACCTTGAACAAATCATTCCCCAACAACTACGGCAGTATTTTTTCAGAGTTAAAAGAAAATATTGGAAACAATGTGTTTTTAATTTAATCGTATTCGATATTCGCTATATTCGGTAACTGAATGGAAAGTGCTCGCTAACAATCTGAAGGTCACCGGTTCGATCCTGAGAAAGTTTAGCTTTTTGATGGTTCGAAACTGGACCCAGCTGTCCTTCATCATCCAGCTTATCTTAGCCAGTAACAAAGCTACACAGATAATCTCAACACTCATATTTGGGTTAAAATACGCACACATGTGGCATCCCGATTTCAACTAATTGATAATTGATAATTCAGGCGGATATAATACTACGGCATTTAGACGAGAGTTAATTAATTTGGAAGAGTAAATTGCATTGTAGAGGTTTACTTTTGAAAATAATTTACTTCAGATCCTGTGTAATAAGTAACTAACGTTTGTGTTTTTTTATTTGCAATTAATTACTCAATTGAATCCGAAGTTGAGAGGGTTATATTGTTTACCGTTGGCACAACGTCCAAATTTAGCCGGTAAAACTTAGTGAAAATAGAGTTTGGGAAAAATAGATAGAAACACGACAAGAAACTGTAGTGCGCAGTGGGCAAATGGAAAAACAGATTGAGAGAACGGGAAAGTAAATTAGGAACAAGGAAAAATTTGCTGATCATTTTTGCCTCGCTCTAAATTAAAGCTAGGGAAACGATTATTTTCTTTGAACTGTCATCGAAAATAGCTACTTTCTGTATGACGTTATTAAAAGGTTTTCCTTTCTACCATGACAATGATTCACACGTAAACATACAAATTCACAGTAAAAATATTAAATATAGGTATTGTGTTGTGTTGGACTACTTGAACTCATCCTTGCCTTAGGACTTGTCCCAAAAACAATTTTTCAAACTGAAAGAAAACCAAAATTGGCATTTTGCACTGAAAACTGGATGCTTCTCACCATAGCGGTTACTGAAGAAGTTATTATAGTTTTTCGAGTATTACAAAAATACAAAGTGAAATGTAAAGAATGTGCTTGACGGCATGAAATTCACTAAACTTGAGGTGCGTATATTCCAAAATCAAAATACCTTGATTTCATTTCATCAACGTCTTTTGATCGGGATCGTTTGTGTAGCGGAAGAGCTTTGTAGCGGCTGAGACGTCTTTGCCTTGTAGACGTTCGATTGACAGTGTTGCTTGAGATGCTGCTAGGCCTAAATCTACTGAAAAGTCTGCTGTTGACATACTGCTGGTTGATATAAGGTCTATTGTTGCTGTATTGGCTGCTGATATAAGGCCTATTGTTGCCATTCTGCTGACTTGAGAGGCTGTTACTGCCATACTGCTGACCATTCATGTATTGTTCACCTTGTGTCGGCCCAGACGTATAGGTTCCTCCCTGTATTTCTCCGTTTCCCCCTGTCACTCCCGGACTCACTGTCCATATTTCGTCGTCCTCTCCCCCAACCACAGCACGACAGTCACCCCCTGGGTCTCTCATCATCCCCCCAGGACACGCCCTCACAGGACTTGCCACCAGGATACGAGGAAACGCTGGGTCGGAGCTGTGGAAGTAATGGATGAAGTAGTGCATAGTTGCAAATAGTCAAGGCTATAAATCATTACTAGACATTTCATTTACATGGGTCAGGTCCTACAGAACAGTTGAATGAGCCACTCTCAGAATGTTCAGGAGTTCTATTTTCTCCCTTAATACCAAGAGAGTTATAATAAGACGTCATAGTTTACTATTAAACGTCTTTCCCAGTTTGGGGTGATTAACAAGTAGGCGTATTCAACAGAAACCAGTAGTTCAGACTAGCGTACTCTGTCGGTGGCTAAATATAATTACTGTAATTTAATGAGAAAAAAAACATTTAAAGTGAGAATGGAATGTCTTGTTCTATCAAAGATTTTTGCTTACTTTGATACTGTAATTTTACGTACAATCTAATACCTAGTAACTAAACAAATCGTTCACACAGTTGCTTCAAGTGCAGAAATATTAACTGGGAAAGAAATAATTCCACAACACTTGGATGTTATTTAATATGTTTCATATATTTTTTTTTTAATGCTCGCTTTCAAAATATATTAATACTGTACAATGCTTTATGCGAATTTGCATCGTCAGACACACGCCTGAATGTTGACAAATTTTCTATTACTAGAAATTTGTTCAAACAAACAAAGAATCCATTTAATGGCCCTTTTATAAGTGAAATATATATTCCATTTCCAATTTTAAATAGAATGTTTTAAATGTTATACTGTTTGAACAAATTTGAAGTATGTTTCTCAACATTCAGACACATTTAGCCTTAATCTGATCATTATGATGTTTGCAATCTAATCCACTCCTATATCATTTACCCATTCGAATAATATCTCGAAATCATTATTTTGGAAATGAAAATGCTTAAAACATTTTAATACGTTGAAAAACAAAGAATTGTATATCATAATCACGTAAGCATTGTGTAAAACTTAATTAGTTTATCTCAACAGGAAACGGTAAAATTAGCATTGTTTCAGATACGCAAGGTGTACTGTACACAGTAACTTATTTAACTGCCTCAGTTACATCCAACCAATAACAATTTACGTTTTACTAATAGTTTGAGAAATAATTGACTCTTCTAAACAATAAATAAAAAACAAGTGGATTCTGTGCTGAATACATTTTTAATATTATAATTTGAATATGAAAATAGCCAACGTTTAAGTAATACACTCAACGGAAAAAATGTGAAGATTAAGTTATAAGGTGTCACTTAAGTTTGTACTCAAATGGCTCAATTCGAAAATAAACTAAAGCAAAGAGAAAAATTAAGAACCCACTAAATTACCCCATGGCAAAATAAGATTATGCATTTGACCAGAAAACTCATTGGATAAGCAAAAGGGTCGCCCAATAACAATTTAACAAAACTGTGCAGACATGAGATGATTGGTTCTAACTCCAGACCTAGGCAATGCAGCACAATCACAAAAACACGAGTAAAAGAACACAACACTAACCGACACAAGGGACATTGTGTGGACGAGGACGGAAGACTGAAGACCGAAGACTGCCATGCAAGATTACGGTGAAGGTCGAATGTGTATTGTTGACTGTTATAAGAGATAATACTTGAGGGACGGCTTGTCTCGATATTATAGCAAGGGAGTTTTTTCTTAGAGACCGAGGTTAGAACCCAGTCAATCACCAATGGCAATATTTTATGTAACGTCACCGAGACTTAGTGGTAGGGAGTCTGGGGTCCACAATCGATTAAGACATGATTTGCAAATTTCTCTTTCTGGCTAATCCCAGCAATTCCTTAGCCAGGATAATTTATTAGAAGGCAAATCATCATGGATAGGTGAGCCCAGTTTTGAACCATCAGGGTCTTACATTTTTTTTCAAAATCGAATTGGCAACCTAATGAAAACGAAATTTTGGGCTTACCTACCAAGTAAATAAACGTAGATAGGTCGCAGGATAATTGTCTTTTTACTGGGGGAGTTTTCAATGAAAAGCCACACAGTTTAATTTCCGCCCATTTATAATACATTTTCGATACAAAACACAATACACTAGTGCTAGTGATTTATTGGTTTTAATTTTAAACTGTGTGGTGTTTGGATAGTCACACTCTAAATAAACGGCATCAGCACTCTGACACACACTTTCTCCCATTAGCTTGTCAACAACCTTTATAATGGGTAAGCGATGAGAGTAACTATGATAATTAATAGGTAAAATCATGAAAGCTGCACCAACTTTGGAACCGTAATTTTTGCAGGAAAGGGGGGTTGCACTATTCTGTTTAGAATTAAAAGGATCATAACATAGGAATTTCAATCAGAATCGGTTTCTTTTAAAAAAGTCAATTTTTCCGTTTTCATGGGTTTTAATGAGAAAATAACAGAATTTACAATCATTTTTGAACCATAACATACTAATTCTAATCAAAACCAGCCTTTTTTTAAATCCAATTTTCGTCTATATGCGAAAATAACATAAATTACAATAACTGTGGAACCGTAATTTTAACAGAAATGGGATTTGTACCATTTTGTTCTGAATTTAAAGGGCTATAACATACCAAAAAAAGTCTTACCAAAATAGTTTTGGCTGTTTTTGTGAAAATCCAATTTTCCTGTTATTTTATGGGTTTTCATGGAAAAACCACCATTAAAAATAATTTTTGAAAAAAAACACCTCGAACATTTGAAAGAAAACAATACTTTTGCCATGTACTATGTATAGGGGGAGAAAGTAAAAATAGAAACGCCATATTATAAAATATACCATAGCAATAGTTTAGTTAAAAAGATAACATACATTTTCCAGCAGTTTTTTGTGTCTAAAAATAAACCTAAGGCCATACAAAACGGGTATTAATAGGGCCTACATATAAAATCTTTTGCCAAATAATTTACTTACAACGCAGTTATAAAGATGTATTATGTGTCAAAACCTTCTAAGGGGCCTGAAGATACTTAGTAATTCTTCAGAAGTTGTACTTTCATTCAGCGATTCTACAATCAGACGACTGCCAAAGTCGCAATAAGCTCGGAGGCGAGGGTAGAACAAACACCCAGTCAAGGGAAGAATTCCAACAACCTTTTGTGCCAAAGACTCGATTTAAAATCTACTCACGTGCCCCAAGTGCTCTTGATTTGGAACCCATCAAGTCTTATCGCAACTCGTATTCAAAAATATATAAACATGTTTGAATATTTTAACTATGTGTACAACTAGCATTAACTTATTTTTCTAATTATGGGGTGTTGTAGGAAAGATTTTTGTGCACTCTGTGTATTAAAATAATTAAATAGTAGTTTAATTTTGTCGGTTACCGAACATATGGGTGATGTTTTTTCTGTCTAATACTGTCAAACTATTCTATACAACTCCTTTAAGAACAAGTATTAGTGGCACGATCATCAATCCTAAAAAATGTAATTCGTTGAGTAACTCGCTGATACAATTATTATGCTCTCATTTAATAAAAATTCATTTCTAACCCACAACCAACCATTCTATACACTATTAGATCTCAACTCTTTGTGGAATTGTTTAATGCAATTATTTGGTAGGCCCCTTTGACCCACAGGCCAATAACAAGATTATCATGTTTAACAGTTGAAGATAAAAACAAATCAACTTTGTTGTTACTCATTAAACTCTTTTGTTCTATTCCACTCAGGTTAGTTCTTACACCAAGTAATGTTTTATAACAGGTTTTCTGTTCATTCATCATCTTAGGCGAAAGAGAAATTCCACCGTGTAAATGTAGTATCTTTTTATTCAGTCGAAGTCCTCAATTAAATTAAAAAGATGCACGCCCTAACCCTTGAATTAAATTATTTTACCTACGACCGTTTTTTAAAGTAGCCATTTCAGTTCAGTTATTAGAATTGAAAAGTTTCACTTAAAAGCTGTTTACTTTCATTTCAGTATAGTTTCATTTCATATCAGCATAGTTTTTCTCATATCAACACAGGTAACGGAGAAAAGAATAAAAATTGTAATGCTTCGAACGTCAACTAATCAGCTGATCAGCTGATCAGTTGACAATTTTAATTGTTGATCTTACTTGATCCTGTTGATACTCGCGTATTCTTAACCTAAGTTGGTGGTTAAAGGAAGGTAGAACTGTTTAAAAAATGTCATTTAGTGAAAGTGAAGTTGACGAGATGGAAATGAGAGCACAAACTGGTTATAATATTCTATAATATTCGATGCTGAGATCTAACTGTAAATTAACTCTTTCACTATAATCATTCAGTTGTAAAAAAAAACAAATGCATTATTTCCCTAAATTGTACCTGATACAGTATTTATGGTAAGAATGCTGTTAGCAGAACCTATTCCCTGAAAAAGGTAACTTATTATTTAACGAAGTTTTACAAGCACGTTATTACATGAAATCAGCTGATTATACAATGAGTCGTTGCATCACTTTCAGTGCCACTGATAATAAACGAAAACATAACCTCTTTAAGAAGTTATGAGTAGTGATTGTTAGTAACTAAAAACCAGATTGTTAGTAATTAAAAAACTGTCGTAGGTAAAGTAGTGTACGCAACTCGCGTTAATAGTCTTTACGACACTCGTAGAAGTTTAAAAAAAAATTGTCTACTCGTGTCGTTAAGACCAACTTAACGCAATCGTTGCGTACACTATTACATCGTACTATCCGGCAAGCAGCCGTTTTTAGTTCTCTTAAATCGTCAGCAAAATCATAGTTTTCAGGTAATTTTTTTCTGTTCGCTAACCTCAAAATGTTGTCAGTGCATAATGGAAATGCTTTTAACCACACAATACAGTATTTAAAGTTACAGTATGTTTGTAAACAACAGTAATCTAAACACTGATAACGATTTTTTGTAACCTAAATTTTTTTGGTCTAATTTTATACGATTAGAAGATTATATCCACAATATGATGAAAATACTCGTAGTTGTTCAGTAGTATTTTTACTCTTTAGGGAGTAAAAATCAGCTTTGTCAACTCAGTTGTAATTTTCGAGTCAGTTTAGGCCCTAGTGATGAAATATACTGTACCATTAATTTTTATTCCAACAGCAAAAACTTCCAATACAATAAGTTTTAAACAGGCCTTAGCCTGTTTAAAACTTAACTACATATGTAGGAAATGGAATGTTTACTTTGCAAGAGTTAGTTTTTATTGTAATTTCAATAGGTAATTTCAAAGAGGTCTTTGGATCTTTCAGTTTGGTAAACATTATATAGAGTTGCATAACTAAAATAATTGTATCGAACTAATAAAAGAAACACCCTAGTAGCATTTGTGACTTGCATTCAAATTATAAAAGCGAGTTTTTTTCTGATTGATTGTAATTTGAAGGTAGTTAGCAAATACTTTGGTTAGAACATTCTGTGCTTGGGGCAGACAAGATAAGTCTGCTCTGCTGAGATTATCACTTGTAAGGATTTGTGTTCATATTTTCCACCCTACAATATCTTGATGCACCAAATTATTTCCCTTTAAATATATCTAGACACGGTGCGTATTGCAACACCCTCAATTAATTATTGCTTCACATTTTACCATCGACAATATTTCAGAAAAACAATTTTGAAACAAGTGTTGTTTTTATTAACAGTTTGAAACTGTTAAACTGTTTAATCTAACTATTTTCAACGACTCCTTCTTTATAATGAGTTTAAGTTTGTGGACTTAACAACTTTATGCCAATGTTCCCCTCATATTTAAATGGAAACTGATTGACAAGAAACCAATTAAAAATGTCCACTGTAAATATACACATCTAAAAAAAAAATTTAAAAATTGTACACCTAAAATAAAGTCTTATCCATCTAACAAAAGAGCATATGCAACCCTTGCGTTTGTACATGCGTGAGATTTAGGTGCCGTATTCAAAAGATATCCAAGAGATTATGCAAAGACAAATCCATTCCAGGTTGCGTCGAAATGTTTGAAAGAATTGAATATTTCATGTCACAGGATTGCCAGGAATGTTGCTTTGAACTTTATATGGAGATTGAAATATCTAACAAAATAAAAAAAACCGTGATTATGATAATAGGGCCTTTACTTTGAATTGCTTCAAGTAAAAATAAATTTCAGTAGCTGTAAACTAAAAGTAATGACCAGCTGTAGGAGAAAAAGTATCCCCATCTAAGTGAGTGAAACTCTATTACGGACAGAGTTGAAACATGAAGCGTATCAGAGTGATGAGCTCATCCTGAAAACCTATTTACTTTTTCACGAAACCCTTAATCACCTGAGAACTGTTTAAGAAATAAAAAACCTTGTATTTGATAAAACTACCTTTAGTATTGTTTGTTTACTTTTTAATACTTTTTCAATGGAATGGTGACCATACAAAGTAGGTATTTTAAGCCAAGTATGAATAGAGATGAGTGTAGGATGAGTGGCGCGATCTCGTAGTCTTGTTAGTGACTAAGGCCGGCTTATTCCATAGACACAACTGTTAATTAATAGCCCATACAGCTAATGGGAACCAAGGGACCTACAGTTGAAAACATTTTATATGTATGCTCAACGACAAGTTTTCATTAATATTTTTCAAGGTTTGTTAAATATAACAATGCCAAGTTTAGCCTAAAACCTACTAACTCGTTGCCAAGAAGTTATACCGTACATTGATGATGATTATAATCAATTAATTATTATACGTCAAGATAATGTGTGTCTTCATGGTTATGTACAGGTTGAACGATTTAAGTTGTCTACAATTATATTTCGTACAATACCAATTGTTTGTCGTTTACTTTATTGCTTCAAGGTTCTGAAGCTCATCATCTTAAAACATTGCCCAGTCAGAAAAAAATAATTTTTTTCAGGAATTTGAAACTTTTTAGCTCTTGTTTATTTCTGCAACATTAATAGGATATACAATTTTAATCTTTTAAATCAACGATATAGGTACAAGTAGGACAAGAATGAATAATTACCGTTTAGATTGATCATCTCGTAACATTTTCACTAAAACAAAACACCATTGAGATTGGATATTGCAAGTAGAACGTTTGCGTCTTATTTCTTATAAGTGCCAGATTTCGCTTCAGTGATGTCGACTAAATTTTTTCTTTTATTCCAGGATAACTTTTACAATGTTTGATTTACACTTTGATTATAACATTGTAGATACAAACAATATTGTGCCAAGTATACAATTTGTTGTTGTAAAATTTAAAAAGGGGATATAATAAACATAAGCTCCTCACTTACAACACGATCGTGATCTTAATTTGACCATTAATATAAAATTAGAAGGGTCTAAACTATACTTTTTAAAATATCACAAAAAAATAGCTTAGTGTAACTAGAATCACATCAGACTCTTTTCCGCAACAGTTTTACATACAAAATAACAAGTTTTTTTTATAAAATGCAATAGTATAGGTCCAAGAGTAGTTACAGGTAAGATGCATTACATACATTTATTGACTAATGTGTGAAATTAACTAACGAAACCTGGAAAAAGTTAAACAAAAGTTTAAAACGAATTGCTTCAGATTATAATAAAGTACTAGGAAATAGGTCTACATAGACCCCAGTGGTTTGTGCGTAGACTTGAGTTGTTAAAATGAATTAATTTCTCAGTATGATTATCTAGGAAAAGAAAAACCTTCACGGTTAGTGGTTCGAATAGTTTTGATTTTAAAATCATTAAAAACACAAGAAAAAATAAAAAAATAATATTTAATCACACCATGTTGAACAGGAAAACCAACAACAAAGATGTTTTAAAATTTACTATAAGTAATTTAAGGTGATTCACTTTAACAAAATAGTGTCCGAAATATGTAAGGTATGAAGTAAGGATGTAACAATCACAAATTAGTCCAAGTCAATCAAACTGAGCCTATATCAATGAGGAGAGTTGATCAAGCGAGTAGATCCGGTAGTAAGTAAACACCAAGTTAGAGAAACAACTCAAATAGGCCTACGGTTGTAAGTTTACATTATAGAGACCCTGTCTTCCTTATTCACCCATAGTAATAGCGTTTCTGTTTCAAATAAATAATTCGATTTGTAATGAATTGAGAGTAATACTTTGTGTGGTTCTATTTGTGCGAAATGGACTTGGTAAGAAAGAGTGCTGTAAAGTAGGTGTGCATCTTTATTTGGACACTTGCAGATACAGTATATCCATGATAGGCAACAGGGAGAGGCTCTAATAGAGATGGCTATTGGCTATGGGAGAGGACATTTTAAATCTACTGTATGAAGTCCTGACACATCCACCATTGGTTTCAGGAACAACATTTTATTGCAGAACGAAGTTTGATAAAAACCTCTTTTTTATTCAGGTAAATGGGGAAAAACTATTAGTTACCTACTATGAAATGTAGTGACGCTTATGCACGTTTACTCTATAGTCTATACTATTTAATAAAAAAAAATACGCTTCCTTAAAAGAGTGTTAAAATGAACTTCTACCTATATTGAATGTCAATAGGTAAAAATGAATGTTACTACGGGTGGTGTAGTAGTGAACAGAGAAACGATTAATTGAAACTGTATTGTTGTCGCAAACAATGGGCATGTTTTACACAAACCATTCTAGTTGAGCCTATTTACCTACAGCTATAAATTTAACAGTTAGCAAAAATTTAACTATAAAAAAATGTATAGATTCATGATAGGTAGTTAATGAAACATAACTCTTTTGTAATATTACATAAACATCATCAGTCTCAATCAAACATAAACAAATAACATAATATAAACATTTGGTTAATTTTTATATAGTGCTCTGTGATCAAGTTAGTTCAAAGGTTTAAATCAACCAGCTTAGTTTCTGGAAACCATGACAAAAGTCCTAAGTGAACAATTGACCGGTTATTGATTTGTAACGTTGCATATGAGCGCTTTTATGCAAAAAGAAACGTTGGACCAGCCCTTACCGGCATGCATCTCCATCATCTCCATCATCACAGTTATACCAGAGATTACAACAATATTAGAATTTGGTCATAGATGAACAAATTTCAGTTATGGCAATGATCTTTAATGTCTAATATCTTTTGGTCTAATTTTATACGATTAGAAGATTATATCCACAATATGATGAAAATAGTTGTTCAGTAGTATTTTTACTCTTAAGGGAGTAAAAATCAGCTTTCTCAACTCAGTTGTAATTTTTGAGTCAGTTTAGGCCCTAGTGATGAAATATACCGTACCATTTTTTTTATTCCAACAGCTAAAACTTCCAATACAATAATCTTTGTTAATGTTTAATCACTCCAGCTGCTGAAAAATGGTTGAAAAATATATTTATGGCTTCGCGTTTTTCTCAAGCCTCCCACGACGCCGTTTGTTCAAAATATTATAAAACACAATCAGCATAACATCGGGTAGCAATTAGACCTTATGATTTAAAATACTTTTGTTAATTACATTACCACAAATGAGATCCTATGTACAGTTAGAAAAGAACTACTTTTGTGTTTGTAGATTTGTATCAACCATGTTGATCGACGTAATTACATTTTTAGTTCCAAAAACCTTTTTCAAAAACAATTCATCCCATTAGTCTTAGTCACATTTTTAAGATAACCCCTAATCATCAAAACATGCCTACTAGAGATTAGCCAACTAACTGTAGACAAAACAAAATAATTTGGTGCTCCAATTTTTATCTTCTACAGGCTTTGGCAGTGTTAACAATTTCCAAGCATATAGCAATAGCATAGTATTTGAGTTTCACGTTGAAGTTGAGACCAAAGTGCAGAAGTTCTCAAGTCTAATTGTAAATACGGCGTGAACTCAAATATTGTGTTATGATAGTTAAATCCAGAGAATCCAACGTTTAGAATAAGATATTCACAGCCTAAGTGTTATTGGTATATAACGAATAAACTATGCAATGTCTGTTTTCTTAAACACCTTGTTCTATAGGCTCATTTTAATAGATTTTGCCTTAAAAAATACGTGTTATTCATTCATCATAGAGGCTATACTGTAAATTACAATCAATTTTTCATCCATATATTTAAAACTAAAAAGATAGGCTAATAAACAATTGGATAGGATGGTCACAATATTTTCGGATCTTAACTGGGATAGACTTAATTTCAATCTCTCAATAATAAATCTACATTACAAATTGTGAACATGTTTAAGAAATAATGAAATCGTTCCAGGTAGGATTTTAATTAATTATATTAAAACGTGCTTATTTATAAAATTTATCGATAATAATTATTTATTGGTAAGACATTATTGCTTGATTGAGTTCACACATGTTTGAAGTTAAAAATTGATCCAAAAGTATCTACACATTTTTTCTGCACTTTCAATTTCCCTTCCGTTTCTGTCCTTCTAGGACAAGACCGTTTGGGTGGAACAATCAGTTCATTCTTGCTTTTGCCAGTCCGAGAAGGCCATGAAACAAATCTGCACCTTCCTTTCTTGTCCCGTTTCTGTCCTGTCGGACAACGCCGTGTTCGTGCATTCATCATGCCATCCGTTTGATCGTCAATAGAGGAACGCCGAAAGACATATCTGCACCTTCCCCAAGAGGTCCGTTTTTGTCCTTTGGGACAAGGCCGTCTGGGTGCATCAATCCTGCGATAGTCTTCGACCGTCTCTTCGTAGTCTGGATCGGAAAACCCATCTTCTGCATAAACAACTAGCACTAGCACTACGATTAACAAAACAGGCATTACAAACAATCTCAGCATTGTAGTCAACCTCTGTAAAATACTAAATATTTCCTTGTTAAGTAACTATCATTTTATATATCTAACGTATATTAATGACTATAATAAATCATTGACGTGCACGAAAATGACAACTCCACGAAATTAACTGATATGAAATAGTTAAACAAAGAACATTATAGATTACTTATTTATACGAAGTTACAGTAATTTTGAAACTATAATTAGCTTAACCAATTAATTAATGCAGTGAATTTTAAACTACGTTTCAGAAATAGGAACTTTTGTTTGAATAAAATTCACTAGCTGTTGGCCCGGTAGTACCTACGGGAATCAAGTGGTCGATTAAAACTGAATATAACACAGAACAGCTAGTTTACACGCGCAAAGAAAAATTTATATTGTAATCAAATATGACGTGACCACCTATTTCTTTTATCCGATTATCAGGCTAAAGGTCGATTCACACACATCAGTTACGGCACGTCACAGTAAAGTCACTTCAGACACGTCACAGTTAACAAAAATATTCTTTGATGGATTTTCTATTGCGCTATCTACACTCATCCGTTGCAGTCCCGTCAGTCACTCTGCTGGCATCCGTCAGTCAATTTCAGATATCTTTCCAACGATACTTTTTGATTGTTCGGACGCCTGACGGAACTGTTTGAGGTTAGAAAATAGTGTTATTGTTATTTAAATGGTTGCGTTTGTATTTTGAGTACTGTTTGTAACAATCAACAAGATGGACAATGATAGTTTGATAGAATATAGGTTTATAACTTTAAAATTTTGACTATAAATTACTGTGAATTATAGAGACGGAAGACTGACTGAAACCAACTGACGGACAATTGACTGAGAAATTGCGGATGGAACTGTGACTGGACTGTAACGGAACTGTGACTGGACTGATGTGTGTGAATCGACCTTTATACGGTATGCATTTTAAATCCGATATTTTTACAATAAAGCAGCGATTGTGTTTTAAAGTGGGTTGGCGGACGGTCGATTCTCACTCACTGATACAGTTACTATAAAGCAAAAAAGCATACAAATTAGTCTTTCAAGCACTGTACAACACGATTTACTAAGTGTTGAACGAAATGGGAAACAAATGCTTCAACAGCTGATCGTAGCCGGAGTATATTTAAGTGTTGCCAACTTATTTTCAAGTGTACGCGTATTACGTGCCTGATAAAAGGTCACAGTTTTGTGTTGTTGTTTGTTGTAGGCGTGCTATAATCAGTACAACGAAATCCACTTTGTCACTTTTGTCGCACTCGTGTAACGAATTATATTTTTCCTACAGTTACTATAAAGCATATAAATAATTAGTCCTTCAAACACTATACAACACGTTTTCCGGTTAGGTTAAATCCAAGCGTTGAACGAAATGGGAAACAAACGCTTCATTAGCTGATAAAAGCTCACAGTTTTGTATTGTTTGGTTGGAATATTGGAGTGCGGCAAAAAATGAGTGCGGCAAAAAAGAGTGTGGCAAAAAAGAGTGCGGTAACAACAAAATGAGTGTGGCAAAAGTAAATAATTGAACCAATTACCTATTTTGCGTGCTATGATCAGCACAAGGAAGCCCACTTTGTCACATAAATGTAGGAACAATTTTTCCTAACTAAAAATAATATGTTGCCATAAAATTGCTCATAAGAGAATGTCTTGTATGGAAACTCAAACACTGTTTAACGAACCGGAAACAAACCAACACATTCTACCGCCTAAAAAATAAATATTTAAAATTCCATGCTGCATTATAAAATTCCATCATCACTAGGATTAATCAAAGACTAGATTTCTCCATGGGAAACTATTTCTCTTTATCAAGGATTCTTTAAAACTTCAACAGTAACTGATTATAATATGAATTCATTACAATCTATGCATATTAGCAAGCATCTTACTCAAAATAGGACATAGGCTTGTCCAGGAACTTCATTTATGTGGTTTTACCGTATTACGATACGAGCGAATTGAATACCATGCATTAGTGGCAAACTGTTTTACCAATCAGTCCATACGAATTATTACTTACGGTAAGTATAAGTCCCCATCCTTTGCTGTTTACGTTCTCAAATGTTTGGCGAAAACAAACAGTATTTGGCCCAATCCAATGTAACAAGTACCTGTCACCGAGCTTTCAAAATCACATCTGTATTTTCGTAGGGATTGAAATAACAAAATAAGTATTTTATTCACGTTCAAAATATAAATAGCTACTTCCCTTTAGGGAAATTCACTAAAATGATTAATTTCAGACCATTAGGTGGTTTGAACTGTTTCCTCATATACTTAAAAGAAATGGAAAATACTTACTCTTTACCACCAGACGTTGCGACATCGTCCGTAGACGAATCGTTTGCCGGGTTCACAAGACCTAACAGGGGCTGTCACTATGGTGGCACCCTTGAGGTGCACCTTGGACCCTTCTGGAGGGGAGGCTAAAGGTGGGGCAGGTGAACTTGGAGAGTCCTTGGAAACTGCAGTGGGAGAGGGAAGAGAGGAAACACTTGAGGATAAGTCAGGGACAGAAGAGGAAATAGAAAGAGGTGAGCCACCTAGAGTTTCAGAGGTTTCATTGGGATTTGGAGAGTAATAGGGCGGTGATCCTACTACGAAGTCTAATATCACCAAGACAACCGCGACAGCCCTCATGTCAACAGGCAACTGACTAGAGACGTGCTCTCCAATTGAGCTTGTTGACCTTCCATAAGTTAGTTTACAAACTATTTCACGATTGTTGTGCACTCTGTGGAGGACCGAGGAATTAGCAACAACGTGGTCGAAAACAAGATACAACCATGCGACAATGACACTGTAGATAGTAAAACAGGATAGATATAGTAAATGGGGCTTAAATGGGGTAGGGTGGTTTTGGGGGTTTCCCCCAAAAAATCCCACACATATCAACAAGCTGAACAACAACCATAGCTATTTATAAACTACTGATTAAATTCAAATAAATACTGCTTTCTATTAATAAACGAAGTTTGAAATAACAGGGAAGATCCCATGTGTGACAGTAGGTAAGCTGTTAAGTAACATTGAACCATTCGTCATAGGAGACCTCACTTGAGGCTACATTCAAATTATTTCTAGTGATAGTTTTAAAAAGTTGAATCTTGACTTTTTGGCCGTTGAGATATGTGTTAAGATACTTGTATATTAATAGAACAGTACCCAAAAGTAAATAATAAAAGTTCACTGACGATGGTTTAGCTACACTAAGCTCAGTTTGAACAAGCAAACAAGTATAGGGGTTGACAATCACCACACATGACAAACATAGCGATAAGACCATCATTAGAGATGTCGGATAAACAGTAACTTCAATATAGATAAGTCGTGCTTTACTTGAGCAAGCCGATACGATGCAATAGCTATTCTTAAAATTAATTATTGCATTGAGAAACACAAGTAGTGCAAAAAATGCATGATATTTATCAGCTTGTTTTAATACTTTATGAAATAGCACCATAAGCTATAACCATCATAGAGGAAAATTAATAAACCAACTACTTGCCAGCCATTAAATACTTTTCACACATATTCAACAGATATTTAATACAGTACAAAAAATAAATCTGGTTTTTCTTTACCGAGTTCGTTTGGCTCTTCTACCCGACCGATTTTCATGATTGAGGTTTCAAATTAAAGATATGCACGCACAGATTTACCATCAAGCATCAGCATATATTTATCTATAATCCCACTCTGCTTATACGTAAACGAAATATGCTCCCTATGTATTTCTTAAGGGAGTTAAATTTGGGTTTTCTTTGCAGAGTTCGTTTGGCTCTTCTACCCGACCGATTTTTATGATTGAGGTCTCAAATTAAAGGTAGGCCCTATGCACGCACAGATTTGCCATCAAGCATCAGAATATATTTATCTATAATCCCACTCGGCTTATACGTAAACGAAATTTGCTCCCCATGCATTTCTTATAGGAGTTAAATTTGGTTTTTCTTTTCCGAGTTCGCTTGGCTCTTCTACCCGACCGATTCTCATGATTGAGATCTCAAATTGAAGTCATGCACGCAAAGACATCAAGCATTATATAATTACCTACTGTATTACTCGACTAAAAAACATAATTTGATTAATTTTTGAATTCTTACATGAATTTAAGATGTATTTCACCAGTTATAATTAAATCATACTAATATTATAGCCAACCCCGTACGAAGGACGGGTACTCTGCTAGTAATCTTTATATTTTGGTCTAAGAACTTTCAGTGAAATATCGGCTTTTATTTAAGCGATTAAGATACTGTATTACTCATAAAAAATCACAAATTTGATTATTTCTCGGATATTATATTTATTTTAACGCTGCGGAGCAGTATGGGTCCTCTAGTTTCGTTTTTAAGTAAACTTGATGGTCTACAAGAATATAACAGTAAACAGCTGCTTGCTGTGTAGTAGGTAGGCAAAAAAATTTAATCAACTATGTCTTTTCAACCACCAATATTCCCTTATTACCTTTGTTGTAAACATTGCATGCAACCATTTTAACAAATTCAAAAGTTAAAAAAACTCTTATACTTAAGGTAAAATAATTTTATTGATGATCTCTTTCGATCATAGGTCGCAATTTAAAATTACCGGGTTGTGGAAAACCTATTAGTAATTGTATAAACATGGTGAAAATTAGCGATACATAATATCGTTTAGCAAGATAACTTTTCTAGTCCTCGATCTATTGTATTTTAAACACAATTTACAAACCTAAAAGATATAATCTAATTACAATACCTTTAGATTAGAACGGATCTCTACAAATTCCTCGCCAGTCCCTTTTTTGGTTCCCTGGACAAGGAAGTGTCGGAACAACTATGATCTCGCCCAGACCTTGGTTGGGTGAGGGTAGCTTCGTGGTCTTTGGAGACTTGATGTCCCTACAATCCCCAGGACCGCATGTAGATAAAACTAGGATCGCAAATACAAATATAGCAACTTGTATACCCATCTTGGTGGAGCTTGTAACAGGAGGAATGTTTAGTAAAGGTTTGTTAAGTAACACTATCTTAGAAAGTGGAGATTATTTGATAAGCTGAGTTGAGGAGGTAGATATCTAGGAAACAAGTAGGTGTGGTCATGATAATGAAGAACGACATTCTTGGTATTAATAATTCACTTTATTGCTTAAGCAGACGAAATAGTACTTTATAGCTTGCTCTAAATTAAAATTAAAACGTTAACAAAATTGATATTTACTAGTAACCACATCCATCTGAACTCGCTTGAGCTCGTCCACAACGCCCAAGTCAAGGGCTCATCGTCTGGAACAATGTAAGGGTAAAACTGCTCAATCTTTAGTTCCCTGTGTCCATCATTAGACGTGTAACCCACTTCTTCGAGGGTGTTCAGACCCACTTACCGGTCATTTTCTCGATTTGTTATATTTACCACATCTACTCTCCAAAACTACCTTCACTACTGCCCCTTCTGGTGTATCAACATCAACGCAACCAAAATCCAACCTCTTTCTTTCATTTTTCGTAGATTCGGAAGAAAAAAGCTCAACCCGAATCAAATCAAATCAAATCAAAGCTTTATTTCCAAATAGACAATACAATTGCATGTGGAATGGTCAATGAGAGGTATTATGTTGGTAAACATTTGCCAAGGAAGAGTACAATGGATGTAGAGTACAAGGTCAAATCAAAAGATACAAAGAGAATATCAAATGCATGCAGGATAAGTGGATAACTACAAGAGAAAAAAGTACAAACATTACTCAATATGTAATGGTCTAGGAAGTTCTAAAAAATCGTTAAGTTTGTAGAATGGGTTCTTTACTAGCTACATATGAATTTTAGCTTTAAAAACGTTGTAAGGAAGTGATAGCAATTTGTTGGGCAATTTATTTAGACATTTTAGGCCCAGAATTGTATGACTTTTCTTTGTTTTACTTAGTCTAACATGGGGTATATCAAATTGATGTCTATTTCTAGTTTGAAAATCATGAAAATAACTCCTTGTGGCATGGGAGTCCATTTCCTTAAAACTAGGTAGTTAACATGACATTAAATATATATAAGGATTAATAACGGTTAAAATATTAAATTCAATAAAAATTGGGCGACAATATTCCTCAGGATCAACCTTAGCCATTATGCGCAGGACCTTTTTTTGTAATATTAAGACATCGGAGACATGAGAACTATTACCCCAAAGAATTATACCATAGTTCAAGGCAGACTGAAATAAAGCAAAGTAAACTGATCTTAAACAACTAATATGAACTAAATCATTAAGCTTACGAAAAAGGCAGATCATTCTACTTAACCTAGTACAAAGTTGCGTTATATGATCCCTAATCATATCAACACCGTCCACCTCCCCTTCAAAAGATCTCGACTCCAACCACTGTTTTACCCCCAACCACCGTAATTCCTGGACACTAACCGTAGTTTACTATGCCCTCTTAACAACCACCTTTGCCGTTTAATTTTACCGTTTTAACATTTTACGGTTTAATTAACACAAGCGGCTTGTAGGGACACAAGTCCCTAAAAAGCTCAAATGTAAAACAAATTATTGCAATATTTAAACAAACTCAGAATAAAACTATATATGTGCCAGAATTGATACATTGATACAATAATACATTAGTTAGTACCCTGGCCCAGTTATTATTTCTAATCTTATAGCTCTACTTCGTTTGTTAAGCCGAAACTAAATTAGTGTAAAGGCTGACTAAACCAAACCCTAGTTTCGTTTCTGATTAACATAAAATAGAAACTACTCTTCGTGTAAGCTTGTGGTGGTATTCCCCCTAAAGCTGTGATTGATTTTACACACTCTATCAAAATAGGCCTATTTAAACGTTCAGCGGGTTCATAGTTTAGACCATATTAAAGTATTTCTTTGCTTATCCGTCCTCATTTTTAAGTACTTAATTGTTAATAGTAACATTTTTCATTCAATTGATCTATTTTTTGTTTGAAAACATTTTAACATTTTTATATTTATTTAGCCTACAGTTAAAAAACCTACAACTCTTTTGCCACTGTTTAGGGTTCCATTATAATGTTAACGAAACCAATCACGAAATACCGTAGCTTTTCATCAGCATTGACATAGGTACATATTTTTGGTTAGTGAAACATAAAGAAACGGAAACTATCTCTAGGTTTTACTATTATGGATGCTTCCTTTACTAGCTAATATCTATGTACTTTGCATGCTAGGCTATATTATTTGAAAATTTTTCCCTTGGAACAACAGGCAATAGGTAACTGGTTAAAATATCCTCCAAACAATGTTATTTTTCTGCCCATTGGAATTTGTCACAGTAATTAATCAATGAAAGAAAAATATATATTGCCTGTACGAACCTATTTCATATTTATTCCCAAGGCATTCTCTAGAGTAGCTGTTGAGGTTATTCCACTTCATACAAAATATAGATTAAACATATGTATGACTATCTATATATAGTCAATGATATTGCGTACTGGCTTAATGATTAGTCATGATCAGCTGTATTGAAGCTTAGACAAAAAGAATTAATAGACTGTCAGCCGTACAGTGGTTACAATGGTTAACATAGGTTCTAGTGTAGTTATAGCCGCCGCCGTGTAATTATAGTAGCGTGTAGACCGTAACTACATGGCGCTCCCAGCGGTGTGCGCCAGAACCTATGTTAACCACAGCACAGCTGTCGGTCTATATTTAATTCTTTTTGTCTATGACTATGATTTAAGTAAACCAATATACCAAAATCAGATGCAAATGGCTTCTATTCTTATGGAGAACATTTTACGTTATATCTAATTTGGTGTTGACATTTTGGGAATTTCACTATTTTTCCCACCGTCATGGTATAGAGACCTTTAATTTGAGCCATCTCCCGTCGTTCTATGACTTCCCAGTCACCCACAGTTTTGACGCAAAAAATCGCCTTATGTAATAAATATATTGATGATTGGAACCGTTAACAGGTCCGAATCACTGGATCGTAGAATAAGTAAAGTAGTAAAGTATAGTAAGCTAATTCTAGAAAGAAATCAAATGGTAGGGGCGTGAAGCCCTAAAACACATTGCCCTTTTACTCACCATTAGTCACTTCGCTAGATTAAAAGTTTTAAAATGACAAACCAAACGTAAAAATCAGCCAAATAGGATGGATGAAAAAGGTATGTTACAGAGACAATCCCTATTGTTTTAAGTATTGTGGTAATAGTAAAAAAAATGCGGACTATTATTATGTCTTATTTAATTTATGAGTGTCTTTGTAATCTTTTAAGTGTGTGTCTTTCTCTTTTAACCATTATTGAGTAGTGTGTTAATTTTTTCCTCTCTCTCGTATTCTCAATTTCAATATTTCCATGTCTCAACATTTCTCACTAGTCCTTGGAATATTTCTCATGACCCTTTTCTCTTACATCAACTCAATCCCTCTCTATAATATTATTTTCCCTTTTTATACAATCATCTATTGGTACCTGTGTCCTCCTACTCTGAATCATTAATTGGTTTTGTTTTAATTATTTACATTCTGTATTTGTATATTACTAAAGTCTTACTTGACTTTGGAGTTAATTTAAACCCACCTTTTGGCCATTTTATAATCAGTTTTATTTGAATTCCAAGTAAATAAATTGATATTATGGTAAGGGGACCATTCAACATCGGGCAATCACTCAGATTCTAATATATATTGCCAAAAATCCATGGCTAGTTAATTATTATTTTTATAGAACAGTAAAATAATTTAAACTAGAGGTCGTCCAGTGACCGCCAACTCTACCATAAATGTGTCATTTACAGACTCTATTTTCACCCGACACTGTAAGTAAAACATGTGATTGGACTTTACTTTATTCAATTTGTTTTTCTTTTCTGTTTATATTTCGTTGTTATTTCGACACCAGCATGGCCACCCATAAGGCCCATGTTAATTTTTTTTTTATTATAATACATTTTTTGTGCTTATTTTTAAGCCTATTTTAATTTATAAAGGGATTCTGCACATCAACAGACAAATATATTTCTAACATTATGCGTAGATTTCCCCTGCGAAGCACACGAGCTGAGATAAAAAAGTTTTCATGAAACATGCTTGTCTTTTATTATATAATATATGTTTTTCATTCTCAAGACATTGGTACTTTAGTTTTCAAAGATTCAAAGATTCAAAGATTTTATTAGGCCATTAAGTTTGTACAATAGGCTACGTCAAAGTACAATAAGAATTCAATAAAACTAAATATAAAAGGAAAACAAACCAAACAAAACTGCAAATCAAAACAGCAAACCATGCAAAGGTAAATAAAAATTAGGCATACCTTTTTTTATCATCGGGTCCATGCACTACATGATATTTTAACCCTTCAAAGCCTCAAAATACTCGTCACATTTGTAAAAAGGATTTGTTATCAGCCAATTCTTTAACACTTTCATAAACTTCAATTTTGGCAAGTTTCTAATGGTAACAGGCAGAGCATTGAAAAATTTGAAACCTGAAACAGGGAAACACTTTTGACTTTTACTTAGCCTGTTGCTAGGAGTATGTACATCATTACAAGTTCTAGTGCTATACGGATGGATGTCTCTATTGAAAATAAGATCATTTTCCATCGATTTGATAGCTTCTAAGCACTGGTAAATATATACATTGATGACACTCATGATCTGCATATCAACAAAAAATGTCCTACAATGTGCTCTAAAAGGCAAATTACACATCACACGAATTGCTCTTTTTTGTAGCAAGAGGACCTTCTGAACCTGTGGGGAGTGACCCCAAAGCCTGGTTCCATACACAACGTGTGACTGAAAAAAAGAGAAAAATGCTAGTCTCACAAAGTCAGGAGGCAATTCAGATGTTAATTTCCTCAAAAGACAAATTACTCTGTTAAGTTTAGTACATAGGGCGTTGACATGTTCATCCCACACAAGCTCAGAGTCCCAAAGTAAAGCCCAAGAGTTTGACAGAGTCACAAACAGAATTAGTTTTACTTAAGCTAAACATTATTTCTTGGGTTTTCTTGTCATTAAGAGCCAATTTGTTCCCTGAAAACCATTCAGAAGCTATGTTAAACAATCTTTTTGTGGAGTTACTGGCAATTACAGGATCAATGTGCTTTGCAAACAAGGTTGTGTCATCAGCATAGAGCAGTACATCGTTTGAAACAGAAAAACAGAGGTCATTCATTGCTATAATGAACAAAAAAGGCCCCAGTACTGAGCCCTGGGGCACCCCGTGTTTGACTGGCAGGGCGCCTGAATGAACACCTGACCAACTTACAATTTGGAATCTATCTGCAAGATATGATTTGACAACCTTGAGGGCACTCTCGCCAAACCCATATTTTTGTAGTTTTTTAAGTAAAATATCATGTGGTATACAATCAAATGCTCGAGACAAATCGCACAGCAAAACAGAAACAGAAGATTTGCTTTCAAATGCCTCCAGTATGACCCTCACAAGGGAGTCAACTGCCGAAACAGTCGACAAACCCTTCCGAAAGCCATGCTGGGCAGGAACAAGGAGATTGTGCTCCTCAAAGTGGTTACTCAGCTGCTGCAACATCACAGCCTCAAACACTTTACCTAAAACAGGTATCAAAGACACTGGTCTATAGCTAGAAAGATCTTTTTTAGGGCCCTTTTTATACACGGGAACAGTTCTGGATGTTTTTAGCACATCAGGGTAAACACCTTGCAACAAACAACAGTTAATCAAATGAGCCAACAAAGGTGCAATCACATTTACAATTTTTTTCAAAAACTCAGTCGACATGTCAAAGATATCCTTACTTTTTGAGGATTTGAAACCGTTTACGATTTTGACAATATCGACAGCATTGACCATACTCCATTCATAATTTACATCTACAACAGGTATGTTATCAAGATAATCAGTATTATTTACAGGAATACCATCAACAATACTATCCACTGAGTCCAAGAAGTAGCTGTTGAAGTCATCCGCCGTGGCGAAGTCAAGGTCAGCGGCAACTCTGGTACTGGGCCTGCTCTGGTTGATCAGGTCCCAAGCTGCCTTGCATGGGTTTGCAGCAGTGGAGATCATGTCAGCCGCTGCACGCTGCTTTGCCTCGCGGAGTTGGAGTCGATACTCTCTCCTCAATTCCCGAAGATATGGGATAAGATCAGGCCTATCCTTAGACATATCAAGCACTAGCAAAATGTACCTTTTTAAACCAGCAAGCTCCTCAGAATACCAATTCTTGATCTTTCCTTTTGCACCGTCAGATACTCTATCAGTTGACTTAACTGTTTTTTGCTTTAATGGGAAGTAAAAATCAAATTTGTCCTTAAATTTAGAAAAGAAAATTGAAAATGCAGTGTTTGGTGGGAGCGCACAAACTTCATTGAACCACAGATCCATATGGTTACTAATGTCATCACAAAATAAACCCAAGCGAACATCGTTAAACAATCTAAACTTTACAGATATCAGCTTAGGGCTTTCACAGTCTTTTTGTCCATTACAGAGCTTTAACTTTAAGAAAATGTGCTTGTGATCTGCAATTTGGTCGTTACTGACAGTTACTTCATAGTTCCACGAATCTAAGTTAGTGATGAAAGAGTCTAAAGAGGCATTCATTCTGGTTGGTTCAATAACACTACTATAGAAACCAAAACTACGCTACTACGCAACTACGCAAAACTACGTTAAAGTCAGTTGACAGATAGGTTACAAAATAATAATGAAAATGTTGGACAGACAGTGCGATAATTCTAAATATATAAATTTCATTATTACCTAGAAATCATAACACAAAAGATAATTTAATTAAATATTAAATAATAGTGCAGTAGAAATAGTGTTGGAGGTGGAACTAATTGCAACATAAATTATTTCAGTTATAAATGGTAGGTAATACACTTATAAAAAACATACTAAAAATATACATTTGTACTGTTACGCAAAATACGGTTTTTTTGCCGCCATTTAAAAAAAGCGTAAATTGTTAAATCTTGTTAAAAAATCTGGCTTGGTATCAAATTATAGAACATATCATGCTGGAAAAGAATATAATGGTTGAATTTAAAATATACTGTTAACAGTGATGCACTATGGGCGAAAAAAGGTGCGTTTAAACCGTGGCATTTGAAAAGTTTTTATTTATAAGTTATTTTATACTTTTAAAATTTGTTTTTTTTTCATTTTTGACCCTTAAAATGTAAAACTTTCCAATTTCTCTCTAGAAGTTTTTAAAGAGCTTAAAAAACAAATAGTTAAGTATATCAAAGGGTTTTTGTACGATTATTGGTAACGGAAAAAATTCAAAAAAATTGAAATTTAAAATCCCCATGCTATTCTTATGGAGAATATAATAAAAAGTTGTAGTTTCTTGTTTATGGATATATTTTCATACAACTTTGCAGATTTATTTATTTTATACTAAAAATTAATATTTTACTAAAAACACATTTAATTAGTTTCCTTGTAGCAGCAAACCTTGGTACTCGTTTCGTTAAACCTAGTGTTATTTATTTAATAGACTAGCAACAGAGCCCATTGTGGTTAAATACAACGGTCTCTAGTAAAATAATGGTTATGAAATCCATACACCACTTTGCTCACTAATATTTGGTACAGATTAAGCTCATAACATTAGAATATCACACTTAACATAAGAAACCCACTTTAAACACAAATGCAAAATGTTAACAACAATATTTAATCAAAGAAAAATTAATTAAATAACAATATAACAATAAACTGTTAAATTATTAACTCATTTTTCGTATGATTAGATTATGCATACTGTTAAATCAATTATTGCCATCTATAAAAATAATTGGTTTTTCTTTTCCGAGTCGGGTTAGCTCTTCTACCAGACCGATTTTGGCCTTAAGCCGGGTTTACACTATGTAGCTAAACTGCTACATAGCAGATTTGTGTAACATCTAGCAA
The DNA here is from genome assembly GCF_028750875.1 of Macrosteles quadrilineatus. Classification (NCBI taxonomy): domain Eukaryota; kingdom Metazoa; phylum Arthropoda; class Insecta; order Hemiptera; family Cicadellidae; genus Macrosteles; species Macrosteles quadrilineatus. The sequence continues at coordinate 1,458,399 of NW_026542596.1, forward strand.
TGTTATATAACATTTGCTAGAAGTAGAAAAAGTAACTTTACAAAAGTGCTATATAACACTGCTATATGTACCAGATCCTGCTATAGCTAAAATTGTGCTATCCATCGGGAGTCGGTAAATATCAAAAGAAATACGTGCTACATTGCCATATGAGCTACCAGGGCTTGGACCCACAGCAGACCGGAAGTATATGCTCCCAGCGAGCAGGCACTTCCCCCAGACGTGGCGCTAGTCGCCACAATCATATGAACTTGGACTTGGACTTGTAGCAATGATATACATATATTTTTCGTCTAGCATCTGCTATATGTAGCCTTTAGTGCACACAGTTCACAGTTGTAGCCTACTGGGTACGAACGGTTTTGCTCAGCGATCTTTGTTTACAATGGAAGGACTGAAAACGGAAAGTGGCAGTGCCTAGGATCGGGATGATATTACTTAATTGAACTGTTCCGTGGACAACCGGCGTTGTGATCATACGTAAAACGTTTTTGAAGTTACCGTCGCCTTATTTAGCGTTTTAATCATGGATTGTCAGCGTATTCATCATCATTAAGGTCCTGTAATAAATCTGCTACACTGTACTTATTTCTCGAAGCAAGAAGCGGTCAAACCTAAAACTTGCTAAAATCTTCGCTCCCGTCTGTCTCTCTCTCTGACTTCCAAGATCACCACGATTGCTGCCACGAACAATGTCTCTTCAACGCACATTTCGATACGGAATGCGAATGAGGTTGTGCTACATATAGCATATAGCACGAGCACCATAGAATCACAAAAATTGTCCGTAAATTGTTCATACAGCAAAAGTTATATAGCAATGTTATATAGCAAAAGTTATATAGCAGGTTTTGCTACATAGTGTAAATCCGGCTTAAAGCTAAAGGTATGGACGCACCATAGATTTGCCATCGAGCATCAGCACTCATTTTGACGTATATTTCGAGTCATGCACAAACTGCCTCCCTGTACATTACCTACTTGCGGGAGATAAATTTGTTTTTTTTTTCGAGTTCGTTTGGCTCTTCTACCCGATCGATTTTCATAATTTTGGTCTCAAAGCTATGCAAGGACATATTTGTCATCAAGCATCATCATTAATCCATCAAATGTATTACTAAAAAATTAAATTGGATTTTTTCATTTTTTACTTCAATTAAAAATGTATTTTAGCAGTTAAAATATCCTATATTTTTTTCTAAAAACCTTCAGTGAAATACCAGCTTCCATTGGAATTATTGATTATTAAGATCGGATCTACCTAAAGCAAACTGCTAAATGACAAACAACCTATGTTGTTTAAAAATGGAGTTATTTATTATCGATTTATAGTCAAAAGATCATGCTTGCAACCAATATATCAACAAATCTTGGTTTCACCTAGCAAATCTTTACAAAAATCAAACATTCATAATTATTTGAAAATCTACATGAATTAAGCTTTTCAACGACCCATTAGGCAATAAAATTGGTCTAGTAGAACTCTAGATTTAGTTGTACAAAGATTTTTAAAACTGAATTACTAGATTTATTTGAAAATCAATTAAGACAAATGGAAATTCGTTTAGTCTGCAGCTTTGCTGCGGCAGGGGTATTTTGTACTACGACCGTATTTCTAAATAGTGCTTATAACCACTATTACAACATTTTTCAGCATTAAATTTCCTATAATTTGATACCCAAAAAGTTATTTTTACAAATATTCAAATTTTGACATTTTTTTCAAGATGGCGGCCAAAAAACGTATTTTGCGCCACAGTACGGATGTATACTTTTAGTATGTTGATTAGAAGCATACTACCTACCATTTACAGCAAGAATAATTTCTGTTGCAATTAGTTCCACCTTAAGCTATATTTTCAGTTATTTCTACTGCACTATAAGCACTGAACGGATCATGAACATATTTTGTCACAATACATATCAATCCAAGTATAATCCAGTTAACACTATTTTTACCTAACATACAGCTTCAAAAATATAGTTTTTACAATTTTTTTTGCTACAGACAGATTTTGGCAGACATTGTTGTTGAAACAGGTTTAGGTATGCAAAAGAGTCTCTGGTCAACAATCACCAGAAACACATTTCTTTTGAGGAAACATACCATATGTTTAGTCTAACTTTTAGAAATATCCGAAAACCCCTGCTCCCACTAGACCAGCCGTGTGGCAAGACTAAATTTCCAGGGCGACACACATAGCTACAGCAGACGATTGGATATCGAAGCAACCATCTGTCTTCTATCCATTAGTGGAAGTGACAGGGTGAGAGAAAGGGAGGGAGAGAGAGAGAGAGAGAAAGGGAGGGAGAGAGAGAGAGAGACACAGGGAGAGAGGGAGAGAGGGAGAGAGAGAGAGAGAGAGAGAGAGAGAGAGAGAGAGAGAGAGAGAGAGAGAGAGAGAGAGAGAGAGAGAGAGAGAGAGAGAGAGAGAGAGGGAGAGAGAAAGAGGGGGAGAAGAATAGATGTTTGAGGGAGAGAGGGGTTGTCTAGTCCGACGAATAGTTTCGAATTTAGTCCAACCTAGACCTTGGCTTTGACAACAACGGACGACATCTCTGTGTATTCAGCTTCAGTTCCGGAGAATTGAAGACAACCATGTCGTCCCAGGAGGTATGTTTTGAGAAGAAACAACAGTGTGCAGGTGATGCGACGGACGGAGGTGTTGTGGAGGAGACATTTACCCGTAAAGAAGAGAGAAAACTCAACAGCACCACTGGAGGGATGCTCGCCATTGGAGATTTTAAGCGGACGCCGCAGGAAACAGTAGTAGATTCAGCCACTGGACAAGAGTTATCACCTGACAATTTGGTGTGAATAGTATAAAAACTTTGACGATGAAATTAATAGTTTCTAAAGGTGTGCGGTTGTTGAAATCTGTGGAGTGTTGTACTTTCATAATTGACCAAGGTATGTTAGATTTAGTTTGTTATGATGTCAAAGGTTAGACAAGTGTAGAACAGCTTTATGGAAAACCAATAACTATGGCCAATACTAAGACTAAACTTTTGACTTGTTTCGTAAATTGTTTATTATTAAACATATAGATTTTGCATTTAAGTTGTTTAAATAATGTCATTAGATATCAGTAATCTGAAATGGATATTATATCACGTTAAGTAAATCCAAACATCAAAGTAAATTAGAGATAATTGATTGATTGCTTCGTTGTGTGATTAGAGAAAAGGATTATAAACTGTTTAATTGAATGTTACAAGCTGTAGGGTAGTTGAAGTTGGTAAGAAAGTATTATAATTTGATAAGACGAATAAATAATTTTAGCCAGTGAAGTTTTAATCTGATATTTTCATCCTCGTAATAAAAGTGAACGGGGTCAGAAACATTTCGCTCCTGAAGTTAGTATTTTTAATTAGCGAATCCCCACTAATTTAATTTAATATGTTTGACCAGATTAGGTTAACATGGTTTTAGTTACCGGTAGTTCTCGTTGTGTATCACAGATTTTTAATTCTGCTTGGTTCAAAGAAATTAATAGTGCTGCACTCTGTTGGTAAACCTTATAAACTTTTAATACCATTGAATATCATAGAACCAACTTGTTTAGTTGAAACTGCTGACAAAATTATTTAATTCCTTTTAAATATGGATACTCATATGGTTAAAATGGGAAACTACAAAACCACTGGGGCAGGGCCCAAAAAGGCTTTTGAGATATGAATAGGCCCCTATGTTAATCGGGAATGTGAGATATCGTAATGCAAAGTTTCCGCCAAATCCGAACAGTAGTTAATGCGTGATTGAACCCCAAACAAACAAACACACAAACTTTTACCTCTTTTACATTATCTTACTAATATTATAAATGTGAAAGTTTGTGTGTTTGTTTGTTTTTTTGTTTGTTTGTTTGAAGCTCAATCACGCATAAACCACTGGACGGATTGGGCTGAAATTTGGCATGATGATAGCTCACATTCCCGATTAACATATAGGCATATTCTTATCTCAAAAATCCTTTCGGGCTCCGCCCCAGTGGCTCTATAGTTCCCCATGTTAACCTTATGAGTATTTATATTAAAAGGGAATTAAAGAATAGTCAGCTGTTTCAACTAAAAAAGTTGGTTCTATGATATGCAAAAGAATTAAAAAATATAAGATTTACCAACAGGGTGCAGCACTATAATTTTTTTTGTTTTTATGTAAACAGCTAATTTGAACTAAGCAGCCACAAAAAACTGTGATGAGCAATGAGAAATGTCAAAGTTGGATTGTTTACAGTTATGTTTTTGTTTTTAAAGTCATGAATAATTTGTGACTTTTTGCGAATTTTTAATAATTTATTTTTCTTTATTGTTTAGGTGAAATGGTAAAACATTATGGCTATGGTAGATGTGTAATACCATAGTATACCGTAAATTTAGAGATGCAAATTTTTATCAAACTGTGTCCTCCCCCATTTCAAACGTAAAGCTTGAGTATAACTACTATAAGCTTAAACTTATATGCCAACCCCGTACGAAGGACGGGTACTCTGCTAAGTTCAATCACGCATTAATTACTGGTTTGATTGGGCTGAAATTTGGTATGGTGATAGCTCACATTCCCGATTAACATATATAGTTATATTCTTATCTCAAATACTTTTGGGCTCCACCCCAGTGGCTCTGGAGTTTCCCATGTTAACCTTATGAGTATTCATATTTATTTAAAAGTAATTCAATAATTTTGTCAGCTGTTTCAACTACACAAGTAGGTTCCATGATATTAAATAGCATTAAAAGGTTATAAGGTTTACCAACAGGGTGCAGCACTATTATTTTTTGCATTAAGACAACTACTTTGAACCAACTAGCAACCGTACGGCAAATCAATAGTTTTAATAATACTTATGTTAAGTCAAACGCGGTAAAGCCTGCGGGCAACAGCTAGTCTTCAACATTTTAAATATATATACATATTTTATATATATATACACATATTATATATATATATATATATAAATTCTTGTTAGTTACTATAAATCTAAACTGGCACATGCTGATATTTTGGTTTCCCTAGTACCAAAGAACAACACGAAAATATAACAAAATAACAAAACGTTCTAGTATTATCAGTCTCGTCCAACGAATTTACATCTATATCATCAATCACGATCAGTGAGTCAACAAATAACAGACAGTTTTAGATTGTTGTGATGACAGTTTGAGTTGTAGCCAACGAAATAAACCACAGCTATAAATGAATACCGCAGTTACATTTAGGTGGTTGTAGCATTTTAAAAATGTGTCAGGCATATCTGTTAGCAGTTATTTTCGTGTGTAACATCTCGTGTTTGTGTGCTACATCAAGCATAGCAGCGTCAGAAGACGAGAGAGAGAGTGTAGATTTCTTAAGGATGTTTCCATGGTATAACAGGATGATTAACGTCCCCGTTTACCCTTGCTCGCCAGGACAGAAGAGAGACTTGTATGGACGCTGCCGAGAACTCTACTGATCATGGGTAAGTAGACGAGGGTAGAAGATGTGAGGTATACAATTCGTATACAATATAAACAAAGGTATACAATACAAGTCGTGTAAAATGTGTGATACAAATATAAAAAAAATGTTACTTGTGTAATGTTCAGGATAGTTTTTGAAATTGATTTTTTATGCACTCATACTCATTTAACTGTAAACAAATCCATACGGATTAAGTAAATCGTAGAGACATATTATTCATATTATTCATCCCCATATTAAATTTGTAGCCAGTTTTAACCAAAATCGTCATAGTTGATGTGAACCACTGACTTATTGTGCTGATCTGAATTACTGATTTCTGTCGAATACAAAATCTATTTTACCAATTCAAACTAATGGGATGATATCCAAACTGATGGGAAATCGAATCATTTTTGCTCGAGTTATCGCGCTAACGGACACACACACACACACTCACACACACACACACACACACATATATATATATATATATATATATATATATATATATATATATATATATATATATAATTACATAATTATCTTTTTGTAATTTCCTCTTGACACAATAAATGTATATGCAAAGTTTGGTTTCTGTAGTTTGAATAATTCTTGAGGTGTAAATGATTTTGTAAAAAAACACATAATGGCAGCTAGCGGCTGAACATTTTTTTCAATCTATGTTTATATGATTTTTTTGTTTGTTTAGATCGATTAGTACTATCAGCCCCAGAAGTTTGTGACACCCCTTTAAGAACACCCTGTATAGATGAGTAATATAATTTATGGTTTACTAAAAACCAAAATAAACTAAACGTCGTGACATGAAATGCCTACCATTTATTAAATGAAATGTTCGAAAGTACTGTAACTGGGTGGCGGAGATAGGAAGGTCTCTTGTTCTAGCAAGTAAAGATACATACAGTAAATAAGATGCGAGAGACAGCTGTCACTCACGTTCACTTATAGTGGTATTAATCTCTAGTATGATTTACACAAAGCACAAGTTAAAGTATCAAAATAATTTCATTCATCGTAGTAAATATAATTATTCAATTCACCCAGTCCTTTACTTTTGTTGTTTTTAATAATAAAACACATTATTAAAGTTACAGTTATTTACAAACACTCAAATGTAACTTTTCTCAGAAAATTGAAAATTTCCCGAGTCCGTAAGTGACTTATCAAACACACTTTAATGATCAATATTTTAATCAAGTGCCACAAAGTGAGGCTCATTTCCTCTTCTGATCACGACGACAAAGATGAGGAAATTGAAAACTTTATCAACTTATCTCCGATAACATCGTCTACAGTCTTGTGTTTGTACTAAAAGTAAATGATAAAGCGTAATGGGATTTTAGGTAAAGACCAAATGTGTAGATTGCTTAGTAGTTGTTTAATTATCACTTTGTATATGTCACGTTATCTATTATTGTAGGAGTACTTTAAATACCAGTTATTAAATTAGTAGACGGTAAATTGGTACCTTAAACTTATTCTTCGTTCATGTAAAACGTAGTGCGAAACTTTTATTGTGCTTATTGATGTATGACACATGTAAACAGATGTAGATTGTGAAACAATATTAGTTTTCATAATGGTATTATGGTTTTCAGATTAACTATAAATATTTGAATAAAGACGAAATACTAGTTAATCGTAATCGTTCGAATATCATTAACCAATTAGTTTTAGTGTCAAATTGATATCATCCACAGTTGTACAAGAATCTGCGTCTATTTTGTTTTAGCCATTTTCTGCTAAAGACTTTCAACTTTAAAGCGCGAAGTAGTAAGTAACATAGTTGAACTCCAAATGCAGTCTGCAATAGATAGGAACAAAACACATGAACATTGAAAATTAATTTGGATGCACTACTCCTATGTAGTGTTCTTAAATCTTGTACACAATAACCTGTGTTTTTGTACAGCCTGAGAATGTTACAGAAATAATTTAATTTGGCACCGAAACTAGTTGCTTAGTACAATTAACACGATTAACATAAGAAACTATTTACACCACTTTCGACATTTAGAGGTTCTTTCTTTATTTTAGTCTGGTTTATGATCCTGATTTAAATAAATTTTCGAAGCTAGTAGCTTATTTCAATTAACAGGATGATTTACATTATTTTCTAAATTTAGCAGTTATTGCTTTTATTTTAGTCCTTTTTCATAAAGATAATTTAGTTACATTGTTTTTGCTGATTGCTTTAAAATGGCCAAAAATAGTAAAAAAAAGATGAAGATAAATTGAATTAAATTTAAGATTGATGTAAAAAATGTTGGAAATAGGGAAATCGCTATGTTTAACAGAAAGCAGAAACTCAAAGAAATCAAACGAAGGAGCCGAGTGGTAAAGGCGTTAAGATTCAACATCGAATATGTTGAGTGCTTGTTGACAGAGTGGAAAATCAGAGGAACAAAGTAATCCAGGGTTATGGCATTTGGGAGTTAATTCTCGAGCCAGTAAAAGGAAGAGAAACGTATTTGTTTCTGTCTCTTTCTCGACAGGCAGATTGTCCTTTGCAACTTTGAGGCTTTCGAGTGAAGTAGAATGTTTCGTCTGCTCCAACGTTTAATACACACATGAATACAATTTTACTTTGTGATTAGTAGAGTTAGCTTGTTATACGTACACATGTAAAACACATGTACACATGTATTAAATAAGTAAAAAATGAATAAATAAAATGATAAACTCAGAAAATTTGTAAAAATTACAATTATTTCAATTTTATAATACAGGGTGTTTTTTTTAACGCAACCAAAATATTGCAAGTACTGTGTGGCACTGTTAAGCGACAAAACAGGCTTATATGTTGAAATACATTGATGCATTGTTATCTATGAAGTTTAAGTCTGTAACTTTATTGTAAATAAGACACAACATGATGTTTTTAGAAGCTCAGATAGAGTATGTCGAGTATGTATTGTAGGTATACATTTCTTTCGTTTACTACGCTTTGGTAAGGATTTGTACATACCAAATTAATAGTTGATTTAATAGGTACTGGAATCACACCCTGGAAATTTAATTTCAATATTTCAATGATATATTCAATATTTCAATATTTTAATGATTGAATTAAACATATTCTTCTAACTTTTTGAGCTTGGGGAATTACCATATTGAGTCTTATGTACAAGAAATTCCCTATAACACGTATTATGATCACACAGGGATGAAATTTAATGCAGTGTTTTTTTTTATACAAAACACTTTAAAAACAATAAAGTACGAACTTAACCAATCTGGAAACTATAAAGTAAATTTACAAAATACCAACATAAACTTCCTAAGAAGCTTTAATTTAATCAGAATTGTAAAAACTATTGTTATTACAAAATTGAATAGGTTGTGTTATGCATCATCACAAAGTTAAAACTGAGAAAAGGATTAATAATTACAATTATAAGCATTACAATCGCATTAAGTTGCAAGCCTGCCTGTCTTAAGTTTATTAAAAAAAAAACTAAAACAAAGTTAATAGAACTTTTGAGAATACTTTTGATGAGGAAACTATATAAAATAGCAAAACTAGGTAAAGATACTCATAGTTTTTTTACACATGTCATTTTATTGATCCCGGTCTACGTTTTCATCATAAATGTCCCATGAAACAGTTTCCTTTTGAGATTTCTAGTTTAAACAGGTCACCACATACAACGAAGCAAGTCTGAGGGCAAAGGTTCAATAACAACTCGAGACTAGAGTGAGATGGCACTGGGGACGCATAGTAAAAGGGTGAAAACTGGCGAATGATCTTGGAATCCTTCTTTTCCTTATCAATTAAAACAAAACTTAAGACACAGAAATGGAAATGATTGCAACATTTAAACATAAACTCTACAAAAGTGCTGTGCTTAGTATGCTTTAATTGTGTAAAACATTATTTAAACATACTTTATAATTAGCCTTAGTTACAATACAGTATTAAAAAACCATGCCATACCCTGACCTACCTGGGTATACCTACAACTCTGACCTACCTGGCATACGAGAGTAAGTCAGAAGCTGTATGAATTACTCTCGTCAACCGTTCCCGCTTGGTTGTTGGAAATATCTTAGTTTTAGCATAACATTATATTTATTTTGGGGCTCTGTTCGAGGATAATTAATTAATTATTCCAGATTAACTAGGACTAAACTAATTACTTTCCCTAAGCAAGGCTCGGCACCCAGGTACTAGATAGAACACAATCATTGCCGTTTGAATTCAGACACGAAACACAGTTTACAAATTGTTCAGAGGAAATTGTTTCTGTTACGAAGCCGTATGTTTACAAACTGTTTATCAACTCAAATGTTAACAGACGTTTCGCTGATAATTTACTCAAACCTCAAGGGTGGAATAGATTTGCTTAACAGAAATTGTGGAAGTATAATTTCGAAGTGGTTACCAATAATTGAGATTTATTTTTTGTAAATTTAATATTCTGTTTCCTACATATATCAGTATTTCCCTATATAAAGTAAAGTACCAGGAGACCGAGCTTTGCTAGTGTTTGATTAAACATTAAATTTATTAGATAAGTTATTTAGCTAAATTATTATGTACGGTAACCAATGTGAAAATATTTTAGATGATACAAAGAAAACAGTTTAATACACCTTTATAAATTCATAGAACGAAAAAAAATTACTTGTATGAGCTGTTTTCATTAACTGCAGCTTCAAAAAGGTATTGACGATAACATGGACACTTTCAAGGGCTGTATGGCTGAAACTGGATTTTCCCAGCCTTGTGACCAACTCCAATCGATTTCTCGTAGCCAAATACCCCACAATAAACAAAAATATGGACCATCCTTGGACGAAAATAAAAGTTTGTCCGTACACGCGCTTGTTTAGACTATAGGAATAGGATATTTAACATTTTTAGGTTAAGTTATTGCGAAACATGGTCATTGTTGGCTAATAGATTATCAGCAAAAATGTTGGTATTAAAGTTATCAGCATTATTTTTAAATTAATCAATGATTAATAATTCATATGATTGTATAACGCATTTCAAACTAATTCAACGCTAAAATTATATAGTCATTCAAACCTAATAATACTTCGGATGGATAACCAAATAAATTGCATATTGATAAAGCATGTCTTTAAAGTAGTTTACGTGAGTTTCGTACACTACTTTACCTACGACAGTTTTTTTAAGTACTAACAATCTGGTTTTTAATTACTAACAATCATTACTCATAACTTCTTAGAGAGGTTATGTTTTCGTTGATTGTCACTACCACTGAAAGTGATACAACGACTTGTATAATGATTGTATAATCAGCTGATTTCATGTAAATACGTGTTTGTAAAATTTCGTTAAATAATACATTACTATTTTTCAGGCAATAGCTTCTGCTAGCAGCATTCTTACCATAAATACTGTATCAGGTACAATTAGGGAAATATTGCATATTTATTTGGACAACTGAATAATATAGTGAAACAGTTAATTTACAGTTAGATCTCAGCATCGAATATGTGGTCTACAACGAGTTGGGTGAAACAATGGTTAAGAGGTTTTCAAAATAAACCAGGAGCATATTTTCATTTATCAATCTAACCTTATTTTGTTTCGTTCATTTAATGAATTGCTGGTATGTAATTTCATACATTTGTTTCGATTATGGTGGCAAAAGATAAGCACAAACAGTTTGTGCTCTAATTTCCATCTAGTCAACTTCACTTTCACTAAAACTGAAATTTTTAAATCAGTTTAATCTACCTTCCTTCAACTACCAACTTTTAGGTTAAAATTACGTGAGTATCAACAGGAACAAGACTGACCAACAATTAAAATTGTCAACTGATCAGCTGATCAGCTGATTAGTTGACATTCGAAGCATTACAATTTTACTTCTTTTCTCTCAATCCTTGAATCTCATTAGTCCGTTACCCGTGTTGTTATGAGAAAAACTATGCTGTTATGAAATGAAACTATGCTGTTATGAAAGTAAACAGCTGTTAAGTGAAACTTTTCAATTCTAAGAACCGAACTGAAATGGCTACTTTAAAAAACGGTCGTAGGTAAAATTCTTAAAGCCTATACTAGGCTTGAAAGTCAAGTATATTTCCACATTGTTTGTTCAGCCTATTTCGTTCATAATATTTAGGGGAAGAAATATATCCCCTCCACTATATCCTTACCTTTAAAATAATAGCTTAACAGATGAATAAGCAACATACATTAAGTACAAAATAGTGGTGGGGGAACTTCGCCTCAGACGGCCTAAAAATTGTGAACAGATTATAGTTATCAAATTATTGTCAGCTGTGGGAGTGGTATGGATAGTAGAGCACAGGAGGTTCAAATCCTGCCAATCACCAGAATGTTGCGACCCTCTTTGCCTAGTTGGAAGAAATGTGTAAAACGTTCCCGGGAATATAGCCTAGTGCCCTAGAATTTGTGAAAGGAAGGACATAAATCATATGTAATATCTATTAAACAAATTATTTGCAAAAGGTTACCCTCCCAAATTATTGGAGAGAACCTAATCATGTAAGAAGATCACTGGATTTGGTCCAAGCAATTGTAATGCTCTAGTCCCATAAACGCTTCAAGTTAGGCTTAATGGTGTGGAAACATGGCAGGACTATGGAGTCAACTTGATCCTTTTTGTCCCCAGAAGTAGAACTTATCTTTATACTTGGCTATATAAAACACAAAATATTGTGTGGATTTTGTGGTAAGAGATCTCTTATACACTGTTCTATTTACTCGATGGTTGGATTTACTCTTTTCTGTGATATAGCTTGGGTTCTTAACCCCCGAGTCAAAACGTATAGTACGGAATATACACAATGCTAATTTACTTATTTGTTTGGGGTTGTGGTCTGAATTCAGTTTACAGTGGCATCGAGTTAAAAAACAGGTTTAAAAAATGATAGCAATAATACTTATTCAACAATTATATTTTACATGCACTCGTAAAAATAAGGTTTACATAGAAACAGAATCAGCCAAAAGTGATATCAACATGATTTTATTCCATAAGTTAGAAATTTCAAAGAAATATAGCGATTTTTGTCACGTAAGTCGACAATCGAATGTTATAAATAGAGGTTATATCTTGAGACCTCCGGGGCACAATTCTGCACGTGAATTGATAGAGCCTTTCTGACATCGGGGCGCATTTCACCTCCAACATCGGGTAAAACCTGCGGCATGAATATTATATTTGTGGCAACGTTCAAGAAAACAAACTGTCATGTCACAAAATTGTCTCTAACTTGGTTGTCCATTCTGCCTCGGTAACATAATGGTTGCTGGTTCGATCCCGAGCGGGAACGAATCTAGGCCTACATGTCATTATTGTCATTAGAGTACCAAATGATGCTATTCATTAATATATATACAGTTGATTAGTAAGTTGTCCAGGATTTGGACAGTTCCTTTACATAAAATATACATATGACATTGTAATGACATGACGCAAAAATAAAATAAAAACAGTTGTTAATTTCACTATAAAATATCAATAGGGTAAATTTTATAGCCTACTGACATATAATAGGTGGTTGACTAATACCAGCTGGCCTATTTAAAAACATTACCATCACCCACCAGTTCTATTTGAGTTGAGTATAGTAGTTTAGCAACATAATAAATACTAGACTTTCGTCATATTTGATAATATGCTCTTGTAATACATAAAAGGCAATTTCAGGAAACTCTATTTCATAGTTTCATTACGTCTGGACAAGGTTCAAAGCAGGAGTTATCAAATACATGATAATTTCCCTCACTAAGAAATCTGTTTAAGCTTTTTTTCATTTCTGAATAGTATGAACTACACCCAAAAGTGGCTTTGAAAAATATATAATTTCCAACCAAAAAATCCTAAACAGTTAAGCTTCACCAGCTAATTACAAACTGACAAAACAATAAAGAGAACTGTAACTTCTCATCGATATTCCATAGGAAGAAAACCTTGACAATACAAAACAGTGAATATAAAGTAGATCGGCGTAATATTTTTACCTAATTAATTTACTTGAACGCATTTCCCATTGAGAATATGCAGTTTTGAGAATAAAATAATATGCAAATTGATACTTTCTCTCATATACTACAAATCATAACTACGATAAATTATCTCAATTATGGCATATAGTTCCATCTTCTTGCCTAACATTTATTCGAATTTCTAGATACATATTTTGAGCAAAAATGCTTTTAACTACAGTCACCCGACAAAGTTGGCTTCCTTGTACTGTTTATAGTACATAAAGCTTCAATTGCTGCATATTTATACTTTGCCGCACATCAGGATTCCAACGAAACAACACCAAACAGCGTGGTTCTATTATGAACGTAATCTGTGTACGCCTGGAAATAGGCTGGCAACACTAATAATAATACTATGAGCAGCTGATTTACTATTATAACTACGATTTAACCTGTCATTTCGTGTTTATAGTTTCGGTATTTCTGAACTTTCTGGACTTTTCTTTTAAACGTTTTTAAAACATTCATACGATCTTAATAAACAAGAAAATACCTTTAAAGCATTTTTTTAGGCGTGGAAACCACTTTAAATTACAAAAACATACGGAACTATATTCTCCAAACGCGGAGCACATTTCTTGCCGAGGAAAAATAGCGGAGTGATACGGACCGGGTACTACTTTCTCTAGGGCACCTATTTGTGTTGCCAGCTGAACCTAAAAACGTGTTGTATAGTGTTTGAAAGACTAACTATTTATTTGTTTTATAGCGACTGTAGGAAAAATATAATGTGTAACACGAGTGCAAAAGGCCTTTGCTGCACTCGAGATCATTCCGAACAAACATTGCTCTCGTGTGCAGCAAAGTGCCACTTTGCCCACTAGTTACACAAATAACTATTTCCTTTGAAAAATAACAGTTTTAGGTCTTGTGAAGGGGAAATAAAAGAATTGCAACAGAACAAACACTGAATCTGGTTTTAGTTTTTAGAGTGAGCTTATACCGTACGGCGCAATACTTGCCAATTTTAACAGAATGCCAATATTGTTTGCAAAGAATTCACGTGTTGTTTTTAGTTCTCCCGATCTGATATGTCAAATTATGTATTTGATGGATAAAGTATTCTCAACGATTTTAACTTTGTGTCAAAAAGTAATTACCATTATGATTATCTTTATTCAAGTATTAGGCTATGTATACATTGACAAGCAAAAATATGCTATTTAAGTGACTCAAATACTTTTAAATTACATTAATGGTTACAGATTGGGCAAATGAACAAGTCTTTTCGGAAAGGAAAATTCATTGAGACATAGAGAAAATTAGATGATAATCTTTTCAATTGCTCCAAATAAGGAGCTTCATTGCTTCTCTTCATTGCTATATACCACTTACAATCACTAAAATAGAATTTTGGATGTTTCGATGCAGGTAGGATTTTTTCTTTTCATCTTGTTAATATATATATATATATTTTATTTTTATTTACTATCATCATTAAGTGTCTAAGTACTCCTGAATGTTTATGGACCTGTGTATAGCTGTATTAGCAACTCATTCCCAAACACAGACGGATATTCTACTTGGGAATTATTTTTCCTGTACATAGACAATTTTAACAACATGTAACATTATTCAGGAATTAAGAGATTTTGATTTGATTTGAGCTTATGGAGCGATAATTACCGTGAAAAACTAGACAAAATGAACTTGTTTTAATTGAACCGAAAGAATATGACGAAGAAACCAAGTAATTCTGACGAAATACGTAATTTTAAGGACAACCAATTGTAAACTATAGCATGTCCTTTCTATGTCACTTCAACTATCATAGTACGGTACCAAAAACGATGGGAACATTTTAGTTTATTTAGACTGTAGCAAACTCCAATGGAGCTCATTAAACTATGATATTGTTAAATGAAACACTGGCTACAACTGGTAAAAAAAGGTGGGATGTCTATTTCAGTACCCATCTAAAGTAGATTTAAATGTCATCAGTAGTAATTCAATTCTATACACTTATATAAACACTTGAGCAATAATTGTAATATTTTGACGTTGGGACAACAAAAACAAAGTCCTGATTGCAATTCTTTACGAAACAACATAAACAATTTTAAAAACACTTGCGCAATTGCATCCGGAACTAGTTTTTTAAATGCGTTAGTACTATGATGCCTTCGTGAAGGTCAATTAATACACGTTCTCTTCACATACGTTTACTTCAAAAAGGATTAGTAGTTCGAGTAGTGTCTTGGAATGAACATCCTCTGGATCTTGCTGTTGATGGGCTTCGCCCTCCTGGCGATGGTAGGCGCCGCCCCGCAGGCCTCGGAGGATTACCAGAAAGACCCCCTTGGTTCCTTCAGCGTCGCCCGACGACAATATGGCCGTCGCAGAGGTCGATGGGGAAAATGAAATTGGTTAGTTACTGTCTACAATTTATCCTAACTATTTGCTGGGCTTCACAAGTAGACTTAAAATTTTTTATGTTAGCCACACTTATTTATTTTATCGAGTTATATCAAATTTCATGCCGTGTTTATTGGGGCTACTTTCAATAATTTTTTATTAGATGGTCGTATTTTTAATTTGTATTCTTTGTGTCTTGTGTTTTTCTACAGTCTACGTCCAGACCATTGGTTTTTCTAACGTTCACCTGTGTTTAGTAGATGGCCAAAATGACAAAACTTAGATTCTAAACACAGATCTTACCCTTTTGGGGTAGAATGCATATAACTGGAGGTAAACAACTCATTAGGCTATGATTTTATTTGTTCATAACTGGCTATTGCTTAAGTTACTAGTAAATCATGAACTGAAAAGAAAATTACTCTCTTGTTGAACTTTGTAGCTATTATCTATAAATCCTAATGCCATTGTAAACATCGTTTAACATCCATCATTCATCTAACAACCATTAGAACACAGTTTTCTCAATTCGTATATCCTAAATCCATTTCACGTTCTTCAAAATGTAAATATTTTTTTTCTTTATTGCTGTGGTTTATTGTGCTGTGTAATGGTAAAGTTCGAGGAAATATCAAGAGCAACTACCCAGAACCTTCTGGTAGATTCCACTCAAGGATTCATAGCTTTGCTTTCATCAACAATCATCGACGACTTATATACACCCATCCTTCATACCGCGGCCATGGAAGAGGATTCTGGGTTCGCGGACAGAGGTAATTATGCAATGAACAATTGTCAGTTTCACGTTAGCGGTGGCGTAGCGTCCAATCGTAGTTTACGAGACTTGTCAGGGCGCATGCAGGAATGTTTACCTCCTAGCAAACATGTGTACGGTTGTTAGATGATATAGAAAGGGAACATATGGATAGTGGATCTTTGGGGCCAGTTTTTGATCGCCTATAAGCTGTATACTCGATGGTTAGTGCGTTTTTCTTTCCTGCGACCCCCACATGACCCCCTGTGACCCCCACATGGGTTTTCCCAGGGTGTAAGATGCACTCTTCCAAGAAAGGTTCTTGAATAGCTAAGAAGTGTCTTAACTAGACGTTTCGCAATATAATTGTATTGTAAGTGTAATGCAGTCTAAAGAGCATAATTTGCTTCTGTAGCCAGCTAACTTTTCATAAACAGTCAATACAATTCAAACTTCTAAATAGTTTTTAAAATATACCTTGATGCAGGTTTTTGTTCAACGCACTATCTATACTACCAGTAGTTTAGTGGTTGAGGTGTAAAGGGTTCCAATGATCCAATAACTAGAGCGTAAAGTTGCAATTTTCGAGACTTGGGTTCGAATCACACCAATCGCCAATTACTTTTGGATTTGCGGTAATTCGATGACTCGCTTATCCAAAGTCCAACTAAAAATGTACATACAATTATCTAGAAACAACATTTTTTTATTTTTTTATGATGTGAGAACTTCCGTCGTGTTGGAGGGATCCCTTTGCTGAAAGAAATCAGATAGTTTTGTGTAAATTTAACAATCAGCCACAATATATACCAAAATATCAGCCCTTGGTATATTGTGCAGGGTACATTCTTGACCCTGATACTGTACTGATAATATATTTAATGGGAACTACCTGCGAAGACCTTAAACGATTGTATTTATAATATAGAATAAATAATATTGGAAAAAGGAAAATGATAGTGCAAATTTGATAAAATTATATGGTCGGTTCTATAGAATCCTTATCGATAAATGGGAGTATTCAGGATCCTAAATGATTTACCTCGGGATCGTGGATGAATAGGACGATTTACTTATTTCAGGAGAGCAAATCTACACCTTCAGTATCATTAAGTATCTTGTATGCCATTTCATAATTAAGTTTACTGAATACTATGTTTGTTTCAGGTAATCTTATTATGAACCCCTCTAACCGTAGAGATTGAAATAACATGAAACATGATATTACGGATTCTATAACTTTATAAAGTATAACTGTCAAACAATATAAACGTTTAAACTTTAGTTTTTGTTTTTATTACCAATCTATTGCTACAAGCCACAACTACGTTTGAACTTTACACTCTAACATGTGTTGTAAAAGCTTTACAATACTGTATAAATTTTCATAGATATTGTTTAGTGAGGTTTTATTGTAGAAACACTGAGATGTAAGTACATTATAATGATTATAATAATTAATACTTTTTGGTAACTATTCATCAGCCTAATTTGTTCAATAGTTGATAAGCAAGAGAGTACAATAAATTATAATGTATACTGTATAATTGATTACAATAATTTGACAGATATAGTTTATAAAAACTTTTTTTGTTGATAATTGGTTAGATTTGAATAATAAATAAAGAGATGCACATACAAATCTAACTGATATTTACTACGCCTTTATAATAATCACTGATTAATGGGGCCATTTCAATTTTTATAAGGTTTACTAGCATGTCGTATTATATTATTTGTACAATTTCAATAAATGTGAGGCTCGTGAAGACCATAAATGGATATGCTTTTGTATAAGTATGATTAACTAACTAAAGAACCTTTTTAAATTTGCATTCTCCTAAAACAACTATTGTTTAAAAAATTTTACAGTTTTAATTACAGTTTGTTAGTTGAGGAAAAATAATTGGTGAAGTGTTGTATGCAAACAAATATGTGTAACACAACATTTTTGATTTGTCATAAAAGGAAAACATAATCAATTAAAACAGTATTAATATTTAATTACGGATTAAGATTATTAGTCAGGAAAACGAGAATAAATAGAAGGTTTGTATTGAATTGGCGGAAGTGTCTCCCAGGATGTCAAGGAACCCCTTTAGAGGGTAGGGACGGAACAGTCGCTGGTGGAACGATCTGCTTTTGTGTGAGGAAGGGAAATGAATAAATATGCAAAGTAAGCAAATTTCAGTTTTATTTTACCGAGTTAAGTTAATATTAGTTCAACATCCATCCTCTACTAGACACAACGAATCCTCTCTAGTTGGTGGGACTATTAGGTGTTATGAGTCCTTCGGGAATTTCCCATCATTATAGGTAGAACTACAGCGTAGTCTATTGTCTGTGGTTGAACACTACTTGATACAGCAATGGAAATTACGTGTAATTACACGAACCAAGGCATTTTGTGATACAATTCTAGTCGTTAACCTGACACATACTATAATGTAAATGGTAATAAATTAAATGAATTACTTAAGTACGTGGTGGGCAGACTGAAAAAATAATTGTTATCCTACTGTGAGGAAAGCAGCCGTTTTTAGTACTTAAAATCGTTTGCAAAATCGTCGTTTTTGGGTAGCTTCAAATAGGGAACAGGAAATAGTTATTTGTGTAACTAGTGAGCAAAGTGAGCAATTGACTCACTCCAGAGAAATACTTACGAGCCGTAGGCGAATGAGGAATGGTTTCTCGAGTGAGGCAATTGTACTTTGAACTCGAGTTGCACATTATACTTTTCCTACAGTTACCATAAAACATATAAATCGGTAAAGAAACGTAACATATTTTTACACCGAAGTTAACTTTTAATATGACATTTAATAATACAACAGTACAACAGCTGACCAGCTGATTTAGAGCCAGTGCTGCCAACGTATTTTGCGCGCATACGACCTTGTCTGCATGTTACGCGCTCACTATTTCGTGCCTTCACGTTGCAAATCTGGAGTGAGACAAAGTAATTAGAGTGAGACAATTGTTAACATTGTCTCACTGATGAGCGAATTGGCCACTTTGCTTTCTCAAATCAGTGAGAGAACATGTACATTGTTAGGTAACTGTAGGAAAAAAAACATTTTGGTCCTATAACCTCAAAGTTTTATCAGTGCATTATGAAAAAGCTGCTAATCACAGTACATTTAAAGTTATGTTTCTAAACAACAGAAATGTAAACATTGATGGTGACCTTGTATAACCTCAAATTATGTGGTATAATTTTGTAACGATTAGAAGGTTACACACAGCATGATGAACCCCACAGTATGATGAAAATATTTGTTCATCACACGAAGTGAAAATGTCATTTTGGTGCTCTTATTTCCAAGCTCGGGTGGGACCTCACTTGTAAAACACGATTGCGTTACAAAAAGAGCCACTTTTGCTCCTGAAAACTACTATAGTAGCTATATTATACTAGGATAAGTAAATTTAGACAAGGGAAATCAGCTTACCGATTTCTTCAGTCCTAAATTTAGATAGGTATTGTAAAATCATTATTTTCATTTACATTTATCCGTAGTATAAAATAGCTACCTTTTTGAAATTTAATTCTTTCGTATACAACTAAAACATTGAATAATTTTTCATGGTCAATCATGTTTATCATTAAACGTATCCTTGGCCATGTTAAAAACGACGTGCGACGGTAACATTTTTCACCTCCCTACACTACAACAGTGAATCTTCTCATTACAGTACAGCTAAGTCGATATCACATACCCAAATTGAAATATTGTACTCGAAAAGCAATAAAATACAATAATTGAAAACTACAACAATTTTAGATATAAATCACGGCTGATGTCACTGATAATTTTCACACGCGATAGTATAATCAGGAAAGTTCCAGTTTTATATCAGTGACCTTGGTGAAACAAAAGGTTATCATAGCATTTCCTCTTTGAATTAAACGAACTGATATATGTGAGCGCTCCCAATGGTTTTTGCACCACACCATGAACATCTGGCTGTTCTTGCTGTTTGTTGCGGGGAGCTTCGCCCTCTTGGGTTTCTCGGAGGCTGTCCCTCAGGTACCACGTGGTCAAGACTCTCCAGGGACCCTCAGCGCCTCTCGGAGGATGGGTAACGGAATGGGAGGAGGTCGAAGTCAAGGCAAAAGAAAAATGGGATAGGCTTGTAGTGCCCAGGTTGGTAATATTACAGTACCTATACATGCCTATATAGTTTATCTTAAATGGTTCTATTGAAAAGAAATCAAAACCAGAATGTTTTAGAGTGGCTTGAATCTCATAAGAAGCAAAACATATTTTTGAAATTGTAGCATACATATTTTCAATGTATAAAGTAAAATTTATGTTGTATAGTTAATAGTTCCTTAATTAATTTATCATAATACCAAATTGTGTGTATAAAAATACTAGTTTGGAACTTTTGTATTTTTAAATATTCAGTAAAATAAATGTAGCTACATTAACGAATAAATACTGATATTGTACTTTACTCAAATTCTATTACAAGAACGATTTGAAGGAGGAACCGATTTCTTCTAAAACAAATGCTCCAAAATAATTCTGACATTCGGATTGTACCCGATTTCCAAATTTTCATCTGAAGTAAGCACGACTTCTCGATAACCCGATGCGCACAATCACACAAGCGATAGACTCATCAATCCAGGACAGCTCCCGTGGGACAAGACAGGAATTTGCTTCACTTCTTCACGTTTCTTACTTGAAATATTTCACTCGGCGGAGATGTTCGGTGCTTAAACACATTTACCGAGGTTTAGAAAATATTTGTTTTCATTTAAATACAACTTTATGTTATTTGCTTCTCCAAGTACACGGTGAGTAATTTAAAATTAAAATAAAATTATGGCCCAGTAGTTTCAATTTCGATTTGTTGTGGTAATTCAACTTAAATAGATATAATCTATATTTATAAAAGAGGAAGTTTGTATATATATATATTTTTTTTTTTTGAACGTTATGGACTCTAAAACCGCTCGACAGATTGTAATGAAACTTTCAGGCATTATTAAGCATTATTCAAGGGGGGTTTGTGTGAAGTTTGGTGCAGATCCGTCATAAGGGCTCCGCCCAAGTGGCTCTGGAGTTTCCCATGTTAACCTTATGAGTACTCATATTTAAATGGAATTAAAGAATCTTAACATCTGTGTAAACCAAACAATTTGATTCTGTGATGATCAATAGCATCAAAAGGTAAAAGGTTACAAAATGTACCAACAGGGTGCAGCACTATTAATTGTCTAAATTTATGACAACAGTTGCTAATTTTAACCAAGCAGCTGTGATACAAAATTAACCGTCAAAGTAGGACTGTTTACAGTTATGTTTATGTTTTTAATTTAATAAATAATTTTTGATGGTGTGTGAATAAGGAGTTTTAATAAGTGCGTAAATCATTAACTTCATTAACATCATTGACTTTCTTTTTTCCAAAATGTTTATAAAACCTATTGAATTTGTATGGTTTATTTCCCAAACAATAATGTATGGGAAATAAAAGTAACCAGTTAATATTTTAAGTTAATACTTTTAGTGGAATACTAAAAGTTTATCTACATACAGCAGATCTATGGAATAATAATATTCTCTTCCCGTTGCGAAGCACGGGTATGGTGACTAGTATACACATAGAAATGAACATATTATACCGTATGGCTAGTAAAGCTAGCCTGCAGTGATTGTTTAAATTTATAAGGGAAAAATAAATTCTTTAGAGTAAAATAACTGTTCTTGATATAAAATTAAAAAAGTGAAATCTACGACAAATGCAGCTGAACAACAAGTCCAGTTAAGCACTGTGAAGATAGGTTAATCACCCACGAAGAGAGACCTACATAGTCAAAAAGCCATGATTGACTATGTGTTTTATATAGTATAGAGATACGATTTGGTACTAGTTTGTAACAAAAGCTCCTTGCACGACGGTGCCGCCACACTTGCGATCTCTCAGTACAATAATTTACGCTGACTAAACTAACTGTAGAAAACTTTATATATTTTATTTTTTAATTATTTTTTTTTGTATATTTTTTCATTTTGATCAATTAATAATGACTAAAAAAAAATTCGCTAACTCTGACTCTGGAACTGATCTTTTACCTTGAATAAACCTTCCTTGTAAAAAAAGTAACATGCAAGGGATCTTAAAAGTATTATAAAATAAATCCCATACATACATAAAAAATATTGGATTTATAGTAATACAATACTTGTAATTCCTATTATTTTTGACAAACTTCTTTTTTGATCTCATTTGTGTTAAAGATAATTTTGTTCCATACTGTCTCTGATGCTACTTGGTGTAAGTTAAACTTACTTTAATATCAGCTTGGAAACCTCATAGATAGAGCAAAGTATCATAAAGTCTTAGCTCATTTCCTTGCCTGTTCAAAGCGAATATAAGGAAATTGAATATGTTATCAATTGATATCTGGGAACTTCATCAGGTCTCGTCATCCTTAACCAAATAAATATTGGGTTAAGCAATCATACAGCTCTACTTTCTTCTAAAAGGTAACTTCTAGTTAGTTCCAATTATAGTAATCCGTACTGTAACAAAATGAGATAAGGCTTTATAATATTAGGTCTTTCACGTGAATAATTTTTGTTTCAGATTTCAATATGTTCAAGTAACAAGGGATATACGGTCTTCTATGGATTGGATACACACCTTTGAAATTTGAATTAAAGTTACAGACTTGTTTAAATCGTTTCGTTTACTGGTATCGTGAAAATTAAATAGGTAATAGTTGTTTATGATAGGAATATACTCAAACATATTGTTTATTGAAAAAAAGAGAACAGTTTTATGTATCTAATATAATAGAATATTAATTATATCAAAGTTATTTAGCCTAACACTATTTCAGTTTTCTAAGTTACATTTTTAGCAAGATTAGGATTCCTTTATGTAAAAAAAATAAAACATTCTGACAAATCTCACTGCTAAAGCTCATATTACTCAGCTTTGTTTTTGTTTTTTGTTGACCCTACTGGAAAATCTCCTGGTATCATGTTTGGCATTAATTGAAATCACTTTTCAACTACATGATTTATTTGTTGACAATGACTGGTCATAATAAAACGAAATTTAATGCGTTAAACTGTTATCGTTATTTGCAATTTGTATCTTTATTTGAGATTAGAATATCATAATATTCAAATCTTTCTTTATTTGTCTCTATTTTAAAATTTTTATGTTATTACCTAATGTTATACAATTGAATGAGGCGTAAATCAACATTCACATCTTGGGTCGATGCGTTTTTTAGGTTTTCGAAGTTTTTAAAGTTTAAAGTTTCTACTTCAATTTCATTCGCCGAACTTAAGCCACCAAAAACTGTTTTAAATCTTTAGTAAGCAATTCCATTAAAATACCCAACAATTTACTTATGTATGTGATGTTTCGTAGTTTTACAAACATTATGCGCACAAGAACTTATTATCAATATGTAAGTGACTTGGTTTCAATTGATAAAGTTAATCAATCATATTAGGAAGGTAATTATAATTAAAACAATATTATTATCTTCCTAATTACTTCAAGTGTTGGCCAAAACCATAATGACGAAACAGTAATACAGACAAACTCATAGTAGTGAAAAAACTTCATTTTAATAGTAAAGTTACAAAATGTCAATATAATTAGAAAAAAAGGCAAATAACAATTTAACAAAATAATTCACACCATTATTTTGCATCAATATTGTAATCTTACGGGACTGGGAGTTGCGTATTTTGTTACTAAGCAGGCAAATGAACCTGTTAGCCTTGGAACGATCTTCACCATTTAACAAGTTGAAGACGAAGAAGGTCATTGAAGGTGAAGGACATCAAAGGTGAAACACATTGAAGTTGTATTTTATTAGCTTGCATAATTTTAGTTGGTAAAAAACTAGTAATATATTACAGAAGTATTAGACAAAATATGTTTTTTAATTTTAAACACAAATATATGTTATTTTAAACACCTTTTTACTTAAAAACAACTTATAGGCTGTACATCTGTTGGAAATGTAAGCAACAGTGTAGTGCTTCAGTGTAATTTTCGTAACAGAACATTTACACATAAATTATGAAGTCTTCCTTCGTCTAGCGTGAATTTAAGTTATCTATTTATTTATTTTATTCCAACAGAACAACCATTACATTGATTCATATACAATAATAAACTTGACAGTTGCTTTGGTTTTACTGTGTTTTAACACTCGACAAATAACACGATGAGGGCCTAATAAGTTTCGCGATTGCAAAGGAAAACGTATACTAAGTGACGAAGATAAAGACTACAGGTTGACTATAGTTTATCTAACAACAGACATTCTTAATTAGCAAAATCTTTTAAAATACACATTAAACCTTTTTAAAGTTGAACAACGAATATGCTGGTTTGCCACTTAACAAGGTAACTTACAGTTGAGTGGAAAATCATAAAGGAAAGTAATCCAGGGTTATGGTGTTCGGGAGTCAGTGATCGAGCCAGTAAAAGGGAAAGCAAAACTTTTGTTCCTGGTTATTGTACGTTTTACTTTATTCTGTTCAGGGTTTCTTTTGAAGTTGAAGTAACAATCTGAAATTTAATGGTTTAATTATACAAGTAGGTGAGATATAAGACGTTGTAAACAAATTCCAAGTGTACACATTTTAAATCTTTTTGAAATAATACACTAGTTGTACAATAAACCACGTTTAAACTCAACTTCACGTAAACATTTTCGTATTATATATACAGTACAATGCATATCAAACATTAATATGCTGTTTAATGTTTAGCTCTGGTAAAGTATATATAAGCTACTTACTTAGATGATAACGTTATTGCCAAAAGAATTCAAAATTCAAATAGCTGACTATTCAAAACTCACTAAAAAATATCAAACAAATGTAGACGTGGAAGAAACGGTTTGGAAATATCTTTCTGATAAATACAATTATTTGACTCTTTTTTAGCTCTCTGAACTGTGAAATATCGCAATAACATTTCTGGACTGATCACCATTTTAATTATTGTCCAGCTGATAGCCATTCAAAACGTGCCTTTTCAGGACAACATTCAAGTCATCTGTAATACTAACTCTTGTGACACTATTATTCATGTTAAACCAATTACACTTCAAAGTGGGTGCAGAAATCATCTAAATTGTAGATTTGCAGTTATGTTTGCTATTGTTTCCGGATGTGGTATAATCATTATCACCACACTTGAGTGACCATTCCAGGAAGTACTTCCACAGTTTCCTACTGAAGTTAAAACGTAATTACTTATTCAGCCTCTCTTCATTAAGTTGATTTTTTTAAATGTTGAGATTAAATGTATTTGTACACTAATAAATAAAAAAACTTTGGATAAAACACACACTCCACTTGTGTCTAACTGTGCAAATGCCTGTAGACATACCGTATACATATCTTCCTACGATACTCTACACACACACCACATCACGACATTATGAACACCATTGGAAATACTGTATAAGCAATGTAACTGAGTTCATAAGTTTCACATACCATCAGCTTAAAGTTAAAACTTAAACCTCGTACCAACTACCAAAACTTATTTGGAATCAATGACATTAGGTAACGCTCTTGATAAGCTTTTTATTCGAAGTTGTAATCAAACATTGTCAAACCAATCTGAAGACAGACTTGGTCAGTTCAATAATTGCCAAACTCCACCATGTCCTTACAGTCATTTTCATCCTAACATCAGACTGCTTTCCCTAAAAATGCCAACTATAGGGGTTAAAAAGAACAATTTCAACTTCTAAATCTTTCTTTCATACTTATTTGAAAAATAAGTGTGAATTGAAATTTCATATTTTTGGTCTATTTATATGCTAAATGTATTTAGGCACCTTCACATTGCATAGTTATGCCCATATGGAAAGTTGTATGTCAATTCGTCTTGCCGTTGACGAGATATAGTGGTTAACTCCGTGTAATTCAAAAATAATTATTAGCAAATAAAATAATAAGATTTGTATCTTTTTGGTACTGATCTAACTACAAAAGTGGCAGGAAAATAATATAGCAAGTTTGATAGTACTGGATGTTGTAAGCAAGTTTAAGAACAGTATATTTTGAGACTCTTTATCACTCTTTATCACATACAATTAATGTAAAAATAACGAGGGAAGGTATAACGTCATTATATAGAGACAATTGTCTCTTACCTAATGTAGCGATAAAAATAAGAACCATATACCTATATTTATTTCACATACAATTTATTTCACTCTCAAACTGTTTAACTGCATGGTAAAAAAAGTATTTGCGTCTGAAAGTGATAAATTATCATTAAAGTGCCGAAGCCATGTCTGGGCTTATTTCCGATGTCTGGTAAGCTGAGGAAATTGAAAATATTATCAAATTATCAAAAACGTCTAAGTGAAATGAAGATACCATAATCGAACGTCAAAGCTCAACAATTTGTGCTCATTTCACATTATGTGAATTAAATCTAACAATTCACTCGTAGTCAGCTGTAAATATAAAATCGACAGTTAATTATTATTGGTAAAATTCACTGTACTTATGGGAGGTAACAAATTAAATAATCGATATCAGTAAACTGACACATACATTCTCCCATTATTAACAACCATTATAATGAGTATGCAGTAGGAGTCAAAATCACTATTGCAATGACTTTTGAGCCACCATTTTACGGTTTTGGGGGTTGTACCGGTTTGTTAAGAGTTAATAGGACCATAAAATACAAAATTCTAACCAAAATCGTTCGAGCTGTTTAAAAAAAATCTCATTTTACATAATTTTATGGGAAACTCACCATTATAAACAAAGATAGAAATATGGTGGAAAACTCCTGGATATACCATGAAGTAGTATCCATATCCAAATTTGATCAAAACCGGGCCACAGTCGTAGGCTGTAGCTCTGTACACACATACCCACACACACAATTCGTTTCTAAAACTACTCTTTTGGGTTCATGGGGACACAAAACGGACATTTCCTCTAAAACTCACACTCTAATATTGAGGAAAACACTACTTTCTTCATTCACCCTGTATAGGGGAAAAGTAAAAGGATCAACGAATTTAATAAAATAAATTACATTAAAAAGTTCCCTGCACAGATTTAATTCCAAAGATTTAGTTATTGAAACCCATCATCACATTTGTGTTATGATACAGACCAGCTCATTATGTTTTGTATGCCCTCGTTCATATCTTAGGATGTTATTTTCTTAGTCAGTCATAGGAAAAATCTTGGCAATAATCAACATTCTTCTTCACATTGGTTAATTTCCTAGCCACCTCTATTAATTGACTAGATTGCATAAGCAAATATTTGAAAAAAGTTAATTTTTAATTACAAGTTATTTTAAAAACAAATATTTACACATTTTTATTCAATTAAAGCAAAGAAAAGTTATTCATCGCAAAAGTTGGAGGTTTTTGTTTGGCCTCGGGGTAAGCTTGATTGGGCTTGGAACAATCAAACTCAAGCTTTATTTGATTCCTACTCATTAAAAGCTTCCACAACAATGAGTAATGATTCGTCCCAATCCACAACAGGGCAAGATAGCTCCAAGCTCAACCGTTCCTTGTTTGTTTGGAGACTGCAATTTGCCTTAATTTATTTATACAGTTATTTCGTATGCTCTTAACATGTATTTGTTTTAATTCTAGCATTTGTGTTTAAAGTATAAACGAGATCCTTCTAGTTATATTAAAAAGAGAACACTTTTTTTGATTACACGAAAGTAATTTTTTGTGTTGACTTATGCAGATCTATAAATTAGAGAAACTAAACAATTTCATATAGTATAGGACACCGAGTTTGACATTTCATCCTTGCAAGGAACTTTACTAACAAAAATCATGTCTACATAAATAATTACAATTGTGACTACATTTGAAATTATAACACCTGCAATAAAATTATTATGTGATCGAACATTTAAAAGTTTGAGTTAAACCTAACCTAACCTGATTAAGTGCTTAAGTTTTAGCTATGAGCGTGTTTAAAACCCAAAGCTATTTATGTGTAACTTGCGTATATCAATAAATACAAAACCTGACCAATACATTCAACAACATTAATATCGAAACCTCATGTATCAACAGTGTGTTTCAAAAGAGACTTACGTTTAAAACAGTAGTTGGTAACACTATTATTTAGTGTGAATTGCAGTGAACAGTGAATTACGGTTTTACTATATAGGTACGTATTAAATGGTGGCCGCCTGTTGAGTAGCAGGAGATCACAGGTACATGAGTGATGGAACGTAACGTAACGGCGAACCGTTTCACAAGTGTTACTTGACGGGATAGTTTCGGTGATATTGACAGTCGGCATTTCCCACCAACGTGACAGCTAGTGATTCTATGATTGCTTTCAGCAGTGCATTAAAATGATCCAATCTATGACATCGCTCCGGCATGCCAGTAGCAGTGGCGTATGCGGTATGCACCACTTGCGACTGGCATGCCAGTAGCAGTGGCGTATGCGGTATGCACTACTTGCGACTGGCATGCCAGTAGCAGTGGCGTATGCGGTATGCACTACTTGCGACTGGCATGCCAGTAGCAGTGGCGTATGCGGTATACACTACTTGCGACTGGCATGCCAGTAGCAGAGGCGTATGCGGTATGCACTACTTGCGACTGGCATGCCAGTAGCAGTGGCGTATGCGGTATGCACTACTTGCGACTGGCATGCCAGTAGCAGTGGCGTATGCGGTATGCACTACTTGCGACTTGCATGCCAGTAGCAGTGGCGTATGCGGTATGCACTACTTGCGACTGGCATGCCCGTAGCAGTGGCGTATGCGGTATGCACTACTTGCGACTGGCATGCCCGTAGCAGTGGCGTATGCGGTATGCACTACTTGCGACTGGCATGCCAGTAGCAGTGGCGTATGCGGTATGCACTACTTGCGACTGGCATGCCAGTAGCAGTGGCGTATGCGGTATGCACTACTTGCGACTGGCATGCCAGTAGCAGTGGCGTATGCGGTATGCACTACTTGTGACTGGCATGCCAGTAGCAGTGGCGTATGCGGTATGCACTACTTGCGACTTGCATGCCAGTAGCAGTGGCGTATGCGGTATGCACTACTTGCGACTGGCATGCCCGTAGCAGTGGCGTATGCGGTATGCACTACTTGCGACTGGCATGCCAGTAGCAGTGGCGTATGCGGTATGCACTACTTGCGACTGGCATGCCAGTAGCAGTGGCGTATGTGGTATGCACTACTTGCGACTGCCGTGTGCTATGTTGAGCCTCTAAACCTGAGTTAACATAAAATAATCCCGGTTGTTGACGATTTGAGGAATTCATATCCACTTAAATTTATAGTTATACCATGTAATATACTTGGAATATAAAAGATTTACGAGCATTAAATCTGGAATTTAATTAATCCTGACGAGTTGGAACCGCTATTAGTCCGGATCAATGGGGGCAGATGGGGGCATACTGTATCAGTCAGAAAATTGGCGAAACTCAAATCAATTATAGTTGAAACATTACTGAAAAACAACAAAACTTTCAAAACACTTAATCAACTTTCAAGACATTTCTCGACTCGCGATAAGAAGCTGGCCTTGATCGCAAATTGACCCTCTTTGATCAGGCAAGATCAAACGTGCCTAATTGATTTGCCAAGACGGCTTCTGCAATTTCCTCTGATATTTTCTTCGTCAGTTTTGCAGTTATTAAATATTTTGGTCGAAATTCAATTTTTAAGTCAAACCACGGTATAACTTAATACTTTAATTCATTTAAAGTCGTAAATAGCATGATCCTGTTTTTGGGGCCATGGAAACGGGGTTTTGTGGGGGGTTCTATTGGGGGTAAAAATTGGGTTTGCTAATTTTTTGACCCACCTATTTTTTTCAAGAAAATTTCCTACTTTCTCTCTAAACCATTTTTAAGAACTTAAAAAAACAAATAATTTAGTACAAGTATTTTTGTACGGCTTTAGTTACCGAGAAAAATCACATAATTGTAAATTTAAAATTCCTAAGTTATTTTTACAAAGAATAAGTAAATAGTTATAGTTTCTTTGCTTGATGTTCGGGGTTGGTGGTGGTAGTTACTTGTGTATTTTTTTACCATTGTGATGGAAAATGTCTGCATTACACCTTTGAGTTTGATTGTTTATGGATATATTTTGATCAATTTTAGAATTTAAATAGGTAGATTTAAGTGGAAATTTAATGATGCAAATGGAAATTCGCTTAGTCAACAGGTTTGCTGCGGGAGGGATGTTATTTAAACGCATTGGCCTGATTAAAACACTGTGATATGGAAAATAGAATTTTTTATTGACACAAATTGTGAAGCAATAGAAACCATAAAAAATCTACCTGTATGGACATAAGTATAATAATTTGTTAAACAGCTATCGAATGCTATCGAATGTTGTGGTATATTAGCTTAAAACCTATGTTAAATGTAAATATTATGCGATTTTCTATTTATGGTAAATGTAAGCTATCCTGAAATTGTAAACTATCCTCATTTTAAGTGAATGATATAAAAGTGGCTTGATGTCATGGATATATTATAGCTATTTATTTTACAGCATAGTTAACTATTAGCTAATTAAAACAACGAATTTATCTTTTTATGATGTTATGTATTTTATTTGTAGCGAATAAGTCCAATGAATCTGGAGGTAGAGGTCCAACAAGCGGTTTGATAAATCACTCTAAATTAAACTACAAAGTAAAATTTGACCTAAACAAGGAAAATGAAATTATAATTTTTAGGCCTATATTAAAATATAACCATTTTCAATCTTAAAAAAATCCATACACATGGATAAAGCTGTTAAATAGAATAAAACAAGTATACAGTTTTTAGATAAGGTATGAGTTATAGTTTTGAAGAGACTAGAAGCGCAGGATTTTCTAGAATTAGTTTATTACGTCCTAGCTTCAGTTAACTATTACATTATGTGAGAACGAAGAAAGACAGGGTTCAGGTGATAAATAAGAATATATGTGTTGTGTAAGGTTGAAAGGTGGAAAGGATGGTTGGAGGGGGGGGGGGTTGTTGATGAGAGGGGGGTTGTCTCCAGCGGGATTACATGATGCTACATCTTGCTCTACGTAACACCACAAGTTATGGCAAATCCCGACTGAAATATTTGGTTTCCTCACATTTTTCACGTTACAAGTCTTGAAAACTGTTTTCATCATAATGTAGGGAAACTGGCCTTTTCTATTCAATGCGTTAGCAGCTAAAGCCAACTGTACATTAATTTCGGGTTGTCAATAAAATTGCAACTAGCTGAAAGGAAAAGCCGAATTTGCCATGTGTATGTAAAACGTTTATAAAAAATGTGAGTTGAAACCAGAGATTTGAGCTGGTGGCAAGATAAATCAGAATTAGACAACTTTAACTGAAAAGCCGAATTGCAATTGTAAGTTATGTAGTCTAGTATTGACTCCAAGTGTTCTGGGGTGAAGGATGTTAGCTGCACATTTGTCTTACTTGTAAACAATGTGAACTGATTGAGATTAGTTGTACACGGCTATTATTGACTGCAGTTCATTGCTGTCGGAACTTTTATTGTGATTGGTTTGTTCTAAATTAACAATATGAGTAACGCCGGAAAACACAATCGCAACTGACCAAGGGGTTGACTACCCCGGCAACTGTATGTTTATAAGCCTAGAGACTAAATAAGGTGGAAAATATTTTGAGAGATTTGTGATGCCAAAAATAATCCATATCTATGTTCTGCGAATTAGTTAATTAAAAATGGTGCAATATGAAAAACATTGTTTCCGGTTTATTATAAAACTTTGGATGATTCTCCTATACTGTATACACATCTTCTCTCTAAGCTGATAAAGATATAAAGAAAAACCTTGTTTAACACATGAGAAACTATTCTTCATATTTCTTAATTTTGTGCAACAGTGTTTTTATTATTTATTTTTAATCTTACTATTTTGTTTTCATAACCTTAGACACATTAATCGGCAATCATTAATTATGAATTGACGAATTTTGAATGAAGTCTTCAGATGACTACTCAGTAGAGTGTAAGTACTATAATTATACGTTGAATTCTGTTTTTGTAGAATTGCATTTCGTCGATTTGTTGGAAACCCAATACAAATTGTAAAGGCAAAAACTCATCTGTGAATAAAAACTAAAAATAATACCAAAAACTTTCTCTAGTGGAAACGTACATAATTTTGGAAACTTAAAACTTTCTCAGTAATTATTTTACCTTATTAGAGTCTTTGCATTTGTCTGATTGCTAGCAATGCATTACACACTTACATATGGTATACAATGACCATCTTCATAACGTAAAATGTGTATGTTGTGTATTTATAAAATGCAAGTTAATTTTTTTAATGCTATTAAAGGTACAAGTGAATTTACAGACATTCAGAGGGAAAACTTCTAAAATATTTGTAATTAAATATTATTTACATTGACTGGATGTTAAAGCGAGGATTGTATAATATTCGTATTTGAATTATGCATAATATTTTGTCGTGTCACTGAGTGACATTCAGTTAGACTATCCTCACCATATTTTATTCATCAATATTCATCCAAATATGCCCAAAACTAACATCACTATCATAGTATCACAATATAAACCTATTATTGGAAATAATAATATATAAATTGGGTTTTCGTTGTAGTACTTTATAAACTAGTTCGATGTGGTTCACGGCGGATTAGATATACTGTAAGAGTTCAAGGACTAATTGGGTACTAAGATTGATTTAAAAGTAAACATAAAACAATTGTTTAGTTGTTTGAGCACAAAACCTCATTTCTAAACGCTACATTTGAAATAACATTGCATAAAAAATCATTCCATCCCATTTTGGTGATTTTATATCCCAACCAACGTTTAATGTAGAATATTAAAGGAAGTAATATACAGGGTGTTTTTTTAAAAACTTGCATCTTTATTTATATAAAAACCACAATAGATAGAATATGCAGTTAAAAAAAAACACCCTGTATATAAAAATGGCATAGTATAAAGTAAATTTATGCAGCTATGTTACTTTATATTTAAAGAAATATTTTTTAGTAGGTGCACAAAATTTGCGGTTTAAGAGGGTCCAAAACTGATTACATTTACATTTTTACATGTTTTCAATTTTAAATTTTACATTTTTAACATTATATTTGTTTAAACTAGTTATTAGATGAATAGAACTACGAACCCACAATGAATACCATGATTTTAGATCCAAACTATACGGAAAGATTTACCACCCTAAATCAGGTATTAAAAAGGAGCCTTGTTGAAATACATTTGCATCAACTATGTAGTGTCTTGTTTCCAATCTGACTGTGGTTAACATTAAACCAAAGGAACAGCTGTAAACCATAATTAATTTATAAACAGTTATGATGAAAGTTGTTCAGCAACTGGATCTTTGAAAATGGACTCTAGAAACAAATAAAGGTGAAGGGGCACCCCTAAAAGAAAATTACCTTTTGATATTAATATCAATTATTAAATTAATATAAATTAACATTAGATACTATTTTACACCTAGAAATTCTCTTTTCTCCTAAAACGCCTTTTGAGTTCTCAAGTTTTTGGTGAACATTCAAAATCTAAATGTGATTGACAATAAATGTATTTTCATAATTATATTTAAATTTGTTTATATAGTTTTATACCTTTTTAGGCACATTGTAAACGACTGTTAAAGTATAGTAATGTAGGAAATCAGCAACCAATAACAAGTTTACATCCTGAAAGTTTATTTTTTGATATCTTGATACTTTTTAATACTTTTCATTGAAACGGCAACCATACTAAGTATTTTAAGCCAAGTATGAATGGAGATGAGTTTAATAATGAGTGACGCGATCTTGTAGTCGTCTTAGTGTCTTAAGGCCGACATATTCCTCAGACAAAGCTGTTAATTAATAGCGCATACAGCTAATGGTAACTAAGGGGCCTGCAGCTTATAGTGGAATCCGATCCACATTTTTTCCTTGGTATTAACAAATTGGTCTAATTATCATAACTAGGTGAAACCCGTCGAAATCGACGGTTACTTTCTAGATTTACGCCAATTCATCTAACTGCGATAAATTGAGTGAAACTATACATATTTTGAGCATTTAGCATTGTTTAAAGGTTATTACGTGTAAAAACAATAATGATATTAATTGCGATAGTTACCAAATATGGTCGATCATTCAATGAATAAAATATTTCCCATTCTGTACGTCATTGGAATTATTAGTATATTATTTTGTATCTCTTCCTTTGGAAGAACCTTTAAATAGTATTAAAATTGTATTGGTGGATCTTTTGTAGCTAAACACTTCCGTGATTTCATCAGTGTAATGCAGATTAATCTATGATTTTATAAAAAAATATCTGTTTGTTGGGAAGAGACGATCTAACTTCAAGGGGTGGTATATCCTTTACAGTGTAAGTTTTATTTTTTCTTCGTCACGTTGCGTCAGTTCAGGGTCACCAGGGAGTATCGCATCCACAGTGCATGCCTATAAATATCCAAAATTCGTGACCTCCTAGTACTGCAGCTGGATTACAGTCTCAGTCTGTATAAATGACAATAAAAGCACAAAACATCATCCACTCGCCACATTACAAGATTTAAAATATCTTCCAATTTGACCTAAAACCGTTTGAAATAACACAACAAACTATTAAGCTATGATTTCAGTTTAATAGTAAGCCTATCTAGCCAGATTCCTTTATCTAAGTAGACGATGCAAAATGCGTGAGATGTGTCTAATATTATTATCGATAGCATAACTATCACTTGATACATTGGGTGACGTAATAATGGTTTTTGTTACTAATAAACATTGTAAACAATACACAAGCCAAAAACTGCGCCCCTTGTACCCGCTATCAGAGTTCCAAGGTCAGTGAGATAGAGGTTATATTCGTCTGTAACACTGCTGCCGGACTCACAATTTACCATGGCCTCGCGAGTGCTGATGTTCTGTTTGCTGATAGTTGTGCTCATGTTGGATGTAGTGATGAGTGCGCCTATGACCGAAGCTGACGAAGAAGTGCAAGGGAATCCTGCGGCCTACAGGATCCAGAACTTATTTAAAAAGGTTCAGGAAACCTGGGTAGGTTTTCTGTTTTTTATTTTAAAGGACTTTTCCAAGGTAACAGGTCCAAACGCTAACTCTATGGCCTAACGTTAAAGGATAACAAACAAAGTTTTTAATGAACAGTTATTATTAAAACTCAGTTGATTTTAATATTTAACCGTTTACTGATACGGATTAAAAATTACTATTTAAGGGGTAATTTAATTGTTGGTAAACATAAAATTTTTACTATTGTACTTCTCTAAACCTGGCTCATTTGTACATCGATAAATTTTAAACATGTGTAAGTGAAGATTGCGAAATGGATCGATATATCTTAAACGCAATTATCAGATCACTATAAAAAAATACCCTGTACTTTTCAGCTTTTGTTTTTAGGTGAATAACAAACAATTTATTAAAATAATGTTTAAGTTCAAGATCTTCAACAAGAGTGATTTACTTACCTTAAATATGTTAAAATTATAAAAATAGTAATTGATTTAAGATCCTTGTTCATAAACTGTTTTGCCTCTTGTTTACAAATTAACTTTGATTATAGAATCAATTAACATTAAACCTTTATAAAGAAAGTTTATCAGTTTCACTGGATCAATGAAAGCAAACGCTAGAAATAATTCAAACTCCAGGGGGGCGAAGACCTAAAGGACATTTACCTTTCTGTCCCCATTCGTCACTCCGTTGGATAATAAGCTTAAAAATGATAACATTTATAAATGTAAACAAGCTACATTGGTATGAAATTCATAGTAATAGTACAGTTTATAGTACAGTTTTAAGAGAAGTGAAAAAAACATATTTACTACCATTGCGTTTTATTTCTATTATTTATTTTCCTTCTTTTTTCTTATTTTTATTTGTTTTAATTGTTGTAACTAAGGCAAAACAAACCCGTTATTAATGAACTTAAGAACAAAGCCAGAATTAACAGTGACATGTGA
This sequence comes from Macrosteles quadrilineatus, assembly GCF_028750875.1. NCBI lineage: Eukaryota > Metazoa > Arthropoda > Insecta > Hemiptera > Cicadellidae > Macrosteles > Macrosteles quadrilineatus. The sequence goes on from NW_026542596.1 coordinate 1,494,973, forward strand.
CTCGTGATTCCAAATAAACCAAATCTCAATAATTATATTTAGATTTTTTTTAGATGCTAACAATGAACTGATGCCACATCCTACCTAAATTAAGAAACACAAGACACCCCTATTGTTTGTGGTGCCTTGAAGCCCAACAACTAGATTAAACTACGGTTACTCTGCTCTAATAAATTATCTAAAGCAAATTTGTTTGCATGTCTTGCATGTCAATAGATTGTTACTGTTTCAATACTGATCCATCTTCCTAAAACATTTCTAAAACGTCTCCTTTTTCAATCCAGGCATAACCCACATCCCATTTAAAGAACAAACCGTTGATATTTCAGAAGCAATGTATTCAGAGGTTTAACGACTTGTTTGGTCCCTTCATACACGATATAACTATCATACAGTAAATCCTATGAGTTTTATAACTCATAGTTTCCTTGGCCAAGAAGTTCCCGGCTATATGGTATTACTTATATGATTACCTAAGCCCAACACATTTTATCTCACAGGCAATTTAAAAGTTAAATGGAATTCAGAAGATATAAAGCGATCCTAAAGTCCCCAAGAGTTTTCAATATTGATAGAGGCGATAGTTTTAATAGATAATTTTGAACAGCGTTTTATGTATGATATAGAAAAGTTGTATGCTTAGATACTACACATTTTCAAAATTCGTAGACGGATTTTGGGCCAAAATTTAAAAGTTCCTATTTAAATTGTTTAACCATGTTAAATCTGGTAACATGTTTGTCATCCTTATAAATCAACAACTCTGGCTGTATTAAACATTGGAAAAGGTGCAAAACCATCTTTAGAGACCCTTAAATTTATTTCAATGCTTCGTTACAAACTGTGGAAAATTAATTTGCAATAGTTCCTTTCAACTCCCTATGCATAGCTGTTGACGTAGCCTCTTTGAGTTTTCCTTCCCTGTAACGAAACCCCGGGAAATACTCTATTTTGAAGAGAAAGGATGTGAACCAATGCTTACGCTAGCTTTCATATTTTCAGACCAAAATCTGCCCTTACGCTGAAGATCGCCACCACGAAGATGCATCAAAACTGTAGTGAGTATTTTGAAACAATTCTGAGGTCTGAATTGGAGTAGTTTGATACTGAGCTTCATAATTAAGTTTAAGTTGTAATTTATATCAATTTTGCAATGATTGCTTTATTTATTAGTATTTAGTTTTATTTACTATGCTGCGCTATACGTTGCTGTCTTTGTGAAGGTAGATTCCTTAAAGCAATCTGCGATATCACACTTGTGAGAGTTATGTAGATTGTTTTACTTTTTTCATTTGCAGGGTAAAAATAATGGCTAATTTCTTTGCTTGGATCGGAAATATTTGTAATCAATATAAATCTGGTACTTTTAACTTTTGTTTATTACATTTTGACTGTTAGTTTTTATTTCTTTAAAAAGAGGTTGGTGGCCTCTTTTTACCTTGCATTTGCCCGTCCACATAGACTACAGATCTGTGCGTGGAACGTATCCAGCAAAGCAAGGGGTGAGCCGGTACAGTACAAAGGTGAACTGTGCTAATAAAAGTTAGTGGCAGTGACCAGGATCCGAACCCACGACACTACTGCCTAGTTGTTTAAATAGTTTAAAATAATATATTAAATAGTTGTTTGAATACTTAATAATATTAAAAATAATTATAATAAACCTTATTAGTAATTGTTAAACAAAAATAATTAAATAGTATGGGTATAGAATGTATTATGGTAATAATTAAATTATAATAAAATCCAAAAAGTTTGATTCGGAGCTTAAAGTATATGCCTACTGAAGAAAACCGAAAATCTTTTGAACGTTCCTCCACAATTCAGGAGAGATTTATTTTGAAAACGCATCACAATTATTTAAAACCTCAAGCATAATTTTAATTTAATTTTGTTCAATCAATCAATCCCATGTAGCACACTATGATGTTTACTAAATAGGAGAGCACAAACTGATAAATAAAAATAAATATTTGATAACTCATCTATGTTTTTCGTTTTCCTGTTGCGATTTGCTGTATTTAAGTAATCTACTTTTCTGTTTACAAAAGGACTTGTCATCTAAAGGATGAGTTCTGGAGTATTTCTCTGCATATGTTATTCCTAGGGTATTTTATAAAACAGGTCATAAATAAATAAATAAAAATGTTTTTACTACCGTGCGTCACTCAGTACAATTACAGAGTAACTCAGGTCAATATCAAACATAAACTGGTTATAGTATTCATTACATTTGTATCAATATCCTCTGCCCGCTAACATTACAACGGTGTTCTATTCTACAATAGCACGATGATCAAAATATTTCCCAGTTTTAATGAAAATGGTGATATTAGTAGTAAAAATGAAACATGGTTTTAAGGTACGCGATACTTATAAGTGTAAACATGTTTATTTTACAATAGTTACCTCAACATTTATTATTTGTTGCAGGAAAAGAGGCTGCTTGAAAGATGCAACTTCTAAACGTTGGACAACGATAATACTCATTTATAGTATTCTAACATGAACTTTGAAAAAAATAGTAAATATATGTGATATTCGAAATAAGCTGTGATTTGTTTGTACAAATAAATATGTTAGATAGAGTTTTATTTATTTAAAAACTGACGGAATTATTATATTTAACCGTACAGGAGTTATAGACAAATTAGTTTTTTTTAGCAATATGTATAGTACCTATTTAAATAATAAAAACTAGTATTTTTTAAATTGTGTCATTTTATTTCATCTCATTCATTTTGCAAGATTCTAGCCATGCAGGTAAAGCAAATTGGCAGTCTCAGTTTATATATTAATTTTATTATTTCGTGGTTCTTAAAAAGTCAATTTAGAAGTGCGTGAAATTAAACGAGAAAGTGCGACAATTTAAGTTTATTCTCTGTTTTAGATATCCATATAAGAAACCAGCTACAACCATCATACCATACCAGCTTGCTTGGTATAGCATGGTATAGCTAGCTTACCATAGGTATCATGGAGACCACTACTCACAGGGACCAATTTACATTTTCATTTTTATGTCCCCAGAAGCTAATATTGAATCATATTTAAAATATTAAATTAAAATCAAGTTTTACAGTTGATTTAATTTTAATTTTTTGCTTACATTTGCCCTTAGTTAAACTTTTTATCCTCCCAGATTTTATAGGTATAACCAAAAATGTATTAGTTTTGTTTCTACAACACATCATCAGCTTTTAAAATAAGAGATCTTTATTCAAATAAGCAATAAGTACGATTGAGCTTTCATGCTGGTTATAGTGCTCGCCTCACAAATCAAAGGTCGCCGGTTCGATCCTGAGAAAAGTTATTAGTTTTTGATGGTTCTGGGCATTAAATAAATGATCTTGGCTAATGAAACGGCCGATCTAAGTGAGTAAAAAGCTTCAAAATATCATCTCGCACCATTCTACACGCATTTTTCACTCACATTTGGTTTGGATAATACGTACATAGATGGCGTACCCATTCCAATTACAGTACTTGATAATCCCTAATAAACGTGTTGTAACAGTTTCTTATGGTAGATTAAAAAAACCTCTTCTGTAATCTCACCCCGTAGCAAAGCAGAATCCCTAGCTTAGTTGTATAAACGTGTAAACCTACGTTTATTCTTACGAGTTCACAAACCAGCACGATCAGACCATGGGGCCTACAACTAAATGTACAACTAAAAATATGTTTAGTTGTAATAGTTTTTTGAGAGTCTTAAAAGAGTCGTTTGAGCCTAGACGTTCTAACTTGTAAAAATATAAAAAAAACTACAATGAAAATGTATAATGTCACAGTATACTAGATATTTAAATTTAAATTACTTCGGTATTTGAACAAATGTTTTGAGATGTTGCATAACTCTTAAGCACCTGTTTGAAATTAATGAAATTAACATTGCTCTTTTGGCGGGCAAATCCAAGATGGCCGTACAATTCCATGGATTCCCTTGGAGGACAATGCTTAACTCCAAAGAACATTTCTAAACCTACAGTTTACTATATATATATAAATTATATTCACTCTGGTGTTTGAAAAACTATTGTTGGACAATAAATAACTCTTCAGCAGCTAAATAATCCAAGATGGCAGCTAGGAAGGACTCTTAATGTAGGGCTTTAAAGGGTAAATATTGGTTTCACCATGTTTGCCGCTCAAACATAAACTTTTGTAATTTCGTCCCAAACAACTTTTTAGACCTAAAAAACAAATAATTTAGTATATTAAGTGTTGTTGAACTTTTAATGGCTGTGAAGAAAACTCAAAACGACACTGTAAATTTTAAATTTCTACGCTATTTTTATGGAGAATAATTCAATATTTGCAGTTGTTTACTTTTATTTTGATCAAATATGACAAATATATTCTTTTCATACGTAGCAAGGAACATTTCAATAATAATAATCTTTATAAACTTCCCTGCTGCAGAAAACTTAAGTACTCACTAATGCCATAACACCTAATGCCATTTAAATAGGGAATAAGTTTGCAGCTTTGAAAGAAATATTCTAATGAGCATTTAATCATTCAAATGTACATTCGCCTAGTCTGCAGGTTTGCTGTGGGGGGAATATATTTTATGATAGTTTATAAATCCATGATAGCTTATACAAATCTAATCATTATTTCACACTGTCAGTGGCTGAGCTCACATAAGTCCTTTATGCTATACAACCAACTAGCTATAGATTAAAGCGGAAATGCAATGTGTACTAATTAGAACGAGTCAATGTAGTGTATCTATAGTCAACCTTCCTGCGTCGCGTCAGATGTCAAAACAGACCACATAAAGGAATTCTTTCTGTTTATTTTGAGAATACTACACTACGATTTCATTCTTCAACTGACAATCTTGCTAAAAGAATGTAAGTACTAACAACTTAATAATTTCAATAAATAAACATTATAAATAACATTATTGTATTATTATTTCACTCTAGCGTATAATCTTATGTTTATTTGGAAACTATACGATATACAAGTGTTTTTTCAGTTTTTTTTAATTTTAACAGCTTATCTGCAAAATTTTTATGTCATTATGCTAAATTTCTGAGTATATCTCTAAAAATGACTAAATTGAATTAGAAGGAACTTACATTTTTAGGCCTCGGGTACGATACGAGCGGCAAGCGGCGAGCGGTAACCTGAGCGGCACGTAAGCGGCGGCGGTGGCTACGATACAAGCGGCACATTTATAACGCTCGTCAAATTTCCCCAGTTTTATTAGTCAGATTAGTCGAAAATGGTAACCTATGCTTACCTGCAAGACGTATTGCAACTATTGTTGCTATCTGACAATTGTTTGCATTTAAAGAAAAACTTAGTTTTTAGAAAAACCTTAACCCTAACTTTGTCCCATACTTTTCTGGTGACTGAAGTGTTTTGAAACTTCCGTGCTGGTCATTCCACAACCATTCCCTGGACTGCACCTCAAGTATCGACCCGTATCGCGTGTTTGCTGCTGTTTCCCTGTCATTTTAGGCCAAACTGAAGCATGAGCGGCGTTTTCGCGAAAATCGGTTTTGACTTGGAACCATGAGCGGTGCCGCTTAACGCCGCTCGCCGCTCAGACGTATCGTGACCACTGTCAACAAATTTACACGCAACTGAATAAGACCCCATGTCAGAGCGGCGCCGCTTACCGCTTGTCGCTCGCCGCTCGTATCGTACCCGGGGCCTTTAAAGCTATATACGTTATAAACGTAGCTCGATTTGACACCACTCCTAACATTAGTGTTTTAGCGATAGTTTTTATTTCTGACTGACTGTTCATTATGTATACAAAATTAGAGCTTTTCTGTCCACTAAAATGGTTCATGTAAAAATACATTAATTTAAGTTTCTTTCAATTTTTGTTATCAATTTATTTTATATTTTTACATAAAAGCTTGTGTTAAAATAAGAAAAAACTGCTCTAAAAATCCCGATGAATAGTAAATTTGTAATATTTCTCCTTATGAAATAGCCATTGGTAATAAACAAAAATGTGATATTACTTCATCAATACACAGTCGTGGCATACTATTCAATCGCAAATCAAGTTGAGTTCAATTAACACATTTCATTAGTTTTAAGTGCCTGTTGTAATGTGTTCAATATGTCTAGTACCACTTGTTAGAGACAAGGATGATCCGGGGTCATCTACAGGGAAAAGCAAACTAGTAAAAATTCAAGTTTATAATATTCGAGTGAGAGAAAGTACATTGATAATCTCATCGTGCGTCACAAGTACCCGGCTCTCCAGGGTCGCCCGGCTCTCCCTTGATGTAGGTAACATGCCCAGGGGATCCATCAAATCCTCTTTCTCCTTTTTCTCCTTTAACTCTGTGAAGTCCAGGAAATCCTGGTAATCCTGCAGGTCCCGGCAATCCAGGTATACAAAAGTTTATATCTGAAAATAAAACAACGTAGTAAAAAGCATCTGTGTAAATACTTTTGACTACAGAGATTTAACTTTCAGCAACACTGGGGTAATATGAACATTTAAGATTTTTATTTTGATATTTGTATAGTTTTACAAATATTGTTAACACCGGGTTTTGGATGAGCAAAGACTGTTCCCTATTTAGTTAGATCTTGGTTGACTGGTAGATAGTATAAACATTAAGCCTCTGGTACCCCTTATCACATCAAAATTCTATATATGTTTTTATAAAGCCATATATGGTTTTTGATGACCATATATGGAAGCATATATGGCCAGATGTGGTTGCATCCATATATGGTGGTGTCCATATATGGCCATGTATGTAGCCTATATATGGAATTATTTGCCATATATGTATCCTATATATGAAATTATTGTCCATATATGGCCATACATGTTTTCTATATATGAAATTCTTGTCCATATATGGCCATGCATGTTTTCTATATATGAAATTATTGCCCATATATGGCCATAAATATCTTCCATATATGGAATTATTGTATATTATATATGGCCATATATGACTCCCAGGTATTGAATTATTACTCATATATGGAATAATAATTTTCCATTTATGCTCATGTATAAATGAGTTTTTGACAATAACTGGAATTATTATATGGAATTGTTGCCACATTTGGATTATCTAACTGGACTCTCAAACACTTCTTATAATATTATAAATCTTAAAGTTTGTGAGTTTGTGTATTTTCTTGTTGATCTCACAAGCACAAACTACTGAACTGATTGAGTTGAAATGTGGTACAGAAGGGGGCAGATAAAATAGGCATTTCTCCTTTAAAGTATTACTGTAGTAGTAAAGTAATAAACCAGATTTGAACCCAGATGACACAATCCTGTACATACATCTATTGTACAATATTAGTATAACACGACAAAATCTTAAAACTGCCGTATAGTTTTCAAATGGTAAGTGTAGTAGGCCTAAATAAGGAGAATATTATATTAATAATTAATTAATTGTACCTTTGCTATCAAACAGCAGCAAATATCAATGTCACGTAGTTTAATAATAACATTCTTCAAATGACATAAAATGTCAAAGAAAAATCTTGTTTTTCGAGACCAAATACAGCTTCTCTTATTCGTATTGGCTTTCGTTAAGCTACGTGGCATGAAGTGGCTGTGGTGTAGTGTAAGGGGCGGACTCTCACGCTGGCATGAAGTGGCTGTGGTGTAGTGTAAGGGGCGGACTCTCACGCTGGCATGAAGTGGCTGTGGTGTAGTGTAAAGGGGCGGACTCTCACGCTGGCATGAAGTGGCTGTGGTGTAGTGTAAGGGGCGGACTCTCACGCTGGCATGAAGTGGCTGTGGTGTAGTGTAAAGGGGCGGACTCTCACGCTGGCATGAAGTGGCTGTGGTGTAGTGTAAAGGGGCGGACTCTCACGCTGGCATGAAGTGGCTGTGGTGTAGTGTAAGGGGCGGACTCTCACGCTGGCATGAAGTGGCTGTGGTGTAGTGTAAAGGGGCGGACTCTCACGCTGGCATGAAGTGGCTGTGGTGTAGTGTAAAGGGGCGGACTCTCACGCTGGCATGAAGTGGCTGTGGTGTAGTGTAAAGGGGCGGACTCTCACGCTGGCATGAAGTGGCTGTGGTGTAGTGTAAAGGGGCGGACTCTCACGCTGGCATGAAGTGGCTGTGGTGTAGTGTAAAGGGGCGGACTCTCACGCTGGATTCCCGGGTTCGAATCTCGATCGGATACTTTCAAATTTTGTTATGAAATTTTTTAGTTTAACGTATTTATTATAGTTTTAATGCATAGTTGATACCATTTAATGTTAAAATATGTTTAATTATTTTTTTTGTAATTTATATATTTAAAAAAAAATCCATATATGGGGGATTCCATATATGGTCATATCTGGTTATATTTGGTCCAAAACCAAATATAACCATATAAAACAATTGTATATGGCCATACATAAACTTTTTCATAGGGGAAAGTTTACATTCTATTTGGATACCCAAATAAATTTGGCAGAAAAAGCCTGTATTCATTTTCCAAATTCTAGTATCGTGATTTGTAGAAACACCAAGTTCTAAATAAGATAGTGTTGTTTCATCTAGGTTGTGGTGTGAGTTAGCTCAACTGAATAGACTCATAAATGGCAATACTTCAACGTAAGGTTCATTGACTGGGTTCAGCCTCACAGCATAGCATACATCCATACAAAAACAAAACCTGTTAATCTAAAGTCAGTCCCGACAAGAAGTTTACTGGCACCTTCTGAAGCCGGTTTCTTCCTAAGTATACGTATCCATGAAAAATTGCCTGCATTCTCTTATCATTTAACTGATTTCAGGAGGGATTAAGATTAATAGAAGTTGGGACCAAACAACAGAAAACAGTGTGCTTTTATTAGGCGCGTAATACGTGTACGCTTGTAAATAAGTTGGCAACATCCTACGACTACGATCAGCTGGTGCAGTAGTTCCCATTTCATTCAACGCTTGGATTTAACCTAATCTAAAAACGTGTTCTTAGTATTTGAATGATTTGTTATTTCTACGATTAACACGAGAGACACGAGCGCAAATGGCCTTTGCTGCACTCGAGAAGCTTTCGACACTCGCCTGTGGCTCGTGCGTATACATTTCTCTCATGTGCAGCATAGTGGCACTTTGCACACTAGTTACATAAATAACTATACTATTTGATCAGTTGTGGTAGTTTCCAAAAAGTCCTATGATACATTCTGTGTATTCATTGTTCAATTGTCTTTGCCAAACGTTTTCCTTTGTACTGTATTCAGGTAGAGTCTCGTAAAATTATCATTGACTGGTTCAAAATTGCTTTACAAGCGATTGAAGTGGTATTCGACTCAGTTTGCTTTACAATATATACATAATCCGACAAAATCCAACCTTGAGAAAGTGACTAAAAATATAGTTATTTGTGCAACTAGTGAGCAAAGGGAGCAAGAAATACCTACTCACGAGCCGTAGGCGAGTAAGGAATGGTTTCTCGAGTTAGGCAATTGCACTTTGCACTCGAGTTGCACATTATACTTTTCCTACAGTTACCATAAAACAAATAAATTGTTTAAGAAACGTGACATATTTTTACACAGAAGTGAACTTTTAATATTACATTTAATGATACAACAGTACAACAGCTGACCAGCTGATTTACAGCCAGTGCTGCCAACGTATTTCACGCGCATACAACCTAAGGGAGTATGTTTTATCTATGATACAACCTTGTCTGCATGTTACGCGCTCACTATTTCGTGCCTTCACGTTACAAATCTGGAGTGAGTGAGACGAAGTAATAGAGTGAGACAATTTTAACATTGTCTCACTGATGAGCGGATTGGCCACTTTGCTTTTTAAATCAGTGAGAGAACATGTACCTTGTTAGGTAACTGTAGGAAATAGTTTACTAATATAGTTTTTAATAATTATTAAAAATGCCACTTTAAACCTGCAACACATGAATCAAAAACGGCTGTTTTTGCTGCAATATGACGACAAAGCATTTTTATTAATTAATAAGTGTTAAACGAATTTATTTATTAATTTCAAAGTATTTTGAACAAACTAGGCTAAGTTTTTACATAAGTCTAACGTTACGACCTAAAGTTGTGGCATTAACGCTTTGATAAAATCCGTTGTTGGTGAATGAGGGGATATGAGCTCACGACCTTGGGCCCTACTATCAAACCAGCTTGCTCACAAAAATTTCCAACCGTTAGAACGTCCTTAAAAAGTATTCAGATGAAAACTAGACTATTCCGACCATTAACGTTCCGCTTACGGGAAATGGTCCAGCTGCTCTTTGGGACGGTATTTACATTAAGTACTGTACTAATATTGCCTAATGGATCTAATATTTACCTCTTTTGGGTCTATTCACAGGCACAGATACAGGCTGAAACAATAAAGATTTGTATTACAATACTGAAATACATACATGGTGTCCGGAAATTGTGGTAAACTATGTATAAATGATTGTAGAGGTAAAAATAAGAACAAAAATTTAACACAAACATAATACGTCCAAAAGTTTTCTGTCCGTGGGTCTGTTTTTGTTTTTTACGTAATTTATCAAATCTTCCGAACCTCCTGAGGTATTACTTTAAACTTGGTATGTGTATGTGGAATAACAAGATGTATTACTGAATTGAGTATCAAGTTTCTACGTTGTACCATTTAAAAATGGCGACAGTTTTTTATGGCTAAATATCTTAAAACACATACGTACTTCTTTTTAAATTTATGTTTTTTACGGCTAAATGCCTTACAAACAAAAAAGGTTGCTATTTTGAAATGGTACAAATTAGAAACTTGATACTCAATACCGAAATACATGTCATTATTCCACATGCACATGCCAAGTTTGAATTTAATACCAGGAGGTTCATAAGATATGATAAAATGTGTAAAAAAACAGACAGGACAGATATCTTAGCTTTTTAGGACATATTCAGTTCATACAAACTTTTTTTATTTTTACCTCTATAATCATGTACTAACAAATTTGAAATTTTACCATAATTTCGTGTATACTTAAGTAAATATACCGACCATAACATTTATTTCACTACGATAGCAAAACCTTTTTTAAGGTGCCTTTGTTATTTTCAGTTTATATATTATTTAACACTAGCTGATATAAAAGTATGTTTATCAATATAGAGAAGTACGATTTTGAGATTATTAGGAATAATGTATTCTACCAGCTTTATTTATGTTTGTATCAAAATGTAAAATGATAATATTGCAGGCATTTATACTTTCTGCTGAATGTTACCCAGCAACTATGTTTAAAAATATAAAAGAAATTGATATTTTAATAAAAATGTAGCCTAACGTTAATAACCAAATTGATAGATTTAATTCGATTAATATCGGTACCCAACTTAAAGATTAATTTTAACAAAAAATTAATTTTATGATGCACAAAGTGTCCATTAAAAATGTTCCATGTATGTCTGTGGTAATGATAAAATAAACGAACCAAAAATTTATTTGACTTTCAAAAAAGTCTTTTAAAAAGTTCTTAAAAGACTTTTAAAAAATCAACCGTGTTTTTGAGATTACTGTTTTTTTAGAATACAAGATTAACACTACTCTTGTTACAAGTAAAAATTGAAAAGCTTAAAGTATTAAACTTTTTTGGATAATCTAGCATTAATCACAATAATGCTGTATAATAAAATACGCTTTTATAAAAAATCCACAAAGCCAATCATATAATATATTTTATGTTAAATATTAATTACAATTGGTTAGTAGTTTGTATTCCAACTTAATCGTCTTACATAATCGATCACGCGTTATTTTAATACAATGAATGAACATAAAAACTTAAAAACGACATTTTCTGTCGTATAATATTATTTCTATATAAAATGCTGACCATTTTACTTATTTTAAGAACAACAACAAAAATATCATAAGTTGACTGAAGTATTACCTTTAGTGGAGGTCCTTCTAAACATTCCCCTTTGGGACCTTTCTCCCCCTTTTGACCCTTAACTACAAGTGGTGGTGCGGGGAGTCCTGGATCCCCCCTTTCTCCCGGTCGTCCAGGCATTCCAGGCAATCCGATCATTCCTGGATATCCCGGTTCTCCTGGGAGTCCCTGAGACACGCCACGAACTGTTCTGGACTTGGGACCTGGCACCATTAAAAAACCTTAATTATTATTTTGAAAGAAACCATAGTTAATAATCCAACTATACGAACTTCTAAATTCATACAAATGTGCCAAGAATTACTAATAAGATAGGGGAAAATTATAATAGGTGTTATTTTGTATGATAACATAATAATAATGATAACATAATAATAATAATCAGGGTAAGTAATGTGGTTATAGTGCCTAAAGGTTTCCAAGCAAAGTCATGGACCCAGGTGCCAGTTTTACCATTGAAATATCAACTGATTTTGCTTTCTAATAACAGGTTGACATTGGATACCGTAGTGACAAGATTAGGTTTCGGACAGTTTTCTTAAAACGATTTAAAAGACACCCTAAATAAAATAGTGTAAAAATACATCAGTAGATATAATACCAGAATATGACCCCACTTTCGGCGTTTTAGAGGCACTTTTAGGGCACTTTTTATAGGGGAAAAATGAGAAAAAAATGGAAGAGCTTTTTTTGGCCACTTTTTTAAAAGACCCAGCTCTCGACCTATACACCCCTATATAAATTTTATACTTTTGTTAATACTAAAAATCACGTCTGGAAATGGTGAGCTTTTTTTGGCCACTTTTTAAAGACCTGGATCTCGTCCAATACAAGCCTATATAAATGTTCAAACTCCATTAAAATTTCAAATCCACATCCATTCCCATGTATATTTTCAAAATCATGTGAGGTTTGTGCGCGAACTCGGGCACGCTTATGGCTATGTGTAAACTATGCCTGACTCAAATGAATGACTGTGAGTGTAACCTAATGACCCCAATCAAAACCAATTGTCAACATTCTCTGCCTGTCTGGCGCCAGTCTGTCTGGGGCAGGTTTAGACAATTACCAAATATGTTTGATTGATTGACCTCAATTATTCAATTGTTCAATTTCAGTTTGTTCAATTTCCATTGTTAAGTTCTAAATTAATTTAGACAATTTTGTGGTATATAAGGGGGGCATTCTACGGAATCATCACTAACTCTTCCACCTGGATCTTCTTGTTTTGGTAAGTCTTTGACATCTAAGCTAGACTATTGTAATATGTTGTCGCGTGTCGGGTCATGGGATCAATTGGTGACGTAATTGATGCTTGTACTCATAGGCCTACTCTGTATTTCTTTTAACTTAGGAGTGTAGCTAATTTCCCGAGTCCATTTTTCAAAACTTAGCCGAATTGAGTCACTAAGGAACTTGTAAAAAATGTATATAAGTCTATTTTTAAACACTTAGAGTATTTTGAACAGTCACTAAGGAACTTAAAATGTATATAAGTCTATTTTAAAAAACTTAGCCAAATTCACTCATGACTTTGAGTCAAAAGTTTGCACAAGTTATTATTTAAAAACTTAGCCGAATTATACTCACTATATAATTTTGTCGAGTTCCTTTTAACATAGGTAACATAGTCTTCTCTATAACTAACACTCACTCTGTATATATGTAGACTCAGCATTCTGAATTGCTAAAAAGTATTTTTACTTAAGATTTTGGATTTAGTTTTGATTTAAAAAATTGCAATTGCCAAATTTTATTGTATGAAATTGTTTTGAATATTAAAATTTAAAATTCTGATTTAAATTATTATTTCCCATTAATTGAAATTGTCTAAAATGTAATTTCCATCATATAGAAGATGCTAACTTTGTTTTTTAGTTACATGTCAACTGTGTGCTGCTTCTCTATCCAAAAAAATAACTTATTTTGTTATTACTATTTTTAAGTGAGTCAAAATTGTGCACAAGTTATTATTTAAAAACTTAGCCAAACTTCATGCACCGGGGGACTTTGAGTTAAAAGTGTGTACAAGTTATTATTTAAAAACTTAGCCAAATTCACTCACGGGGGGGGACTTTGAGTCAAAAGTGTGCACAAGTTATTATTTAAAAACTTAGCCAAACTTCATGCACCGGGGGACTTTGAGTTAAAAGTGTGTACAAGTTATTATTTAAAAACTTAGCCAAACTTCATGCACCGGGGGACTTTGAGTCAAAAGTGTGCACAAGTTATTATTTAAAAACTTAGCCGAATTATATTCACTATATAATTTTGTCAAGTCTCCTTTAAAATAGGTAACACTTACTCTGTATATATGTAGACTCAGCAATCTGAATTGCTAAAAAGTATTTTTTATTTAAGTTTTTGGATTTAGTTTTGATTTAGAAAATTACAATTGCTAAATCTTATTGTATGAAATTGTTTTGAATATTAAAATATAAAATTCTAATTCAAATTATTATTTCTCATTAATTGAAATTGTCAAAATGTAATTTCTACTATATAGAAGATTCCAACCTATTTTTTAATTACATATATAAAAATGAAGACTACATGTCAACATTGTTTTGCATCGCTCTCCAAAAAAAGCAACCTGATTCGCCACTACAAGGTAATACATAAAATGAAGGTGAAACTGTGCAAAGTTTGTGATATAATCTGTGATAATAACATGGCTCTAAAATCTCATATATTACAAACTCATAAGACTTGTAATTTCTGTAAAAGAAATGATGTTGGTCATTTTAAAAGACATGTAAATTCTTGTAACAAATGTCCATATACAATGATTAAATTTGTTGGTGAATCGATTAAAACTGAACTTAAAAGTACTCTTCAGTCTTGTCCTCTACCAATAAAATGGACTTTAGTAAGGAGAATCAAATTTATAAAATATACAATAGATCAAAATGGAAAATTAGTTAATGAGAAAGAATGTATTGCAGATTTTAGAAGCCTTACTACCTTAACCATTGAGAAGAGAGATTTAAAGCCTCAAATTGAAAATGCCCTTTTAAAGATTGACGCTTCCATACACAAATATCAAGCCGAAGGCAGTGGATGGATTTATGACCATACTAAATATTGGCAGTTGCACGTTTACAAGTATAAGCCCCTAACTCCAAAGTCATACATTCCCACACCAAAAAGTATTAAATTGACAAAAGCAGTTTTAAATATAAAGAATGTTGATAATAAATGCTTCCTTTGGTCAATTTTAGCAGCTTTACATCCAAGGAATGCTAAACATGCTAATAGAGTCTCTAACTATGCACCCTACGTAGGTAAGTTGAACATGACAAATATAAAATATCCCGTAAAAATATCTGACATAGATCAATTTGAAAGAAAGAATAATATAAGTGTTAATGTATTTGGAGTTGAAGACCAAAAATTTATATATCCATTAAGAAGAACCAAACTGAATAGTAACACTCATATAGATCTATTATTATTACAACAAGGTCGTAAATCACATTACTGTTTAATTCGTGATTTTAATAGGTTAATGCTACGGTCAACAAAAGATAACAGTAAAAAGCATTTTTGCAAGTTTTGTTTACAACATTTTTACACCAAAGATAAATTGGAGTGTCATATAACATATTGTAAAAACTTTGATGTCCAACGAGTGGAAATGTCTAAACAAGATACATTACAATTTAAAAATTATAAATATCAACTTAAAGCCCCATTTGTAATTTATGCTGATTTTGAGTGCTTTATAAACTCTAACAACCATACTCCATCTGGATTTGCATTTGTCGTAGTAAAAGATTCTAAGATTATTTCTGAAGAGTTATATAGTGGCGAAAATGTTATGGATGTGTTTTTCGAAAGGTTGTTTGAGACTTATGACTTCATTAAAAATCAAATGGCAATATATATCCCCCTTGTAATGACTCCTGAGCAAGAGGCATCTTTCCAAAACTCAACACATTGTCATATTTGTGAAAAGCCTCTATATTTTGATAGGGTACGGGAACATTGTCATTCAAATGGCCAATACCGTGGAGCTGCCCACAATGATTGCAATTTAAACTATAAAGTAACAAAGAAAATACCAGTATTCTTTCATAACTTAAAAAATTACGATGGACATTTAATTATGCAACACTTGGGAAAGTTTAATCGTAAATTAAATTGCATAGCCAAAGATATGGAAAAGTACATTTCATTCTCTGTTGATGATTTAGTATTTTTAGATTCCTATAACTTTCTGTCCCTTCCATTATACAAATTAGCTTCCAATTTAAATACATTTAGATTCATAGACAATCCACTACTACAACGCAAAGGCGTATTTCCCTATGAATATATGACAGGACCAGATAAGTTTGCAGAGTCTCTACCTCCAATTGAAAAATTTTACAGTACTTTAACTAAAGAACATATCTCTCCCATCGAATATGAACATGCTAAAAATGTCTGGACCCATTTTAATATACATAATTTACAAGAATATCATGATTTATATCTTAAAACAGATGTATTGCTACTGGCTGATGTGTTTGAGACATTTAGAGACCTGTGTTTAAAGGATTACAAACTTGACCCCGTACATATGTATTCACTTCCAGGACTAACATGGGAAGCTTGTCTTAGAATGACTGGTATAAAATTACAATTATTTCAAGATATTGACATGCATTTGTTCATAGAAAGTGCAATCAGAGGAGGAGTCAGTATGATTTCTACACGTTACGCTAAAGCCAATAATAGATATATGGGCAAACATTATGATCCCAATCAAGAAAGTGTGTATTTAATATATTTAGATTGTAACTCGCTATACTCCACAGCTATGTGTGAGACACTACCCGTGGATGGATTTCGTTGGACGAATGAGATAGACTACAAAAACAATCAAAATGATGAGTTTGGATATATCTTAGAAGTTGATTTAAAATACGATAAAAGCTTACATGATTTACATAATGACTATCCATTAGCACCTGAGAAAATGAATGGCAAATTAATACCTAATTTAAATGACAAAACTAAATATATTTTACATTATAAAGCATTACAAAAATATGAGGAATTAGGTTTGGTTGCTACAAAATACTATAGAATTTTAAAATTTAGACAATCAAAATGGCTTGCACCCTATATTAATTTTAATATTGAAAAACGCAAATGTGCTAAAAATGATTTTGAAAAAGACTTTTACAAATTGTTAAATAATAGTCTCTTTGGTCGAACAATTATGAACCAACGCAAGTTTCGTGATATATATCTCAAGGATGAGTCACTATTAACAAAATATGTCACTAATCCAAGGTTTGACTGTAGCAAAAAGTTCGATAACAATTTACATGCTATACATTTAAATAAATTAGTTGTAAAGTTTAATAAGCCGATATATTTGGGAATGACCATTTTGGATATTAGTAAAGTAATAATGTATGATTTCCACTATAATTATATGTCAAAATTTAAGAACAAAAGATTTCTTATGACTGATACAGATTCTTTAATGTATTCTATAGTTACAGAGGACTTTTACAAGGAAATAGAAAGTGACTTGCACTATTTTGATACCTCTGGATATAGTAAAGACCATTTCTTATACTCTGATAAAAATAAAAAAGTCACAGGCAAGTTCAAAGACGAATTAGATGGTCATATTATGTATGAATATTGTGGTTTAAGACCAAAGTTATATTCTTATATTCCTCTAAAATGGTTATATGAAGAAGACAAGCAAGCTTTAGAGGTGAAGAAAGCTAAAGGAGCTGATGGTGCTACAGTTAAACATCTCCTTAGACATCAACATTATTTGAACTGTCTTGCAACTGGGCAAGATTACTATGAGAATGTGACAAGAATTAAATCTACAAATCATCATCTTCAAACCTTAACCATGAACAAGAAAGTACTATCATTTGACGATGACAAGAGGTTTATTCTAGAAGATGGCATCAATACGCTTGCGCTTGGTCACTATAAAATTGATCAAACATAAATCTATATTTGCCATTATTCTTTGACCTTTCTTTGTCTATTACAAAAAAGCCATATTTAGTTTTATCCCAACATTGATGACAGAGATTTTTAAATTGTTCAAATGAAAAGTCATTACCAACATGATTGTGATATACATGTTTTAAATTTAAATCATCTTGTTTGAATAATATTAGGAAATTTACATTATCACGTAAATGTTTGTGTACTTTGCTGTAAGATTGACACAGGTAAAAACAGTTAATATTTTTATGTCGACCCATTGAGAAAAATTGTGTAATATTTGGACTATTTATGTCATCAAATACAACAACTGACTGTGATTCGACATCATTTGGTGTAATTTCACAGTCAGTAAACGTGTGTAATTTCACTTCGTCACACAAACTAAATATTTCAATTATTTTTTTATATTTTTCTTGTTCTAAAGATTTAGATATTAAATATAAGTTTGTAAATTTTAATCCTTCCTTTCTTACAATTAAATTGTAAATTACAACCGTCTTCCCACTTCCACTTGGACCACAAATAACACATCGAATATTGGTAGGAAATAGACCCAACTTCTTTGGTATATTTTCCTTAGTATGTACTATTTTAAATTTATGTTTTTGTTGAATAAAAGACATTTTTTATATAATAAAAATGGTGAAAAATGATAATAAGAAAACATGTAAAAAAGGCAAAGGTTTATTCTTAAAGCCTTACAGGGGTCGAGGGCTATTGAATACTCTTATAAATAATCTTCCATTTCCACTTCACATACCATCATATCGGTACTGTGGACCTGGAACGAATATACGTCAAAATCTAGCCAAAAATGTACCTCCAAAAAATAAGTTAGACTCTTATTGTAAAGAGCATGACATATTCTACATGAATAATCCCGATACCGCTGCTCGGAACAAAGCAGACATGAGATTAGCAGACTTAGCTTGGACTAGAGTAACGGCGAATGACGCAAATCTTGCTGAAAGAGCTGCAGCTTATGCGGTGACAAATTTGATGAAGGCAAAAGCAAAAATGGGAATGGGATTAAAATTTAATAAAAAAGATGGACAACTACCAGCTGTTAGAGGCTGCAAAAGACGTGCCTCACTTCCGGGGGGTGTACCTAAAAAACGAGCTAAAAAATCTAACACCAAAAGTAAAAGAGTGCGGAATAGTTAATTTAGACAGTTCATCTGGCACACATTGGACAGCATATCGTAAAAATAAAGATATTGTAATTTATTTTGACCCATTTGGAATCCAACCTCCAAAAGAAGTAATTAAATATTTTGAGGGACATAAAATATTCTATACAACCGATCAAATACAAGATTTAAATAGTTCTATTTGTGGAATTTTATGTTTATCATTCATAAAAAATTTTTGTTTATAAAAATGGATTCATTTACTATAACATTTTCGGGTACAGAGCCAGAGCTAAAGTCAGTGTTCTTTCCTCCCATAGAATTAAATGATGATTATGTAATTGGATTAGTTGATTTTCAAAGTTATAATTCTATATTTAATGTGAAAAAACCTCTAAATACTTTAACATATTACAAAGTAGAGAAAAAAACATTACCAAAGGGAGAGATCTTAGTTGATGATTTAAACCAGTTATTAGATGGTAAACTTAAAGTTATAATACATAAAAATGGAGAAGCATTAATTAATACTAAAGTCAAACTTTTATTCAAAGGGCTTATTCCAAAATTAAATAAACTTAAAGGCAACAAATTAACCATTGGAGAAGGTGATGATGTTTTCTATTATGACCACAAAGCTCCAGTTACAATAGAAATTTCTGAAGGAACATATGAGGTGGTTGAGCTTGCAAAGGAAATTCAAAAGCAAATCCCAGACTTTTTCCTTACAGCTAATAATAAAACTATGAAAGCGACATTACTTTCTAGCCACGTGTTTGATTTTACAAAACCATGTTTAGGGTCTGTTTTATTGGGATTTAAAGGTGTTTCTACTCCTGGTGTACAGTTTGAATCTACAAATAAAATAAACATTAATAATGTAAATGTGATTAGAGTAAAATGTAATATTGCAAACGGGTCCTATTTAAATGGAAACAAATCACACACCATACATAGCTTTTATCCAGAAGCTCCTCCTGGCTACAAAATTATTGAAGTTCCAAGAAATATTATATATTTTCCTGTAAATAAGAGAAGTTTAGATGTTGTCAGTATTACATTTGCCGATCAGCATGACAAGGCAATTGACTTTAATGGAGAAGAAACTACAATTACTTGTCATATAAAAAAGATATGAGAATTTATAAGAATTTATCTATAAGTATACAAAATGCTAGGTTCCTACGATCAATAGGACTAAAGTTAAAATTTTCTATTAATAAAAATGGAAGATTTTCTAGACGTTACAGGGAAATCCCAATTCGACGATAGTGTGGTTAAAATTACAAATCACTCCTATGTTCCCCATAACACTTTAGCAATAAATAATTCTGATGAAATTCGAATATGTATTAATAATCAAGATTTGCTAACTCTCCCATGTAGGAGTTATCTGTATATTAAGGGAGAAATTGAAAATCATGATAAAGGTCATTTTATAAATAATGCATTTGCATTCTTATTTGATGAAATTAGATATGAAGTCGCAGGTAAAGAAATAGACATTGTAAGAAACCCAGGAATTTCTAGTCTTATGAAAATATTGAGCTCTTACAATAAAACAACTAAATTGTCAAATGTGGCATTTGATTCTGACACGAATTTAAAAGAGTTCCATAAAAGTGGCAAGTTTAGTACTTGTTTGCCATTAGAACTGTTAATGGGTGTATTTGAGGATTTTAATAAGGTATTAGTAAATGTCAAACAAGAATTGGTGTTGAAAAGATCCAAAAATGATTTGAATTGTATATTAACAACCACTAGTGCTCCAGCCAGTGGTACTGCTGATGCAATTCCCAAAATTATACTTAACTCAATTCAATGGGTGATGCCACATGTAATACCATCAGATGGGGAGAAGTTACAATTACAAAAGATGTTATTGCAAAATAAAAATTTGCAAATTGCATTTAGAAGCTTAGAGTTGCATGAACTTCCATCATATCCCAATACTACAAGACATACATGGTCAGTAAAGACATCTTCAAGTTTGGAGAAGCCTAGGTATATTATATTTGGTTTCCAAACAGCTAGGGATAATAGTGCACGAAAAAGAACTGATGAATTTGATCACTGTAAGTTAAAAAATCTCAAAGTATTTCTAAACTCTGAATATTATCCTTATAGTGATTTAAATCTCGACTTTGAAAATGGAGATGTCTCTAAAGCTTATGAGATGTTTATGAGGTTTAGAGAGACTTACTATAATACTATCCCAGATCCTATGATTAGTAGGGCTGAGTTTATGAAGAAATATCCACTAATTGTAATAGACTGTTCTAGACAGAACGAAACAGTGAAGGAAGGAATTGTTGATATTAAATTAGAGATTGAAACTGCAGAAAATGTACCAGCAAATACATCTGCATATTGTTTAATAATACATGATAAAGTGTTTGAGTACAATCCTTTGTCAAATGAGATAAATAAAATGTAAATAAAAGATGAAAAACATTCAACAAGAATTGGTTGACTCTGCAAATCAAATACGAGAGAAATATAGAGCTTTAAAACGTGGCAAGTTTCTAGAGGCTGAAGAGAGGTTTCAAACATTCCAACCTTTAATAGAGCCATTACAAGAATTAAAAAAAATCGCCAAAACAGAGAGGCCTCGAATGGAGATTCTCCCAATGACTCCATCTAGAATACCAATAATACCAAGATTACAACCATTACAGCAATCCACCCCACAGAAATTAGATTTTGGTCTTTTAGCATCAGACTATTTAGGAAATTACCTCAGTAAAAGTAGTATGACAGACACTACATATGGTATTAGACGAGAAGCAAATAAATTTTTTATTGGAAATAAGGAAGTTGACATTGCCAATGATGATGTTACAATTGCAAATAAAACCTACAAGGGGACAAAAGGTTTGTGGCAATTGTTAACTTTAAAAGAACCTGAGGATTATACTCCGGCTGATTTGCAAAATTATAAAGAAATTTTGGAAGCTACAAATGGACATTTAAAGAGTTACAAAGATGGTGCACCAATTTCAAGTAATAGACATACTAAATATCTTAATATAATTAAACCTCTATTTAAGTCTGTTGGTGAAGGTTTGAGACAAGTGACTGGTAATAAAATAGACTATATTTATTGGGATGATCCTAATGAGCTTGTAGATAGGTTAAGACTTCTTTGGCTAAGTCGCCAAGCCGGTAACTCAGGAGTGGATAATGAAATAGATTCCATTATTGAGGAATTGAGAGAAAGTGGAATTATTTACTAAATAAAAATATGTTTATAGATAAATTTTATCGTTTATATAATCCATATAATAAGCCTGCAGAACCCAGGGCTAGTAGTGAACCTACTTTAAATTTACAAGACGATAGTTGGAATGGTTTAAACCGTAAAATTGGTAACGTTAAAGATGGGGAGTTTGTAGATGATGTATCAACTTTGGGACAGACATTAACTAGAAAAGGTGATGTCTTCTTACAAGGTAGAACTAAATATGAGTTTTTAGAATCTAAGAATAAAAATTGGAATGCTAAAAAACAGAAAATTACTAATGTGGAAAAGGGTGAAAGTTTAGATGATGTGCCCACTTTACAACAGACTTTAATACGAACAGATGGTGGTACATTTGTACAAGACAATAATAATTATGAATTTTTAGAATCAGAGAATGGTATTTGGAATGCTAAGAAACGGAAAATTACTAATGTAGAAAAGGGTGAAAGTTTAGATGATGTGCCCACTTTACAACAGACTTTAATACGAAAAGAAGATGGTAAATTTGTACAAGACGATAATAATTATGAATTTTTAGAATCAGAGAATGGTGTTTGGAATGCAAAGAAACAGAAAATTAGTAATTTGATGGAAGGTACAGATAGTAAAGATGCTGTGAATGTTTCACAAGTTCCAAAAATGGAAGCAGGCTATTGGAGTTTTAATAGTAAAAGGTTAGTACGTGTTAAACCTGCCATTGATGACACTGACTGTGTTATAAAAGAACAGACTATAACTTTTGATAAAAAAGAAAAATGTTGGGATGCCAAAAAACAATTTATAAGAAATCTACCAGAGGGGGAACATTTGGATGATATTTGTCTAATGTCACAATCTATGCATTACGATGGATCAAAATTTGTATATGGAGAAAAAAATTTTAATTTGATGGAATATAATCCTGATTTATTAGTTGCTGACCCCACATCTTTGAGTGGATTTAAGTATATAGATAATAGACCATATATACCAGAAAACTATGTATTTAAAAGAATGGAAGATAATCTATTGATTGGGGCTAATGGTGATGTATTTAGAGTTACAGGAAAGGATGATGTTATAAAAAATGAATGAAATTGCATACGAGCTTCATAAGCCTGCAAGAAAGAATTTCATTAGAAGGTCTTTTAAAGTATTGGGTATAAACGAAACCATACAAATAGATTTAGTTGATATGCAAAACTATGCTAGAGAAAATTCTGGCAATAAATATATTTTAACTTTAATAGATACATTTTCTAAAAAAGCTTATGCTGCTCCACTAAAGAATAAGACAGGGTTAGTGGTTACAGAAGCCATTAAAACCATTCTACCAAAGGGGGTTAAAAACATTCAATCTGACAATGGAAAAGAATTTTTTAATCAATATTTTAGCAAACTAATGAAAAAATTAAATATTAATCACTATCACACATTTTCTACAACTAAGGCTGCAATTGTGGAGAGGTTTCAAAGAACTTTAAAGAATTGGTTATATAGAGAATTTAGTGCTCAGGGGAGTTATAAATGGTTGGATTTACTTCCAAAGTTAATTCGAAAATATAATAATAAAGTGCATAGATCTATAGGAATGAAGCCTAACCAAGTGAATGTTAAGAATAGTAAATATGTGCATGAGAGGTTGACTTCTAAAGTAGTGCAAGTTAAAAAGCCAAGATATAAGGTAGGTGATAGCGTAAGGATTTCCAAGTATAAACATGTTTTTAGTAAAGGTTATACTCCAAATTGGACAGGGGAACTATTTACAATAGCAGAAGTTAAGAATACAAAGCCTGTAACTTATATCTTGAAAGATGAAAATGGCAATATAATCAGGGGAGGCTTCTATACAGAGGAGTTGTTAAAGACCAAGTATAAGGACATGTATTTGGTAGAGAAGGTAATTAGGAGAAAGGGTAATTCATTGTATGTCAAATGGCTTGGGTTCCCAAGTAGCCAGAACTCATGGATTTCCACTAAGGATGTCCAAGGGAGCACATCATGAGCCGGGAGCATGCCCGAGTTCGCGCACAAACCTCACATGATTTTGAAAATATACATGGGAATGGATGTGGATTTGAAATTTTAATGGAGTTTGAACATTTATATAGGCTTGTATTGGACGAGATCCAGGTCTTTAAAAAAGTGGCCATAAAAAGCTCACCATTTCCAGACGTGATTTTTAGTATTAACAAAAGTAGAAAATTTATATAGGGGTGTATAGGTCGAGAGCTGGGTCTTTAAAAAAAGTGGCCAAAAAAAGCTCTTCCATTTTTTTCTCATTTTTCCCCTATAAAAAGTGCCCTAAAAGTGCCTCTAAAACGCCGAAAGTGGGGTCATATTCTGGTATTATATCTACTTACATCGTACAGTAACACAAAGAATAATAAAAAATCCAAGACGATAAACGGCAGCGTGTTTGTTGTATGTTTTGATATACAAATTGATACACAAACGTCAGATTCGCTTACGATATGCAGTATACAAATTGACTTATCAATTAGTTAGCATCCTCGATGCTGGACATAGGTTACCAACGGCCGATTCCCGCATAACCTACAATTGCATGCCACAGGGAATATATTAAATTTTTCAAACAAAAACTAAGCAAGCAAATATACTGAATTAATGGTAGATCTGAATTCAATGAAAGACTAACCCTAGAATCAAAACTATATTATAACAGACTACACAATCCAATCAATATACATATTGCTGTTAGATAAACTAGTCGTGTTAAGTCACAATGCCAGGGCTGAAAAGTGATAGAAGGAGAATAATCTTTTTTACAATAGAATAAATATTTTATTCTATGGGTTTAGTAAATAAGAGGATAATCACACACTTTAATAACATAGAGTAATAACTCCTCCGTCATTCTTCCCACAAAACCACATTCAAAATTTATCTTTTCAACAAACTCAATGATATCATAATTAGCAATTTTTCGCAACGAGAGGACGCGGAGGAGACATTTTATTAAAACGTTTTTATTAGCTCGCTTTCTTGTCCGGTACAAACTTTGCAATCAATTTTATACTAACTTCCCGATGAGCTAGAGATTTGAAACTTGAAACATAGCTCACAAATGGATGACAATGCAATATTATATCATTTAATTTTTACATTTCCCTTGGGCTACGCCCCATGGGCTTGTTTTTATTAGCTCGCTTTCCTACAAATTTTGATATCAATTTCAAACGAAGTCCCCGATGAGCTAGAGACTTGAAACCTTAAAAATAGCTCACAAATGGATGACAATGCAATATTATATAGCTTAATTTTCATATTTCCCTTGGGCTACGCCCCATGGGCTTCCAAATTTTTCATGTTTACATTTTGAAAGAATGTAAATAAATCAATTAATTTAAGTCAGCTGTAAATACTTAAATTTGACAGTTCGAAGAGCAGAGGTTAAGAGGTACAAGTTCTGGAATATTCTAGAAATATAACACAAGGATTTCTAAGTACTGTAAAGATCAAACATCTGATTACAGATAATAGGGTTTTGGTTATGTTATTAACAGGCCATATAAAATAGATTTAACCACATTAAAGACTAAAAAGTAGAAAATAATTTATAAATAAAAAATACTTTTTAAGTATGCCACGTTTTTAAACGCACTAAAAAGTAGACAATAATTAAAAATATGTTGAGAGAATAAATACTTGTAAGATTTAAAACAAAAAACGTGGGACGCATGCAATATATCATAATAGTTCAATAGGTGAAGTTAATTGTAAATTAGCATGCGCTCCACATTTTTCGTTTTAAATCTTACAAGCATTTATTCTCTCAACATATTTATAAATTATTGTCTACTTTTTAGTGCGTTTAAAAACGTGGCATTCTTAAAAAGTATTTTTTATTTATAAATTATTTTATTTAAATCTAGTGTAGAGATAGATACACACCAACCACTCAGTGCTCTCAAAAGTAGGATAACTGAGCATGAAACACAGATCTCAAAGGCTTTAGATTCCTAGACCCCTCGTGGTTCTAGCATCCAAAGTCTACGATAAAAGAAAGTATAAGTACTGAAGTGTCTGCCTCTAAATAAAAATCTTTGAAGATTGTAGTGGTAATGGAAAACAATGGTTGTAAAAGTGTATAACAAAGACAACTTTGTAAACATTAAATTTGAACATTAAATCTCTTAAATTTGTAAAAAGTACATTTTTCCTTGCATTTGGAAAATATCTAAATTTTAAGGCCTAATACACAGACATGCAAAATAGTCCAAAATATGCTAGTCTTGTAACTTTAACTCGTTTTTAAGAAAACATGCAAAGGAAAAAAAATTAATACGAGGAAATAATCATAAAACATAAACCTCATCTAATAAAAAATTATATTTTTATTTAGTGAACCATTCCCTCTCGTCATTTTATGGTTCACTGAAGATAAATATTTACACTAATATGTTATATTTTAAATTTCACAAAACTTCTGCTACACATAAACTTTCTAATACTAACTTGTTAAAAGTTGTAGATTACAATCATACCTTGAACATTATCTTGATGATGCTGCCCCAAGAACCTTTTCGCTCTCGCCGCTTCCCTGTAGGCTGGTAGTCCTGGAGGGCCGGGCTCTCCCTTCTCAGCTAACTCTGGATTTGGTTTCACTTCCGACGGTAGACC
Source organism: Macrosteles quadrilineatus (assembly GCF_028750875.1). Classification (NCBI taxonomy): domain Eukaryota; kingdom Metazoa; phylum Arthropoda; class Insecta; order Hemiptera; family Cicadellidae; genus Macrosteles; species Macrosteles quadrilineatus. The sequence goes on from NW_026542596.1 coordinate 1,521,807, forward strand.
TGGAAGACCTGGATCTCCCTTGTCACCTTTCTCTCCCGGCCTCCCAGGTATTCCGGGGATACCTGGGGGGCCTTGAAACCCTCTCTGGCATATATTCCCAGACACACTGTAGACTCCCAGTAAAACCACCAGTCCCACTAGCATGGCGATGACTTCTAGCTTTGTTGATTGTGTGTTTATGTACAACAATGCTCTCGTTAACTGATAACCCCGGCGTTATCTACTGTTTTTCTGTGGTCAAAGGTTGTTTTGGCTGTAACATTTGTTCGGGTTTTAGTACGAACAAGGCATACCACACAAATAACATTAAAACACATATAGGCCTATAATATAGGATAATTAATTATATCTTTTTACAAAACCGTTATTAATGCACACTTAAAACGAAACGTTCTGTGGTATCTCGATCAGAAATAAAACTGGTTCCGCCTGATTTTCCCCACTGAAGTAGTCCATTGGTACCGTTGTTTTGAAGTTGCTCATCCTGATTCTGAACATTAATAACACCTGCTCTCCTTCTCTACCAGAAGCAACCTGTGTGTTGTGAGTCACTTCGTGAAGATCATGTGGTCCAAAAATAGTGTTTTATTCTTTCTATTCGTCTTAAAAAGTGGTGACTCAGGAATAATCGGATTCGGACTCTTTCCTGGTTCAACAACAGTTCAGCCCAAATCACCTGACGTATTTGAACCGTACAACACCTTCAGTCATGCAGTTCAGGTAGGGAGTGCTATAACAGGGGTGTTAAAACAAAAGAACAATCCGACCGGGGGAAGTGGAACACCAGAAGTTTCCGTTGACGAGTCTTCCACAGATACTACAGATCTAGAACCCTCTACCACCAAGAAGCCTCTTGTACCGGTAGAGGATGAAGATAGGAGAGTGGTGGTGGAAGCACCTGTCAGAGGATGTGATGGAGGTGCTAAGAGAGACCAGGCGGGCAAATGTAGAGAGGTGGTCAGGTGAGTGGCAAATGAAACGAGAAACCTCATAATTATTTAAAAACAACCTTTAAACACATAGAGACGATTTGGTTTTAATTAGGTGTTATTTTTCACGCATCAAGAATTATCAGTATAGTAGAAGTATATTTATTAAATATGGGAGATTTAATGTTAATGATAGTTAATTGGTTATAAAATCGGTACAAACTATATCAATATATTTGTTACCTTCACATCATAGGACGCTATATTCTACATTTTTACACATTACTTTAAGCTAGTCCTGGATGATCGCGACATTATCACATAGATAAAATCCTGGCTTCGTCAAGTGATCCTTATTTTAGTAGTACACTACCTACTATAGTTTCGGACTGTAGGATAAGTCCATCGTCAGGTTAACTATCCGATTTGGCTAGATGCGTCATTGTATTGAGAACACATATAACACGAACAGAAAACAAAAACACGAAAAACTAAATACTGTAAAACTGTAAATATTGAAATTTATATGAGTAGTCGTACAGATGAAATACTGACGGATATTAATTTACAATACCGCTCAAGAATGTCAATGATATTTAGCCTCCCTTGCTAGTAAATAGTTAACATTAAGGTCAAAGCTTTGTTAATTTTTTATTTCTGTTTTCTTGAAAATATGTTGTAATCTTAATAGTTATAGTAAAAAATTGCTAACATTTATAATATGTAGCAAATTTAACGGAATAAATCATTCATTCATATCAAATAGTGTGTTACGCTACTCGGCTTCGTTGATGGTTTAAAATAACGGGATTAAAGGAAATGCGAATCATATAAAAAGTATATACTGTATTTTTATGTTGGGTGTGTTAAAATATCGACGGTTTTCTGGACTGAGGTGTTTGATAAAAACATTACGCCGAAACATGTAACACCGTGATTGTAATTATTAGAACCACTGATATGTTTTGTAAATAGGTACATACTTGAAACAAACATATATCAATCGCATTTCATGATTATTTTAACAAACAGTTATGACTAAGAATCAATTTGTAAGCACTTGTATGGTCATAATAATATGATGAGATATGACCCAGCGTTTTTACACATTGCGTCTAAGAACCTACCTGAACTATCTAATAAATTATGTTAATATGAACTATTGTTATTATTTAACAATACAGATTTATTATTACAATCATAAGTTATTATCATGTAAAGGGTTCACTAAGACATGTGCCTCTACATGAAAAAGATAAAGATGGGCTTGAGACGAAACTTAGTACAAACTTTTATTATATTACCTTTAGACTAATACACTGAAAGGTAGTTTTTTTTTCGCGTGTGCTGAAGATTCACACTATGTACAAAAGGGTTATGCAGGAAGTAGGTTTTTTTAATTCCAAGCAGATCCAGCTGTATAATCAATGCGGTTTCCACAAGATTGCCTCTTGATTTACCGAGAGGTTGACCTTGGAAACTCCGCGAATATCCTCCTACTATTCGCTATCACTCTCGAGTTCGTACACTCAGCATCATGACACCTACCTTTTACATTCTGTTGATCTCTGTGTGCTCTTGCAAAGCGGGATTCTTATCGGGTGTGACAGGGACAACCTCTACGGTAAAACCCCCAGACAATATATTCGGGAAGCTCGTTAACAATGCTGAACAATTCGGGGGGAAAGTGATCACAAGCATTTTCAGTGGGAACAGTAAAGTAGAAACGAATGACATTCAGACTCAGAGTCAGGGTGATTCAGTGGCTGATAGGCTGAAAGAAGAGTCTCCGAGTACAGAAACTTCGACGGATACGGTAGTTGGTGAATCGTCTTCAGAAGCTTCTAGATCTTCGCCCACGGATACATCCAGCTCTTCTTCTTCTGCTTCCCCTGGGACAACACCAGACAAGAAGGCGCCCGTGCCAGTGGGAGACGACGGAGGTCGGACAGTGGCCGACGCTCCTGTCAGAGAATGTGACTCTGGCCGGCGAGACAGTAAAGGCAGATGCAGAGAACTCTTTAGGTAAGTCGATACAAGCTCACTGGTGGAATCTTTAATACACTTAGCCCGGGATTATTTCACACGAAGTTCACATGATTTCATATAACTAGGCTAGGCATAGAGGTGGCGTCAATATTACTTCGATAACGCATTGGTGATTGGCGATATTTCAACACGGGGCCTCCGGGACCAAAGTTCCGCGCTCTATCACTATTAAATAGACCTACTCCCTCCCTTACTTGCGGCTTAAAACTATACTAGATTAACAACTTGTTGAATCAAATAAATATGAATTAAAATGAACCATATCCAACACGTTTGAAAGTAAATTATGCAGAGTAAATATGAAAGTCAATTTTCAAGTGACCGCATTGATTATCTTGCTAGATTCTCTTAGCATTTCAAAGAGGCGTTGCAGTAAGATTTTGTAGATAAAAAGCGGGTTTCGGTAAAACTTTTGAAGACTACAAAAAAATTTAAAAATTGCCTAGTTTCTAAAGTCGATTGCTAAAGAAATTTAGTAATTAATCAGTCTTTTTCTTAAAAGTAGGAGACAACAGTATATTTCCTCGTGGGTGTCACCCTCTACTATATAAAATTTTAAATATGCAATATAACCATTTACCTAACTTCCTGCTACAGATACTAAAGTTCTAGAACCCTCTACTATAATATAGCGTAAAACTCTAATACTAAAACTAATACAGCTAAAATACTTACTGCTAACGCTTTCGGTGTACTGAGGATATAAAACAATTGGTCATGGCAAAATATTAAGTACTTTTGCTATATTTTAAAGTGTTCACAATTAATCGTTTGTTGTTTTGGAACAGACACAAGTAAAGTAATTCTAGACTTTTCAAAACAATATAGAATTACACCATATACATACCGTGTGAAAACCATACTAATCTTGCAAACCTATATATTATGTTTTTCCAAAGTTGTAAAAAACCGTAAAATTCCTGAATAATTTATAGCTACAACGTGTACTCATACATTTTATCCTTTTTTATATATAACAATTAAATAGATACAAAATAATTCAATCTACTTTTATTCGTAATCCTTTCAGAATACCAAAAACGAACGGTAATATCGACAATTACGAATTAAATAATGTATTGCAGTTAATTGCAATATGGGTTTTGTTCAACAATAGCAAACATTGTTAAATTTCAACTCTATAGACTTTTCTGTGATAATGTTAGTCTCATTTCGTCATCACAATATAGAAAAATATAGGAAGAACTCTATTTTAGATCTGAGTTGCATGATAATTAGAACGTTCATCATGTCAAACTAGTAATACTCTTCGAGTTGCATGATGAGGATTTAAATCAACAACCGGCCTTGAGGCTTGGGAGGGAAGCCAAATTGCTCGTTTATATGAGTATTTGCGGAGCCGGCTTGTAGAAGTCATCTTGACCAGTTTTGCCATGGCCGTGAAGTGTTCGCTGTCTATCTTACTCGCGTGTGTTGGTTTGGTGAAATGTTCCGGCAATACGACAGTTTACCCTGTCAGAGCGACTACAGCAACCTCGACTGTTTACACCACTGAGGAAGAAGTCGATTACCCCGACAACACAACGTTTGAAACAGTGACGTCAGATGCAGACTGCCCCTCTTGTCCGCAGAAAATAAAAGTAGATCCTGTTGGAATCGCTCCCAACGTGATCCTCGCCAACGCTCCTGTCCGTGGTTGTGGCCCAGGCCAAGGGCGGAAAAACGGGACATGCCGGGACAGTGTCTAAAATGAGGTAAATTTATTTGAATTTCCAACATTGAGTTAACATGTTGTACCTACATGTTGAGAATGATATCAATATATATATATATATATCAATAGGGTATATTTTGTAGGGTTTACTGGTGTAGGATAGATTTGAACAACCTAATTTTACTCTGGAATTTACGGAGGCTGCTCGTCGTCCAGAGCAAGGCTCTTCGGCAGGCGACAGATTCACCCTGGTACGTGAGGAACTCCGTCATCAGGGACTCCACAGCAGTGACAACTCTCCGAGACTTCGTCGACGGCCTTCGAGCGAGACTTGAAGAGATGGCGGATGTTTCTCCGTGGGAACATATCAGGGACCTGGTCGCTGAGGATGTTCCGCAGCTCCGCCCCCAGATCAACGAATAACCCCCAGGAACGACGTTGACGTCTACAGGTAGCTGAGCTACCAGGGCTTGGACCCACAGCAGACCGGAAGTATATATGCTCCCAGCGAGCAGGCACTTCCCCCAGACGTGGCGCTAGTCGCCACAATCATATACACTTGGACTTTGAAATATGAAGTAAAAAATCTCAGTGTTTGAAATGAATGTAGCTTATAAGATTCGTATGCGACGTGCTAGTTCTTCGTGCATTGGCAAGTGAGCCAAGTAATCCGGCTGGATGAAAGAGGAAATTATTTAAATTTTAAACTGTAAATAAATAAGTGTCGCTTGTAACAGCCTGAACACGAGGAGATTTGTAAGATATTTTTCATAAATACTCGGTAAACCGACATTTAATCCATGATCTTACCTGGTCACGTTTCATATCTCTAGTCGGCATGATGTGTATACTGTATAGGGTGTACGCCATCAAGGTTTGTGCTGTACGTGGGAGCGTTTCATATCTCTAGTCGGCATGATGTGTATACTGTATAGGGTGTACGCCATCAAGGTGTGTGCTGTACCTGGTCACGTTTCATATCTCTAGTCGGCATGATGTGTATACTGTATAGGGTGTACGCCATCAAGGTGTGTGCTGTACCTGGTCACGTTTCATATCTCTAGTCGGCATGATGTGTATACTGTATAGGGTGTACGCCATCAAGGTTTGTGCTGTACCTAATCACGTTTCATATCTCTAGTCGGCATGAAGTGTATACTGTATAGGGTGTACGCCATCAAGGTTTGTGATGTACGTGGGAGCGTTTCATGTCTCTAGTCGGCATGATGTGTATACTGTATAGGGTGTACGCCATCAAGGTTTGTGATGTACCTAATCACGTTTCATATCTCTAGTCGGCATGATGTGTATACTGTATAGGGTGTACGCCATCAAGGTTTGTGCTGTACCTAATCACGTTTCATATCTCTAGTCGGCATGATGTGTATACTGTATAGGGTGTACGCCATCAAGGTTTGTGCTGTACCTGGTCACGTTTCATATCTCTAGTCGGCATGAAGTGTATACTGTATAGGGTGTACGCCATCAAGGTTTGTGATGTACGTGGGAGCGTTTCATGTCTCTAGTCGGCATGATGTGTATACTGTATAGGGTGTACGCCATCAAGGTTTGTGCTGTACGTGGGAGCGTTTCATATCTCTATTTGGCAGGATGTGTATACTGTATAGGGTGTACGCCATCAAGGTGTGTGCTGTACCTGGTCACGTTTCATATCTCTAGTCGGCATGATGTGTATACTGTATAGGGTGTACGCCATCAAGGTTTGTGCTGTACCTGGTCACGTTTCATATCTCTAGTTGGCATGAAGTGTATACTGTATAGGGTGTACGCCATCAAGGTTTGTGCTGTACGTGGGAGCGTTTCATGTCTCTAGTCGGCATGATGTGTATACTGTAAAGGGTGTACGCCATCAAGGTTTGTGCTGTACGTGGGAGCGTTTCATATCTCTATTTGGCAGGATGTGTATACTGTATAGGGTGTACGCCATCAAGGTGTGTGCTGTACCTGGTCACGTTTCATATCTCTAGTCGGCATGATGTGTATACTGTATAGGGTGTACGCCATCAAGGTTTGTGCTGTACCTGGTCACGTTTCATATCTCTATTCGGCATGAAGTGTATACTGTATAGGGTGTACGCCATCAAGGTTTGTGCTGTACGTGGGAGCGTTTCATGTCTCTAGTCGGCATGATGTGTATACTGTATAGGGTGTACGCCATCAAGGTTTGTGCTGTACGTGGGCTATACTGTATAGGGTGTACACCATCAAGGTTTGTGCTGTACGTGGGCTACACTGTATAGGGTGTACACCATCAAGGTTTGTGCTGTACGTGGGTTATACTGTATAGGGTGTACGCCATCAAGGTTTGTGCTGTACGTGGGCTATACTGTATAGGGTGTACACCATCAAGGTTTGTGCTGTACGTGGGCTACACTGTATAGGGTGTACACCATCAAGGTTTGTGCTGTACGTGGGTTATACTGTATAGGGTGTACGCCATCAAGGTTTGTGCTGTACGTGGGTTATACTGTATAGGGTGTACGCCATCAAGGTTTGTGCTGTACGTGGGTCATACTGTATAGGGTGTACGCCATCAAGGTTTGTGCTGTACGTGGGTTATACTGTATAGGGTGTACGCCATCATGGTTTGTGCTATACGTGGGTTATACTGTATAGGGAGTACGCCATCAAGGTTTGTGCTGTACGTGGGTTATACTGTATAGGGTGTACGCCATCAAGGTTTGTGCTGTACGTGGGTCATACTGTATAGGGTGTACGCCATCAAGGTTTGTGCTGTACGTGGGTTATACTGTATATTCAATTCAATTCAATTATTTAAGATGGGGACGCCACTATGTGCGTATTTTAACCCAAATATGAGTGAAGGATGAGTGTAGGATGAGTGGCGCGATCTTGTAGTCTTGTTAGTGACTAAGGCCGACATGTTCCTTAGACACAGCTGTTAATTAATAGCCTATACAGCTAATGGCAACTAAGGGACCTACAGTTTATAGTGGAATCCGAACCACATTTTTCCTTGTAATTTACGAATTGGTCTAATTATCAGGATAATACTGCGGATAGTCGTAGTACTCACTAGTGCGGACGTTAATCCACACCAGGGAGCATCGCATCCACAGTGCATCCCTATAAATATCCACAATTCGCCAAAAGTGGGTGTAACATAGGGTGTACGCCATCAACGTTTGTGCTGTACGTGGGTTATACTGTATAGGGTGTACGCCATCAAGGTTTGTGCTGTACGTGGGTTATACTGTATAGGGTGTACGCCATCAAGGTTTGTGCTGTACGTGGGAGTGTTTGTGTTATTTGCTGTGTTGATTGTCAACGGAGGAAGTTTGACCACTTCTATGACTAATCGAAACCATTACATTCAACCAACTTCTGAAGAGACGGTAGATACTGATACTGATGACCTGACACTTCATAACAGTCAGAGAAATTGACATTCACTCAGCTACTGTCATACTACTACTAACATTTAAGTAGGTAGGCACGACAGTGTCACAGTATGCAAGTATTGCAAAACATTTGTCAGACACGGCTTAGCAAGACAGTTGTGCAAGCAAAGATTTTATCGTTCAGTAGTAAAGAGCGGCGCATTTCCTCAATTGGTGTAATAGTATTCATTAAACACTTGTGTCCAAGAGTCATCATATGGTTAGTTAACAACAACGATACGCAGTAGTTTGTAACGTACCAACACTTGGCAGTGATGTGTATACACAGCTAACTATGAACGGTGAAAAATCGCAAACTCAAAATATTACCATTCAGTATCTATTTTACCTTACAGTTATTTTTAAACTTTACAGATATATTTGATGGTAGGTCTATGGACTAGAATCCTTTAACAACCAAATAATGGTATTTCACTCTAATTCTACCCAGTAGTCAACCCTCCAACCAAACTGCAGTCTGGATATTTCAAGCAAGCATGCATACGTGTAGCCGCAGTATTTGTCGAATTTTTAATTTACATTCGTGTTTATAAACGTACTCTTATGATGGTTGTGTGCTTGTTTAATGCTTTAGCTACCTCAATATAAGAGAAATTTGTTATTCTTGACAATTATATAGAGGCATCGTCATCCACCTATGAGGTGATAAATGAATCGCTGGACAGATAAAGGTAAAATAATCACTTGTTTATATATATTAAATTGAGTTTGTTTTGGGATCGCCAACAAGATGTATTACTAAAACTAGAACATAAACCCGGTCACTATACAGTACTGTACATGATTATTTATGTAGGTTACTTCTAGTTCCTCACACTACACCCCGAAGACGTCCACAATTTCGATCTATATACATTTAATATGTTCAAATTAAAACTGTAATTTAATTTAATATATTACCAGGTCACATTAATATAGTAGGAAGCAAAAGTTTTGATTATCTATGTTTGTTTGCGTATTGTGAAATAACTTCCACTCAACAAAAAAAACAAAAAAAACTCACTCAACCAAAACAAATTGACATAGGAAAACGCAATTAATTTCACATATCTGGAAACTTTTCAGCTGACAGTGAATAATCGTAGTTCTGTATATAAAATTAATGAAGAGTTATCACATAGTAAAATTTTAAATACTGTTATGTACAACAAAGATTTATTATTTACCGAACTATAACTAATTGTTCAATTTCGTAAATTGGTAGTAAATCATAATACAGCCTTTTAAATAATGATAAGAAGGGTATAAATTAAAACGAACATCGAGTATAGTTTAATTATACAAACACAATGAGGTCAGTTTTGCTTTGTGTTTCGTTCACTGTGTTAGTGGTTGTGATGGTTCGTGCTGTTGATCCCGAAGATGAAGATGTGGATGAGGGTTTCTACACCTTTACTGGCGCATTGAACAGCTTCGTCCCTAGCGGAAACGGATCGAGAAAAGTTAGAACGGACTTAGTAGGCAAGACCTATATACGAGTATACAACAAAGATAAGTGTGTTAACGAGGAAGTTAAGTGGGATATTATACTAGAATGTGTAGATAAGATGTTCGAAAAAGGATGCTTAGCATTAAAAAAGGGGTAGATTCAGTACGATCACTATTCAATGTTCAATGAGAATAAAACAGATTTTAATGGTTTATTTCTTCACTTCATACTATGTGTTAACCCAAAATGAAGCAACAACTTTTGTCCAGACTTCCAAATAGTTATTAACTTTTGGTCAATATGAACTTTGAATAAGTGATTCGTCTACAGACACTGTCATGTTGATGACCTTAAACATTAAGTTTGATAAGATAATTAATGTAGTGCAGAAGGGAATGACATTTTGTTTACATAAATAAGTGGTACTTATAACTCGCGAGCTATGTTTTTAGCTTGCCCCAAACTAATATAAAATAAAATAGCTAATATTAACGTATATTTTACGTATGAAAGTGGATCTTGCAAAAAACAGAGTGGCTGCTCTTACGGTTAGATATTGAGACCATTGTCCTAATGTACTAAGTAGACAATCCATCTATAAAATCTGCTCTTATAATTTTGTTTTGACATAGTCCATATTATAGTAGATAGTATATATTAGTAATAGAATAGTAAATAATAGTACATGGTTGAAATGAGTCCCTAATAAAAAGTGCTAATAATTTTAGTGAATCATAGTTCCACCACTTAATAAGTCATCTTGTGATAGTTGATGGCAGACATAAAAGATTATTTAATTTATTTTTGTAAGTATAGGTTAAACAGACTAGGGAATGGCTTGTGTTTTAAGAGCACAAAGTGCGTTATTGGCACTCGAGAACTGTAGAAAAAATGGTATTTCAAGAGCGGCAATGACTGTTTGCGCTCGTAATACACACAAGATTTTCTTACCACATTAACTAACACTAATAATAACACACAGATTTAAATTTTAGATATAAATTTTAGATTTGCTTTTTTAATCTTATGTTATTCGCTTACCAGTTATTAACTAACGTAACGAATCCACGGCTGTGATTGGTGTAGAAACGACATCTGTGAAATCAGCTGATTGAGTGAGCGGGAATGATCCATATGTGATCAGTCCCAAGCAGTGGTAGGAAAACTGGCAAACATTATTTATGTTATGTTATACTAAAAACCAAACATAAGGTCGTTAAATTGGAGTCATTTGTAAGATATGAACTCATAATACCAATGGTTTCATAATACAAACAAATGCATATTACTTAAACCACAATTACTTGTTTTCATAATACAACCCAGGGAACCTAGGTTACAAAATAATATAACCTTCACACTTACTCTAGTGCACATAAACAAGCCAACTACAACAGTTTACTTATTCTCTATAAGACTTGTGTGAGAAATTTTAATTTAATATTAAGTAAAGTTTTTTTTTTTTTTAATAACCGTTAGAGATAGGGCAAAATATTGTCATAACAAAAAAGATGTATCAATTTGTGTTCTTTTACTTTTATTTGAACAAAATCTCTGTATTTCCAACAGTTTGTGAAATATGTTCATAAAAGTGAAACTCGGCCACCATTATCCAAGATGGCGGCAGTGGCACAGCATGCACGAATGTTGATTTTGATATATTGAAACTGGGTACTAGTACTACACATATGTAACGTTTACCCGTTTAGGGAATTATCTCCACCTAAAACCCTATAATGACTGGAGTAATAATCAAACCGACTTCAGGGTTAATGCTGGTATTTGGACTTTTACAAGGACTATACTAAGATTATCAACTAGTTTGAACATCGTAGTTTATTCATTTAAAAAACTATAACCCCTCACAAATCACTTTACGCCAATTATAAACTCGTCGGTTCATGACAATAAACTATGCCAACTTATGCTGAATGTGATAACACTCTTTACTGTCATTTGTTGGTGCTCATACTGGGTGTAAAAGGAGGTAGCCATGTCACAATATCGTGAATGCCAAATGGATTACTTACAAAAACTTTTTAGTTTTAAATTTAACAGCCATTTTTTGTATAAGGTATGTTATGCAACATCTTTTGGTTACCAAAACCAATGAAATACTTTGATTTATCCACGAGTGTGACGTCACTGTCAGCCGCTTACCTTCATTGAAGTCAAATTATTGCACTATCATTTTAGTACAAATTCGTGCCAGCCGTCATCATCAGTCCAAGGTAAACTTAGTTTCCCTTTTGTTCGCTCTTCTTATCGCTTGTCAGAATCTCGTGATATCAACGACGTCACAATAGGGTTGTTGACTGAAGATACATTTTCTTTGTTTGACACCAAAATACTTCATTTTGTTAGCTCTAAACTGTTTCTTATATCACCTTGAGCTGTAGCGCCTGTTGTTTATTACTTACTTTTCATTGAAATGGCGACCATACAAAGTAGGTATTTTAAGCCAAGCATGAATGGAGATAAGGGTAGGATGAGTGGCAGATCTTGTAGTCATGTTAGTGACTAAGGCCGACATATTTCTTAGACACAGCTGTTAATTAATAGCTCATACAGCTAATGACAACTACTACAGTTTAAGGTAAAAAATCTGAACCACATTTTTGCCACGGTATTAACGAATTTGTCTTATTATCAGGATAGTACTGAGGATAGTTCTTGGCGGCAGATCAAGATGGTTTGCCTTTGAAACTCCATCGATTTCCTGCTCCAATCTTAATACTACTCTGTGTTTCTTGGTCTCGGCAGCATGATGGTTATCTTTTTCCTTCTGTCGATCTTTGTATGCTTTTGCAAAGCGGAATTAATTCTGGATTTGAATGTAACAACCCCGATGGTTAAACCTCCGGGCAAGATGTTAATTAAAAATGCTGAATAATTTAGGGAACCAGTGATTCCTCGCATTTCGGGTGGAGCTCATTTAGTTGATGATAGGTTTAACAAAGTGTCGTTAAGTAAAGGAACTTGATAAATTTGGATGTCAATGAATCGTCAACGAAACTCTCCAGTTCTTTACCTCCAGAAATTTCAACTACTTCTTCTGGTGCTGCGTCCCCGGATACTACACATATTTCTCTGGGTACTTCACTTCCTGAAATTTCAACTACTTCTCCTGGTACTTCATACCCAGAGTCATCAACAGCTTCTTCTTCTGATACTTTTCCCGCGGATACTACACCCATTTCTCTGGAAACTTTACCTCCCGAAACTCCAACTACTTCTCCTAGGACTTGACCTTTAGAAACTTTATCTAATTCTTCTCGTGCTATGTCCCTAAGTACTACAATCACTTCTCTGGATACTTCACACCCAGAAACTTCAACCACATATCCTAGTACTTCAGCCGCAGGTTCGTCAACTATTTCTTCTAGTGCTACGTCCTCGGATACTACACCCACTTATGTCAGTACTTCACAACCGGTGACATCACCTACTGCCCCTAAAACACCAACCTCCTCTCTTACATCATATTTGGATACTTAACCTACTTTCCCCGGAACTTCATCCCCGGACTCTTCACATATGTCCCCTGAAATTTCATATATTTTCCCTGGACGTTCACCTACGGATACTTCCACTATTTCGCTTGAAACTGTGGCCATGGAAACCTCACCTACCTCTCCAGGAGCTCAGCCACGGACACTACGTCTACTTCACCGTGACTTCAGTCCTGATGACTTCAAGAACAACGAAGTCCTTTATTGGAATGAATTATACAATGATTACACTAAACGTTTTACACGTGTTTCCAAGTTTGCGAAATAATGTATAAAAATCTATCTTCAAGAAAACTTCTGGCTAATGGTACTCTTCTTTACACAAATAAATTAGACAATTTAACCCCTTCTACATTATTCTATATACATTGTTACTAATGCTGACAGATGCACCTGCAGATACCTGCAGTTAAATTCTTCCGGATTACTGAAGATATTTATTGTAGTTTAAGATAACGTTTGTAATTTGTTGTTAGCATTAAAAAAATCCCTATCTCTTTTGGGACAAGAATGAGTGATATACTCTTATATATTCTTAACTTAACTTATATATTCAACTTACTTTAGCCAATTTAAACGAAAATATTCTTGCGAATCTATATAGGGTTTACCGAATGTTAAATTAATTATGCCTTGGACCCATAAAAATAACACAACACAATTCTCAGTAAATAACAGTTATAAGCACAATCTTATTACAGATTTGATCTTTTTTAATATACTTAGCAATAAACTGAACATAATGTATAAAGAATAAGTAATCTCTATTGATCTTTGATCTGAAAGTTTCTACAATGTCTCAGGGAACAGCAATATTTTCAATAACGAACTAAACAGTTAAGGAATATCCAATCAAATCAAATGAAAATATCATTTATTTCGCCAAACATATTACAAATTAGATAATTTTAACTATGTACAGAGAGGTTTACAATATTTTAAACCTTTTTAAATATATAAACATTTTCTGAAAAAGCTTTTTGAATGAGTGCGAAATATTTTCCACAAAGAAGTAATATCCCGGTCTGTAGAAAAGAGTCGTTGTATTTATTATGGTTTTTGAAAATTTAGAGACAAAATCAGATTTTGGAACAAATTGAAAGATACGCTGGAGGAATGGTAGGTGACAAGATATTCTTGGCCCTTCTTCCCTCCGGAAATGATCGTACGTAAAATAATGAAGGCCTCTGAAATGCAACTCATTAATCTGTCACAATATTTATTTGGTTTCATTTACATATTCTTAAAAAATCTGAATACATCGTCATAATTAGATAATGAACATTGAAAAAATTCCTATCTCCACACTTATGAGTTATGAAGTTTAGACATGTTGGGTCCATATTTCCTGTTAATTTTGATATATATAATGTATATAAATATAATATATGTATAATATATATCCCCACTTACTCTTCGACTTTTAACATGTTTGACACATAATGTCAGTGTTAAGAATATAATGAGGATTAATATATGGTTTAAATCTCATCTTTTATTTATTCATAAAATTATAACCTTTCTATAATAAATCACGTCACGCCAATTATAAACTCTCTTGTTCATGAGCATTTACTATACCAATTGATAATCGAATTAATGAGCGTTTCATACCTGGATACGATAACAAGTAAGGTTTTCTCGTTTGTTGATGCTCATCGTGTGCTTAAAAATAGCTATGTTCACGTGACATATTTTAAACAGAGTTATGAACATTTTCCAAATGAAGTGCTTGCTAACCATTGACATATGAGTGAGAATTCGTGAATTTCGAAAGGTCTAAACTAAAACATTGTTACCCATGCTATATTTTGTGTTATTGAAACTGATTGCGGTTGTCATAAATTATGATTGAAGCAAAACAACCGAAACGTCCTTCTTATAATACAAAGAAGTGCTAATAAGCAAGGAGACTATAAGCCAATAATAACTTGAAGATAACCACATCGTCAGCCAATTGTATTCTTGGATCATACAGGTACTAACCATACAGGAGACTACCACTTCCCACAAGCCATCATCCTCAGTCCAAGATGAACTTAGTTGTAGTTTTGTTTGATCTTCCGCGGCAGAATCTATAGACTTCGATGACGTCACAACAATGTCGGGAACGTCACTTTACCCCTGTTTGGCCCCATAGATTAACTTCACTTCGTTAGGTCTCGGCTTAATCTTATATGACCATGTAGTGGTAGCGCCTGTTCTGAAGTGCGAGGATGGATTCAAATTTGAGACTAGCCGCAAATGTAGAAGTATAGGAAATAACAGGAACAGTAATTTATCCAAGCAAGATAACTTTATTCGTTACTAATAACAAAATGAGAGTGCCCCTAGACGCAGCTTAAGATACTTATTTCATTTTTTGTTGTTTTTTTGCCTCCTGATCACAATTTTAATTATTACTAGAGGTTAAAATACCTTTAATCGGTCAAGTGATCAATGTCAGCGTTGGGTGGCGACCGGTTTCAACCCGACAAAGTGGTCATCTTCAGGCGAAGGCTAAAAGGAACATGGAATCACTCCAAAGAGGTCGTCGAACTTAATCTTAACATACGCGCCCTGGTGTAACAGTTTCATATCAATCCAATCACATTCAATTCTCGCTGGAGACTGGGCCCCGAGCAACATCACAATGTATTTGACTGTCCCTAAAACCGCATGTGCCCGGTACCGTTCTATTGCGAGAAGTAATTATTGATGTAAAAACATTTAGCTTTTGATCAATATAGTTGAAAATTGTGATATAAAGCAAATACTACAAATTAAAAATATTAATATACCTTTTCAATTTAAATAAGATTTTCCTAACATTTTATGGATATTATAGGTAAACATAATTAAAAATCCAACAACAAAGTTTCATTAAAACTTGACCACAATTGTAGCTCCATACACACACGCACACAAACACACACAGGCACAACTTCATCTTTAGCCCCCTGCCAGTGTTTCCACTTGTGGGATTTTATCCCAAATATGGGATAATTTGGCTGCTTGTGGGATAATGTGGGATTGTGGGATAATGTGGGATGTTTCCTGAATTTGACATAATGTTCTATTTTTTTAATAAAATATACGTTCGTGTGCATTGTGCGTATCTTTCGCTTATGATTTTTTTCCCTTGCTCTTTGTCAGTTAAGTTTGAGAATGGTTTGAGTACCATATTCTGTGTATAGTCAATGGCTATTAGGTTATAAGTATTACCTCTTTACCTGATCTCAGACGGAGCATACTGCATAACTGCACTAACGAGAAGATGAGTTTGGTCAGTTGGCAGCTTGATCTTGAAACTAAAAGAAACAAAGATTCAAACAACAAACTAGCAGTAGCAGCCGGTTTCGGCTTCGCTGTTCTGTTTATCTGTTCATCTTCATCAGTTGATGTTTATTTTTCATTAAACGTTAAAAGGTATTTTTAAAGGAATCATAAATATAGTGTTCCCTTACTTTTTAAAATACTATACGCTGTCCTCACTTATTGTAACCATAGGTTTTGAAAACAATCTTCGTCTTCCATTTATTTATTCATTACATACAAGTAAGGAATTTCCCTTAGAGAGGTGATGGGAAATCTCAATTTATTTCTATCTCAAATCAAATTACTTTTTGAGTGAATTGTTTTGTTACGCTTTTCAAGAAAGTTATTAATTTAGTTTATAAGATTATTTGTCGATACGAACGCGGTTGCAATAGCTAAGAAAAATAGCGAAAAAGTGGGGGATATTTTGTGGGATAAATCGTGACTGAATGTGGGATAATGTGGGATATTTCATGACCCTGCGTGGAATATTATTTTCCGTCAAGTGGAAACACTGCCCCCTGCCTACCTTGGCGTCCAGTTTTTACAATCTGCATCACAGAGTGAGTGCTAGCAGACTCAGTCGGTCGTCATCCTCAGATCAAGATGAACATAGTTTCAGTTTTGTTCGCTCTTTTATTAATATGCGCATCAGAATATACAGTATCGTCTGATCTCATAACTGGTCACGACCCTTCCTATCTGTCAGGAGCTAGTTATAAACTGCCAGTATTTCCTACGCGAGCATGCAAGAAGGGATTCCAACGACGTAGTAATGGCGAGTGTAGAAAGGCGGTGTAGAACATTACAGGTACATATTAATACACATTTTTAATTTTAACTGGCTCTTAATTAAACAACTATTTGAAAACTATACATACTAGGTATTTAATAGTACCGGGGGACCGAGCCATAGCTCGGTATAGTTTATTTCTATTATAAAAGCAATATAAAGGGAAAACTTCAACATGAGCATACTTTCTAAAATACTCTTGCATGATGGTTTAGCTGAAGCCACAAGAGTCCAATTCAAGCGTATATTGTTTACTATAAAGATTAATGTTTTACAACTAACTTTATGATAATTTTATCATAGATAAAACATATTCCTTTTTATCTATGCTTTTTCAACTGAATACAGCTGTAAACATTATGTAAAAAGAGTGTCACATAACAATGATTGTAAAATCTAACCAAACGTTGAGTTGACGCCAGTGCACTCAAACGTCACCAACGCGAAACACTCATCAACACTTGCTCTATTTCCCCTTAAATCCAGTTACCTTCCATGTCATCTTTGCTCAATAGTTACATACAACTATTGTTTATCACTTTGTTCTGTATTTTATTAAGGCCCCACTGGAAAAACAGGCCATGCTGCAGGATCCGTGACGTCACAATAGTGGATAGTTGTTGATAGATTCACTGTCATATCCCATATGTTTTAGGTAAATAAGCTGGCTGTTTGTCAGATTTTAACAGTGAGAGTTTAGTACAACTATCCACCACTGTGACGTAGTGTTACACTGCCCGCGTTGCAGCATGGCCTGTTTTTCTAGTGGGGCCTTGCTTTTATAATTTGATAGTATACTGGGGATGGCTTGTTATAAACACATGTTAAAAGTGTTTTTTTTACTCTTTACTTGTTATTTTGTTCAACCAACATAATTACTTGGCAACACGTAAGGCAAATGAAATTTTTTTTATTATTTTCAAATGAGTTGCATTGAAAAACACGAATTTTCTTGAGGTAGTGGCTGTCTACAACAATCACGTTTTTAAGGCTACAAGTCCCTAATTCCAAAATGTAATAACAATCTTTTCGCTGGATTTCCAGAGATATATTAGAGACAGACAGACAAACAGAATTTGCTTGTATTAGAGAATAAGGGTATCTGAGGATCATTAGTATACTCTGAGAGTTTTATTTGGTGAAAATGTTATCTATCCAAAACACATTTTAATTTGATAAATCTTCCCCTTTGGCTTAATACATGCGGATATAAACATGCTTGATCTTAGTCACATAAAATAATAGGCTAGTGGTTATGTTTTGGTATTATAAACCATGCATTGGTAGTTCGAGACGGGAAACCAGCTTTTCATCCAAAATTGTAGTCTTGTTTACTTGTCATCTTATCAATGTAGTCCCTGGGAGAGTGAACAAGTTGGTATAGTTGTGGAGCACAATACTTCCGTCACCGAGATCTCTGGTTCGTATTCTGCAAAACTCTCTGTGTTTTCATCTATGTGATAATGCCACGACCCTCTAAGCCTAGGTCTAGCCTTAAGTAATGTGAAACGGTTCCGGGCTGGAGTTTAGCGTTCTAGGAAGTGAATTGTCCACGCGAATTTACGGTATTAAAGTTACTTTTTAGTCTATGGTTACAGAAAGTTGAGGCATAGACAAATAGAATAAATATAGACCGTCAGCTGTGCTGTGATTAGCATAAGTCCTGGTATCCACCGCTAGGTTTGCCGTGTAGTTACGGCGAACACCGCTGCAGCGTCTGCTGGTTGCATTTGCATATGGCTCCTGCTCCTCGCCTGCAGCGGTGTGCGCCGTAACTACACGGCACTCCTAGCGGTGGGCTCCGGAACCTTCCTTTGACAGTCTATATTTATTCTATATGTCTATGGGCTGAGGGTAGTACATTTTAATCATAATCTCTTATCTTCATTACTTTAATACTTTCTTATGTAATGACGACCCTACTCTCCATAAATTAATAGTTAGGAATCCTTGCAGTTGTGTATCCAAAGATTTATGACAAAATGGTAATTGAATGGCACTTGGAAAACCTCTCATAGTAGCCATTGCATATCTATGAAATTTTCTGATTAATTTAGTTTAGTAAGTCGTGTGTAAATCGGTTTGTCTGTATTTGGCCAATTTTAACAGTTTATAGCACGTACACAATACAGTATTGTATGGTTAGTATTATCTATATATACAATAGTGAAATATAAATTACTATAAATGTGGGTGCAAATAAATACAAGTAACGAATTTTTTTTAAATGGCAAGAGTCTACATTGGGCGTCGTCAGTGCCTCCTAGACGTAACCTACAATAACACTTACTAATACATGCTTTATAAAGTGTAATTATAATGGAGAATTTAGTAAACATAATAATAAATACACCCCTTTCTTTTTTACGTAACATATGAACTTTGTAGTCAG
The DNA here is from genome assembly GCF_028750875.1 of Macrosteles quadrilineatus. NCBI lineage: Eukaryota > Metazoa > Arthropoda > Insecta > Hemiptera > Cicadellidae > Macrosteles > Macrosteles quadrilineatus. The sequence goes on from NW_026542596.1 coordinate 1,541,326, forward strand.
TGAGTATTGAGTAGCTTTTTTGTCGTAATAGAAGTATCGCATCACCTTAATTTTTCTCATAATATTTTTTATGGTTATTTCATACAGTTATTAAAATATTTGTTTTTGTAATTCAATAAGTATATTAGTTAACTGTGTTTGGCTTATTCCCAAATGCTTTAAGGAAAAATTTAAAATTTTGTTTAACTGTTTTGTAAAGTAAGATAGGTAGGCATATACTTATTTTATTACAGCTTTGGCAAAACACAAATATTTTTCTTTAAATACAAAATTTAAAGGATTTAGTCTTTAATAAAACGGGTTTCTAAAAAAAAGTTGAGCAATATGACAACCAGTTTATTTTATAAAAAATACTATTTAACTACTATTTTCAGTGTGGAATTTAAATGAAATATGATGTGACCACGACATCTGCTAACGGTAACGTCTTTTAACTAATCCTTCAGCCCGTTGATTAAAAGTAGGTACCGTCAAACCTCGTTTCTTTACAGCTTCTTTATGTTTAAAATAATTCGCTAAAAACTACTTAGGCCTAAATCTAGGTATATCATGTTTTGCACTTTTGGAGTGTTTTTAATCCCCGTTAAGATATTATTAGTTTTGTTTCCGATTTAAAATGAAAACAACCATTTGATACGCACGATAAAGTATGAGTTCGTTTTAAATCATAAAGCAAATAATTTTTGCGCTCGAGAATTTAGTGAGCACCAAGTTATAATTTATTCCATGTCATTCTTCTTTAAGAAAAACTTAATTGACTGCTTAAGAATGATTTCACGGACAATAAAACTCCTACTGTGTGCCTCGGTTTGTAGTAAAACGCCTAATTTAGTTTGACAAAGCATTGTCTGTTCATACAATTATTTACAATAAGTAAATTACCGCTTTGTGTTCGTTCCAAAAGAATTGTAACAAAATATCTAAATCAAAATTTATAATCGTTGAGCATTCTTGTTGAACGCTTTAAATAAAAAGTCAACAATGAAGCTCTCATTCTGTCTTTGACTTTCACATCGACTTGTACGATGAAGTCAGTTTTTGTTTCACTTGTGCTCCTCGTAGCTGTGTGCGTTTTTGCTCAGGACTATGAAGAGAATTTGAGTGTCCCAAACAGCGCTCCTGCTCGGGACTCCAAGAGGTTTGTAGCTAACTCTCCTCCGATACAATGTCCTCCGGGGTTTGAGTACGACTTCACCGAAAGGGAGTGTAGAGAGGTCAACAGGCCGAAAAGATCTTTCTCCCAGAGGTTTGTAGCTAACTCTCCTCCGATACAATGTCCTCCGGGGTTTGAGTACGACTTCACCGACAGGGAGTGTAGAGAGGTCAACAGGCCGAAAGGATTTTGACGAACGTATTTCCTGATTTTCCAGAGAAGTCTAGGAGTTCTCAACGGTTTGCAAAGTGTAAGTTACAAGAATAAATAGCGTTCGTAAAGTAATGGCCTATTTTTGTGTATCCAAATGTTTATACAGTTATATAATATATCTTTGGTGTACTGGAGACGAAATGACTGTTTTAATCTATGCGTTGATGGTCTGTAGAGGTACTTCACATTACAAAAGAACAACCTGAGTCGCGTGTATGAACCGCACATTTTCTCACTTTTAAAGTCCGACTTATATTAAATATATAATCAAGATATAATATAATAGGTTAAATATAATAGGTTAATAGGATTAAATATATAATATTATATAATAAATATGGTATAATAGGTATTAAATTATGTTATGAATTGTAGTTTTAGCAAATTTCCCTATAGGAAAGAAGCTATTACCGTATGTCTCACGGTAAGACCTAGGCCTGCGACCGATTTACTTTTTCATGTTGATGTCCCCAGAGGCCAAAAACACCATTCGTTCAAATTTTTATATATGAATATGTATATGTGTTTGTGTCCATCCAGACGATAACTTAAATAATTTTCGTCCAATTTTGATAAAATTTCGTTTGAAGGTGTAACGCGGGATAAACTTGAATGAGTTCGCGAACCAGCATGATCGGACCATAGGAATGGGGTTTTTCCAATTTTGACCCTTAAAAACAAAATTTATAAAATTTTCTCCAGACCTTTTAAAGAGCTTAAAAAACAAATAATTTAGTATATCAAAGTGTTTTTGTACAAGTGTGGTTAAGGAGAAAATTAAAAAAAAATTCCATGTCCATTTACAATTCCCACCAATGTCATTATTATAGGAGAATATTATAGGGAATTCTTAGGAGAATATTGTAAAAATGTTGTAGTTGGCTTGTTTATAGATATATTTTGATCAAACTTAGCGGATTTGTTCATTTTATACTAAGCTATTGATATATAAAAAAAAAAACAAAAAACACACACTTTATTAGTTTCCTTGTAGCAGCTAACCTAGGTCCTCGTTAAAAATAAATTTTAAGTTTATAGATTCATTTAAAATCAATTTAGGCAAATTGAAATTCGCTTATTTGTCAGGTGTGCTGCAGTGGGGGTATTTTAATGCATTCTTCAAATCAAATCCATTTATTGCCATCAACATTATAAATACATGTATAGCAACGTCATACTCGCCTAAAGTTTATTTGGTATACTTTGAACTAATTGAATCCATCAAGATAGGTGATACGGGAATTCAATTTAAAATAATAAAAAAATTGAATGTTAGAAACATTTCTACTGGCTAGAGACTGGCTTAGAAGAACAAACTAATCTATGATTTTAAGTCTAGGGCGAGAAGGCAGAAGGTATCGATGTTCCCCTATAAGTTTTCCAGATAACTACAGTGTAACTAGACCATCGATCACATTAAGTGATCGTTGAACTAGACACATCTGATTACTCTCATTTCGTCAGCAGGTAGGTGCAGTGTTGTTATTTGAAATTAAATGGAAAAAGTTATTTTCGGCTTTACATGTGCAGCCATTGAAAAAATAAAGTAAATGTAAATAAATGTAAATAAAACCAATTTAAACTACATTTGTTTCCACAAAAAATTAGACCTAGAAAATTAGACGACCACGAGGCACAGCACGATGTAAATTATTCCAGAAGACATGAATAATTTAGTTTGTGTTGATCACAACCAATCCAATCATAACATAATTGAGATAGCTATACAACTCTTGAAGATTAACAGATACAGATACAAATACAAATACGGAAATTAATTCTACAATGTCATATTTTAGATATGAGTAAATTAATTTTTTGGGATGTTATCCTTATGTGATATCAGGCCATCAACAATTACATTACATCCTGTTGTTGGGTTATTTGCACCTTCCGGCCTTACGGTAGTTCTCTCATCAGTGTTCGCTATGAAGGGAGTCATTTGCGTCAGTGTTCTGTTGCCTCTTTTGCTGCTGTGTGTGGTTGATTGTCAAGATGATGAAGGCTCTTCGGAACCAGATCCAACAACTGATTCCTCAACAGACTGCAACTCTGATGATTGTAATGTCCAAGGTTCTATAACGTCAATTTTCACCGCACCCACTTTAAAGTGTGAAGAGGGATATCAAAGAGATTCTGAGGGAAAATGCAGGGAGAGATTTTAACTTCCTTTTACCAGGTATTGCAATTTATTATGATCTTTGGTAAATTAATAGATGAGATTTTAACTAACTTTACAGTCCATGCAGTACCATGCATCTTTTTAGAAAGTGTTTGATTTAAGTCTAAATACGCAGTTTTTACAGACAGAAAATTGATTTTACATGGATAGATTTCATGTTTTTAATCTATGAAATAAATAAGCCCCATTGAGTATACACAGGCATTGAGTGTATACATGACACCTAATTGCCCCAAATTTATTAATAAGTGCAGTAATATTAAAATACTAGTGTCCCTGTTGCTCGAATTCGAGCAATTGCTAAGTATTACAGGCGTTATGTTAAAACGAATTTCAACCAAGTCAGCGCAAACTGTTAAATTAGCAAACTTATTGACTGTTTACAATTATCATATGCTCTTCTTCTCACTTTTGATTTGTGACAACAGCTGGAGTTTCATAACAATTTTTGTTTCCAAATCTTATGGAGAAATACGAAACTTTAAAGGGCTCCATGGCTTCACTCTCTCATTATTTCCCTAAAAAGAAAGTTTCCTGCACAACTTCACGTTACGCTCTTTCCAATGACACCAAAAACATGTCAATCAGTTCAGTAGTTTTGGAGGAGTAATTGTCACAAAAAACTTGCTTGCGTATTAAATAAGTATAGATGTAGATAATAACACAGACTAGATTTCGTCCAGTGGTTGAAAACTCGACAAAAAATACAGGGTAGTCATAAATTATTGGACCAATTTTAAGATTAAATTACCATATAACGAAGCAACTTAGAAACATGGGAATTGTTTCATAAAATAGAAAATTCAAAACAGTTTTACACAGTAACTTCAAAACAATAATTATAAAAACTAGTGCACCTGTTTCTCGAATTCGAGCAATTGCAAACTATTGCAGGCGTTATTTCAAAACGAATAACAGTCATGATGATGACTTAAAAGAGTAAACTGAAAGAAAATGTAATCAATCCAGTTATCGAAACTGAAAACGAACTCACTCTGAAAACTAACGCTCTTGTGTGTATCATGTGTTTACTATAAACAGCTGTAATTAATACAAATTATTCGTCTGTTTGAGTACACAAAATATTTTCTTCATAATAAAGAAATACACTGGGATTTTGATAGCCTGATGGGCAAAGTCCGAGGACTTTTATTACAGGAATTGGTGAATTGGTCCATTATTAACGGAGGAGTAGTGTTTCGTAGAAATCACCTTCACGTATTATAAGGATGTTAGTAGGTATTAATGAAAGATGTTATATCAAGGCTGTAAAAATTACATGAACTGTGAGTGTAAGTTGTGTTTTCATCCCAATGCCTTGTGCTGTGGTATTGTCAGCTGGCCAACAATCGGCCTTTCTACATTAGCTGTGTACCTATGGCATTTTTAATAATCAAACATTAAACTGGCCATAAGTTAAGTAAGTAGTAAGCTATAGTTCGGCCGCTTAGAAAGCGACCTCCTCCAGCATTGGTTTAGCATTAGCGCGCAGGTCGTTTTCTAAGCGGCCAAACTATAGTTTCCTAGTCGTTGGATTGGACAGGATGGTCCAGTTCTTTGGCCTCTACGTTCTCGAGACATTACAAATTTAGAAATTTTTCTGAGGCTATGTCAAGGACAGAGTGTGGGTGTTAAAAAAAATAAGAGTTAGAGAGGTTATTTTGTATTGAAAGTATAACTCGTTCCAGCAATGCTAAGAAAAACATGGTCTGAGGTAAAAATCAGACTACAAACGTGGTGGGCAAACCATGGAGAGCACGTGGAAATAGTTAAGATAGTTTGATATAAAATGTTGTTACAGCAATCTTTTTTGTATTTTTCCAATAAAAACTGTTTTAAATGAGCTATACAAAACAATTCCCATGTTTCTAAGTATATAATGTACAGTCTCTCAATTTTTTACCCCACGCTCTAAATAAAACATGTTATTGTAATTTCATCCATTTGTTTTGATTTTCTGTATATATTTCGTTGTCTTTATTTTATCAACTATCAAGGTTTTTTTAATGGAGATAAACAAAGACGAAGCAAATGAAATTAATAAATATGTGTTAAATAATGACAACAAACTTAATAATTTAATACTTTCTTATGAAATGGTGACCATACCAATGTAGGTACTTTAAGCCAAGTATGGATGGAGATGTGTGTAGGATGAGTGCCGTGATCTTGTAGTCTTGTTAGTGACTAAGGCCGACATGTTCCTTAGACACGGCTGTTAATTAACAGCCCATACAGCCAATGGTAACTAAGGGACCTACAGTTTATAGTGGTATCTGAACCACATTTTTCCTTGTGATTAAAAATGTTTTATAATTATCAGGATGGTACTGCGGATAGTTGTAGTGCGGACGTTAATCCACGATAACCAGAGAGTATCGCATCCACAGTGTATGCCTTTAAATATCCACAATTCGTGACCTCCTTGTAGCTGGATTACAGGACGACGTCACCGTCCCAGCCGATCCTGGGTAGACTATTCACCGCAGGTAGTTTTGGGTTTTATCACCAAAACATTTGGTTGAAGACACATGTCTTCCCTATGTATCCGTAGATATGCTTATACACAATTTATTTTCTGTTTCTATTATAGACACGTTATTACATTAGGTAAAGTCAAATCTTCATTCCCTTGATTCCCCTTGATCATTTCGAAACAACAACAAACTTCTACTTACATATACAATAAAATAACAAAGAGGCTTTATCCAAACTGTAACGTGTTTATTATGGAAAACATCTCACCGCGACGAATCCACTTTTTCCTAATGAAGAAGATTGACAAAACGACCAGCCAAAACACATACGGAAAATATAAACGATTTATTTATTCAAAGACCAGGAAGCGAAAAAATCATGTCTCCTTCTATAAGCTAATCAAAGTGGAATTTGTAGAGGATAATCAATGTCGTGCAACAAACATATCGTATGACCTTGTCAAGGTCAGTGGAGGGAGGAAAATCTCCAAACTGGTTCTTTCCTCAACGTCCGCACAGAAGTGTGGAGAGTGCGGGACGAAATGAAGTGTTTGGCGTTGAGTGTTGTGTTATTGTGGTGTGCGTGCATCGTACAAGCGATACCACAAGGTTTCTTCGCTGGTTTGCTCCCAACGTCGTCTCCCCAGGCAGACAATCCACCGAAGGGACCTCTGACAATCTTCACTCAAGGCCAACAAACCGCACAACAAGTCGTGGGCGGAATCATCTCCGGCCTCGCGGAGACCAGAGAGAAAATCAAGAATGAAACCAAAAAGCGAATTCAGACATTACTAGGAAACAAAGAGAATTCAGAAGTGGATTTTGTGAAGCCAAAGCCGGATAAAGTCCAAGAAATGCCACAGGAGGAGACTGAACAAACTGGCGAGAAAGAAGAAGCGATCGGAGAAAAGGATTACCAACCAACTTGGGATAAACAAGAGGCAAATGATTCTTTAGAAAAAATCAAACAAACTCAAGCAGTCACAAAACCTACTTCAATAGAGGCTACGACTATCAGTGATGCTGAAGTTGATCAACTATTGGAGGAGATTTTTGCAACGTTAGATCCCGCTAAAGAGGATTCGTACCCACCAAAAAAAGACGAATAGAAAAACAGAAGAATCTAGGGATTGATTTATATACAGGTATTGCTTACTATTATACGTTTAGTAGCCATACAGTTCTTATTGTTGCATTACTTATTGAATGTTTGTATTTTCTGGTTAAACCAATATGGCGATTGAAACCAGATTTTTACATAAGACAATTTTGTTTTAATTATATCAATGATCCTCTTAATCAATTATAATACCTAAAACTCTTTATTTTATTAGTGTTTCAACGATTCCGTCTTTATTTTCAGTGTTAGCTAAGTGTAAAATACCACATCTGGTTTTGTTTCTATCTAATGTCAAACTTTAATAATAAGATATTCAATTTATGGCCTAATGACAAATGGCAATTAAATTCAGAATCGGTATTGGTTTAATCGAAGTGACCTTTTATATTTGCCATTCGCCAATTAACTCCCTAATTTTTAGTTACTTCGTTGCTGTTACTTGTTCCGCCGAATCCGATTGACTAAACTGTATTGCCATATTAATATTGGAATGTTTAAAACTAGATAAAATGTTTATCTTTCCCCTTTTCTTTTTTATGTGGGGACAGCCCTTAAAACAAAAATACATTTTGAGTGATTGCATGCAGTTTTTCAGTTAGATAGATAGAGTTAAGTAACATAAGAGATTAATACATGGATAAACAGATGCAGTGTATAGGACAATTACTTACTGAGTTCAGCAAACTCTTAAACAAAGACCTTCAATTCTACGTTTCAGTCCAGTGATGCTTGAACATATTTATAACATACATGCTAATCAATTAACCAATCTAGGAGAATAATGAATATCTCATTCTCGTAAAACAAATGTAATTTACCTACGCAAGGTCAAGTACAGTGGGGGGAGGAACGTCGAGGAACTGGTTTTTGATGAAGGCAGGGTAAAATGACGGCTTTGGTGTTGAAAGTGGTGTCTGTTCATTGGACAAGCGACAAACATAACAAAAAAGGAACCAACTTCAACTGATGCACCTACATTTGTTGAATCTGGACTCGATGAAGTAATCTCCGATATCTTACGGCTTAGCTCATGTCTTGTCCTGGACTGTCCGAAAGGGCAAATTAGCAACAATGGAGTATGCAAGGGTACCCTAGTTCCTACTTCAACATATCAATACGTGTGGTCTTGCTTGTTTAATGGTAAGCGCCTCTAACTTTATTTGCGAGAGGTAACGGGTCCAACCCCTAACATATTCACTGAAATTGAAGAGTTTGGTTCGTCTTTCTTAGGTAATGTTTTTTTCAGCGCCTTTTAATGTGAAATAAGTTTGGGAGTAAAATAGATTGTGATCCCTTGAATAGTAGTGCAACTCACTAAGACCAGTTGAATGTTCCTTTAGTAAAAGAGTTGTATGCGAAACTATAAAAGCAGCGAATGAATAATGAAATAGCATTTTTATATGGAAATAATGGGAGTCCTCACATGAATCCAAAATGCATGTTATAATGGTGTACCTACGTAAATTGTAATTTTATTTAAGTTTTTAAAGTACAATAGACTTCATCTATGACAATAGTGAGTAATTGAAACAAACTAATTATTATATAGCTTGTTAGGGTCACATTTATGCAACATATCTATTTTATCTTTTCAGTATATTCGTAAGAGTATTATATTCTGTAACACCATTTATTGCAAATTTTTTTAAGAGGTTGGCGGCCTCTTTTAACCTTGCATTTGCCCGTCCACATAGACTAGCGCCCGTGGGTGGATCGTTTACAGCAAAGCAAGGAGTGAGCCGGTGCAGTACAAAGGTAAACTGTACTGATAAATTTTAGTGGCAGTGACCAGGATCCGAACCCACGACATCGCTGCCTTGGGCCCGAAATCCGCTACGCTACCGACTGAGCCACCGACTCACTAAACAACAAACAACCTACAAAGGTTTTAGGGCCTTCAAGTTATGTTTTATTACATATAAGACTGATTAACGTACATCTGTGTTTAATGTCCGCACTTATGTTCTCCCACTTCTGGTCTACTAATTCCCTTTTACCGTATTCTGTGACAGGTCGACCTCGTCAGAAAGTTGACCAAGGCTTGTCCGTTCTAATTATTGATTATCAAACTCTACTTTCGTCGCCAATCGGCAAGTAACATTCTCGCGGTTGCCATGAAGTATAAAGTTCTACTGTTAGTGCTCCTTTTACAAGTTTACGACACAGTGTCGCAATACTTTTACCCCGGTTACGGTTACCATTCAGGACATTTCGGTTACCACTCGGGTAGTTTCGGCCACGGCCACTTCCAGAGTCCGAAGGCATACCCTCCACTACCGAGGAAGTTCACGATCGCCGATGAATTGAAGTATGGCCCGAAATTCAATCAGAGGTTCTTAAATCAATTCAGGTTTCCCGGATATCCGGAATACTCCGAGTTTTTCCGTGACGAAAGTGTTTTGACCGAAAGTACTCAGAGACCACAGACTAGCACCGGAATTATTTCTGATAGTCAAGTGATGACGCAACTCTCGACTGGTGACGTCACAACTACGACCACGACACCCGCGTCTTCAGAGGCAACTACGGAGGACGAAGACAAGGTTGTGGCGGACGCCCCAGACCGGGACTGTCCTAGTGGTCAGATGAGAAGTGACGGAGAATGCAGAGACATTGCTTGACAGGTATCTTAGTCTTCATCTCATAGAACAGCAGAGTAGCTGTTTCTATGCATTGTTTCATTCTTCATTGTTTACTTTCTTTACATTTCTTCACATTTGAAGATTATTGCTGTGTTGTTGGAATGTTTTAAATAAAATAACGATATCGACTTAATTCCAAACGCGTTTAGTGAAACATACTTCTAGTACCACCGACTCCCAGAGATTTTGATGCTATCGGAATTGCTAAGCTTTCTTAATATGAAACCTGTTATAGCAAGAATTTGGTGGTAAGAGATTTGACTAATGTAAAAATTGATTCCACCAAGCAATCTTCAACGTAGTTTGTGGTTAACTTTAAGCCCGAATTTTGCTTGAACGTTGCTTTTAAAACATGGCCACTGGCATAACTTTACAAAAATGATTCTAATGCTAATGCCAAACTGATGCATAATGTTAAGTTTAAATAAATACAACTTCAAAACTTATTAGAGTAATTGAATCATAAAAATATTTCTAAGTATACAGGGTGACAAAAAAGTCTGGAAACGGCTTAATATCTTTTTAACTAAATCCGTTAGAAAATTCAAATCCTTCACATCAAATTATATGTATGAAAACTACTTTTTGCAAGCATTGCCATTTTTTGACCTCCACCAGGTGGGGACGACCCATGAGGAGTAGGTACTTATTCTGTAATGTAAGCATAGGTTGGTATCCACATCATTTTAAAGGGCTGGTCAAGTGGAGTTCATTACCTGAATCCGCGTCTCAAAAGGTTCATCCGTTACAAAATGGCAGCTGTCCAAAGTTCTAGTGGAATATACCTGCACAGGCCTTAGTACAGTATTGGTCGAAACTCGTAGTAACATAAGCCGGAAAAGCTGAAACCCGGTTAAATTTGTTTTAAATATTGAATAGTATTAGTCAATGAGCAAGTTGAGTTTAAATTACAATTTCAGCTTTCAAGCTAATGTTGAATACTAGTATTTACCAATACTAAGGCCTGTTCAGGTATATTCCACAGGAACTTTGGACAGCTGCCATATTGTAACGGATGAACCTTTTGAGACCTAGTTTTCGGTAATGAACTCCACTTGACCAGACCTTTAAAATGATGTGCATACTAACCTATGCTTGCATTTGAGATTAAGTACCTACTCCTCATGGGTCGTCCCCTGGTAGAGGACAAAAAATTGTAATGCTTGCAAAAAGTAGTTTTCATACATGTAAGTTAATGTGAAAGGTTTGAATTTTTAACGAATTTAGATAAAAAGATATTAAGCCGTTTCCAGACTTTTTCTTGTCACTTTGTACACGGGGAAATTGAACATGGCTTCACATGTTACATCGCACGTTATACAAATCTAAAATTCAAATTTCGACATCATGACGTTTTTACATGGTGAATAAAGCAATGGTTCTGGTTGTGTGTTGGTGGTTGTGGGACACCTCCATAGAAATAATCCTTAACATTTTGATATTCAAATCGTGATACAAATAAATATATTACAAATTGAAAACTGTATCAGCACACTATTGCTAACATGACATGGTGGAGATGTACTAAAAATATATTAACTACCGTGATTACTTAATATTGAGATTTAACCGAATTTTCTTATCGATAATTACAGTTATTACAGATTCTTGAGAGTAAGGGCCGCTTGCAGTGGTATTTGCAGTTAAAAGTCGAAAAGCCTCTAACAGAATAATCGCCCTGTATATTCTACCAAACGGATCTATATGGCGCTACAATCCTTTAGACATTTCACAACAACGCCGTGTGCAAATAAGTTTCATCTAAAGCTTAAAAAAGACTTATCAGTCGCCCTACTTTACATCTGAAAACAAAAGTGACCTCGGTCCAAGTAGGCCAGATTGCGAGACCCCAACTATCAGAGTGGTGTTAACTATTACAACAGAGAAATGCACGTTCGTCTCCAGTTGGTTTTGGTGGTGTCCCTCTTGTGTGGAAGTGACGGGCTCAAGCTTCTGCAGCGAGTTAAGGACATAATCCTGGGAACAACCACTACAACCACAACCGAGCTACCGGTCTACGACGAGGTGATCGAAGATGTCCTCAAATCGTCTCGAACTTCAACTTCGACGGTCAAGTTCGAGGAGTTTGATGGTGAAAGTGACGTTAGAGAGTGGATGAGAATGGATAACTCAGCAACGTCTTCGACGGCGTCTCCTGTAGAATCAGTGCCAGAGGACGGAGGGAGAGCGTTCATATCAGCACCGACCAAGGGGTGTGGTGCGGGCAGTGGAAAGGACAGAAGTGGGAAGTGCAGGAAGAAGTTCCGGTGACTTGCGAGACAAAACTTTTAAAAAAAGGGTGAGAATTTTTACTTGATTTTTTATATTGGACATAATATGCGTATTGATACCACAATAATATACCTGAACATTGAAATCGAGAAAAGTTATAGATTTTCTTTCTGTGTTGAATAGTAAAGCTGTTATTATAATGAAATATCAAAGATTAGTGCCGATTCCATATACCTCCCTCAAAACTGCTTGACTGGGCAATTATATATTACTTAGCTTATTGTGTGCCGACTGAATCGGTTTCAAGTACTCTGGAACCAGATGCCATTTGCCACTGATTTAAAAGTCCATTGTTACACACCCTAATGGTGTGAAATTACACTAACAAAAATGTTAAGTAGTATCATGTATGTTTTATCAATGGAAGTATATTACCCTATTACATTTTTGGATGAGATCACCACATAGGTATGAATTTTAACCAAGATCTGAGTGAAAGATGAGTGTAGAATGAAGTGAGATTAGTATTTCAACCATAACGTTTAGGCAGGTGATAACCCCGAATCGTAGCTAAAGTCATTTTACAACGCACACTTTTTTGAGTTTAGTGATGCAAACTACTTCATTTATGTATGGTTTTAATCGTGTTTAAAAAATGTATGTTGGATGAGTATTCTTTAAAGAAGTCTTAGAAAAGTATTAATTTTTACAATATTGATTCATGAATGTAAATTATTTACAATACACTGATAAAATAGGTTATTTTACAGTTTTTACGATTGTATGACAAGAGAAATATTTGTTTTAGTGGTTTGTTAATAAAACTCAAACAACAAAACATGTCCATTCAAAAACTAAGACCTAGTTCTAAAAGAACACAAAAGGCGAGTGTCCCCTTGGCCTAATTTTGATGATTAGATTTAGAATAAAATCGGAAATGCAATTAAAGAAATTTTTAAAGCAAAAATATTACAAAATTTAGCCAAAAATATAAGGGTAGTTTTCTAAAAGCCTGATGTAGTTTCAAGCCCATGTTTAAATTTGCATACAGAGGTTTTATACGTTACTGCATACAGTTTATATTGTCATCGCGTTAATTTAATATTATGAAGAATCGTATGCACCTCGTTTATTAGTGACAAACTATACACAAAATGTACAGTTTGAACGATACATGGATTTTGTAACCCACCCTTTCTTCTATGGCAGAGTTCTCTCCTAATATAAATATTTAAACCAACTATAAATAACAGAATATATGTATCAAATCTCTCCTTGGGTTGTGCATTATCGTTGGAACTTGATCTTTGACTTAACCTCTTTGAAAATAAATATTAACTGCGAATAAAACCAGTTATTTAGTCGCGGTTATGGCAGTCAATAACTGTCAATCCAGTTAATAATAGTTACGTTATTGGTTGTTACTTGTTACCACAGTTTTTGTTAAAATGAAGTGTTACAGTTTCGTGTTTGTTTGCAATGCAGTGTTGTGTCTACCTGGAAGTAACGGGGTCAATTTAGTGAGACGTGTAAGGAACATAGTTCCCCTAACAGAAGCTACGATTGCACCGATGTTCCCTTCTTACAAACAAGAAGAACGCGTCTGGAACAAAAACGGTCTAGAGGAGCCAGTTGTCAATGGGTTTCGTATTGAAGATTCACCACCAAGTACACCAAGTTATTTTGGTACTAACGAAAAACATATTCCTGAACCATCTTCATCCTCTGGAACAACGGGTGTTCCCGATTCTCAAAATCTAGCTGACGAAGGACAGGAATCAATATATGACGATTATGGAATAAGTCCAAAAATACCAAATATAGATTTCTTAGGCTATACAAGGCGAATGATATACGCTCCTTCCAAAACCTGTAAGCCTGGAGAAACTCGCGACAGAGTTCGTGGCATCTGCATAAAAATAGCAAGGTTTGTGAAATATATTTGTGAGTACATTGTTTTTATTATTAATTGTTTACATAGGCCTATTCAAAACTGACTTGCACATTTGCATGAGAGTGGTTTACTTGCAGAGAGTTTGAAATATTAGATAGTTTATCCAACACGTATGGTAAAATTAACTTGAATTACATTCAATACAAATACGTTTGCAATACGACTAAATCTTTTAGTTTTCCAGAAATTGAAGAAACATTGAAAGAATATTAAGCCTAATAATTATTGTTTCGAGATTTAAAAAAGTGAGTTTGATTTGAATTGTCATTAAAACCTAACCATAATCTCTATGTAGGCATATCTTATAGTTCAATATATCAAATGAATATAATTATCTTATATTCAATCAATTAAATCAACCAACCCCTTTATAATGTTATAGTAGATTGCATGCCAATTGTCTGAGTATGATAAATTAGCCAAACGACGAATATGACCTACGACAAAACTTTGGCATTTCAGCCGAATAATTTTCTAATGAAGAAATTAAGTTAATGTAAACCAATTTAATATGCTTTAGTTAGACTTGTTGCGAAACACATACCATATATTCTTATAACAATTGTACAATATACAATTCCGAGAATTCAAAATAACTCTTAGTGGTTAGCTTAGTTTTATGCTATTTTTGTAAATAACGCCGCGGTTTTATAAATGCATTGCCGTAAATGGGTGCTTTTATTCAAATAGGAGCGGTCTCAGAAGTTGCGGGTACCCGCGGAGGTTTGTAAACTCACCCGCTTGCACTTAGAAACCGCCGGCGGGTAGCGGTTCGTATATGCATTGTGTTATATGGAATCGTTTTCAACGCGGGAGCCCGCCGTTGCTCTCTCATTGCTACCAACCCAAGTCACCAGTGTCACTCACTACAAGTGGTCTAGTCATTCGGCTATGCGCATTGTCTACTACTATGTATAGTTGTTAGGTCGTGTACATAGCTGAACCTCTCATCGTTACATGTCATGTTACGGACATAAATACAGTGAATAAAATTTAGGTTGAACACCACTCTGGCACTATTAGTCCAGTAAATCTGTCAGAAAATATGGAGTTGCTGTGCAAAAGGTCGGGTAGTTCTGATTTTTGGATATGTTGTTAGTATTGGGCCCACAACATAAAATCCAAGTTATCCACCTCGAGATGCTGCCGCTCGCCACGGGGCGCGCCACTTGTTATCGAAATATAAAAAATATGGCAATTCCTGTTGTTTTTCACTAAATCTCGTGAACCGTTGATTTTACCGAATATTGTATATTATTACATTAAAGAAGAATAAATTTGTGACAGTTTAAGCCCAACAGCAAGTATGTAGCGTAAATAATGGTCAAAATACAGACCATCAAAATAAATAAATTTTCCAAAGACCGATAAAAATTGTGGTTTTTTCAATATTTCCACAATATAGCAAACACCGTATTGATTTAGAGAGTATGCCAGTTTATTTGCTATTAATAGAAAATAAATGAAAGTATGAATAAAAATACCCCCACCTCAGCAAACCTGCAGACTAAGCTAATTTCCATTTGCTTGATTTGATTTTCACAAACCTATTTAATAACGTTAGGTTTAACTGGTGCCTAGGTTTTGCTCTACAGGGAGGGTAATATAGTATATAAAATAATAATAGTATGATAAAAAACAAATAAATTTACCCAATTTTATAAAAATGTGTCTATAAACAAGGAAAAAAACAATAATTAAAAATCTTCGCTATTGGAATAACTTGAGGCTTTTTAATTTACATTTTTTTATTTTCTCCGTAACCAATAACTGTAAAAAAAAACATTTTAATGTACTAAATTATTTGTTTTTAAGCTCTACAAAATTCTTTAATGATACAATTGTAAAATTGTATGTTTTGAGGGTTAAAAATGAAAAAAAAAAAATATTCTTACCGGCAAAATACCTATAAAGCAACCGTTCCTATGGCCTTATCATGCCAATCATGCTTTGCGAACTCGTTTTAATAAATAAATGTACGTGTGCATGATTCAATGATTTATATAGGCCATTAAGCAAAAGCAATAGGCTAAGTCACTTACAATACAAAGTAAATGATAAATAGTCCATCTCTTGATTCACAAATAAAAGTAATGTTTGTACCAAATTCGACTAAATCGGATGATTTTTGGGAATCATCGTGCTAACGGACGATAATAACTTTTTTTGATACAGTTTAGTAAAATCTTTAGTTTTTTTTTATACAGGGTCTCCAAAAAACTTACCTAGTTTGAAAATTTATTTAATTAATTTACTAGATACAAACTACTGTTCAACGACTGATACCATAGAGAAGGCTATGCTGATACATTAAATGAAAGGTAATCAAATAAAAGTTATTTTAACACTATCACACCTCAATATGCGAACCATTTGTAGCCCTGCAGACATGCAAGCTATTTTTACTCATTTTTATCATTAATATTTTATTATTTGTATTATAATTTATTACCAAAACTATGTTCAAGGTCAATTAGGTGTACGCAACTCGTTGTCAACGTATGAAACTAAAACTTTGAAGTAAACTCTAAACAGCACGAAATGATTATTACTCATCCATTTGAACAATAGTATCGTGAGGTATGTTTAAAACTATGGAGTCTTTTTCGGACACCCGGTATATATATATTTATATATGTTATAACAATTTGAACCAACAGTATTTTTGGCCTCTTGGAATACCAAAATGAAAAAGTAAATCGGTCCCGGGTCTAGGTCTTACCATGAGACCTACTGTAATAGCGTATTCCCTATAAGGGAAATTTGCTAATAATCAGCATATCATTTATATTAAATGGTGTGTGTTGAGGAAACCACTATTGAATCTTTTCATCAATTTCGTTGTCTCTAGCAATGCGAGAATGGCGCACGTCAACATGTTGCTCACTGTTAATGTTCAACTGACGTCATTTTTTATAATATTTATCAACTTCCTACGGATTTGATGAGGACGGATCATCCCAAGCGCCCATCAAGTTACAACATTTTGTCTGTTATCCCTCGTCCCCGAGTCAATCCACCAGAGCTTTTCATTGTCTTTATGAGGGCCTGTTCGATGGCCTATCTCCGACAGCCAACTGCTTACCGAACGTTTATAAACTGAAAGAGATACCTGTAGATCTCTAATCTCTGATGGTATATTCCTATACAAAAAATTCGCAATATAAAAAGCATTGGTAAGGTTTGCAGACTTGAAAACTCGGGGTACCTGCATACCTACATTTACAGCTTTTGTGGTGGGATAGTTATGTGTGATTGGCGTCACTATCAAATCTTGATTGGAGTAGGTATATACAAGTAAAGTTTTGATAAAAAGTTGACGCACCGAAAGTAATTGAGTGTTTTTGGATAATAAATTTGTAGGGAAACGCCTGTTGAATTAAAAAAGCTATTTTAATAATTAGTTTTTGTATGACAAACAGTGGCTTTAAAATATTGCTACTAGCTCCTCCCCATACTATAATTCCATATTGAAGTACCGATTGGACAAATGCATAGTATAACATTTTTATTTCATTAATGTTAAGAATTTTGCGTAAGTTTCTAAAAACATAAATTAATTTCCTAAGGTTTGTCTTATACTTCAATGATCATGCTTCGCGAACTCGTTTTTATTGAGGTGTGATAGAGTTAAAATAACTTTTATTTTATTACCTTTCATTTAATGTATCAGCATAGCCTTCTCTATGGTATCAGTCGTTGAACAGTAGTTTGTATCTAGTAAATTAATTAAATAAATTTTCAAACTAGGTAAGTTTTTTGGAGACCCTGTATAAAAAAAAACTAAAGATTTTACTAAACTGTATCAAAAAAAGTTATTATCGTCCGTTAGCACGATGATTCCCAAAAATCATCCGATTTAGTCGAATTTGGTACAAACATTACTTTTATTTGTGAATCAAGAGATGGACTATTTATCATTTACTTTGTATTGTAAGTGACTTAGCCTATTGCTTTTGCTTAATGGCCTATATAAATCATTGAATCATGCACACGTACATTTATTTATTAAAACGAGTTCGCAAAGCATGATTGGCATGATAAGGCCATAGGAACGATTGCTTTATAGGTATTTTGCCGGTAAGAATATTTTTTTTTTTCATTTTTAACCCTCAAAACATACAATTTTACAATTGTATCATTAAAGAATGTTGTAGAGCTTAAAAACAAATAATTAAGTACATTAAAATGTTTTTTTTTTACAGTTATTGGTTACGGAGGAAATAAAAAAATGTAAATTAAAAAGCCTCAAGTTATTCCAATAGCGAAGATTTTTAATTATTGTTTTTTTCCTTATTTATAGACACATTTTTATAAAATTGGGTAAATTTATTCGTTTTTTATCATACTATTATTATTTTATATACTATATTACCCTCCCTGTAGCAGCAAACATAGGCACCAGTTAAACCTAATGTTATTTAAATAGGTTTGTGAAAATCAAATCAAGCAAATGGAATTAGCTTAGTCTGCAGGTTTGCTGAGGTGGGGGTATTTTTATTCATACTTTCATTTATTTTCTATTAATAGCAAATAAACTGGCATACTCTCTAAATCAATACGGTGTTTGCTTCAAACAACTATATTGTGGAAATATTGAAAAAACCACAATTTTTATCGGTCTTTGGAAAATTTATTTATTTTGATGGTCTGTATTTTGACCATTATTTACGCTACATACTTGCTGTTGGGCTTAAACTGTCACAAATTTATTCTTCTTTAATGTAATAATATACAATTTTCGGTAAAATCAACGGTTCGCGAGATTGAGTGAAAAACAATAGGAATTGCCATATTTTTTTTATTTCGATAACAAGTGGCGCGCCCCGCGGCGAGCGGCAGCATCTCGAGGTGGATAACTTGGATTTTATGTTGTGGGCCCAATACTAACAACATATCCAAAAATCAGAACTACCCGACCTTTTGCATACCAAAATGTCTAATTTTACTGGACTATATTTGAAACTTTTACAAAGGATTTCAGGCTAGATTTTAGGCTTAAATAGCAGCCGTTGAAGTGAATCGATGACAGTTCTCAGCTGTAAACCAAATACCTGTGCGGTTAGATTGAAGGAGAATACATAAAAAAATAAAAAAAAAAAAAAAAAAAAAACAGAGTTGGCAGCACTGTTACACTAACCACGTGACAGCGGTCGATCGCAGGTGACACATTGATGCAGCGGTTGCCCGCGGCGGGTACCCGCTGTGAATAAAAGGGGCCTTAAAATGGTGTAACGTTTTAACAAACAACACGGGGACTATATTTGCATAGTTTTTAGTGTCCATAAAATCTGTGATTCAATTTTGTTCCGCAATTTAGGCACTAGTTGTTACAACCGTGCATCGCTATGAAGGGACGCGGAAGAGAATAAACAACCCAGTTATAGTTTGTGGTTTGATATAGACATGCTGCATACAATTATTACACATCCATAATTTCTTTTAAATTCATATTTTAATTTTACCGCTTGGTTTGGTTTTTTTTTATATTTAGATAAGGGGTGAAATGGTGTAACCAGCCGAATATGTGTTTTAAAATACTGTGGCCAATACCTTGTTTACAATAACGTGACTATTATAGTCACTATATTCCCACGATTACCTGATTTATTTTGAAAATATACGCTTAAATGTGTACTTATTTTTAAACTCCAGCATACATTTGAACGTTATTCGCCTATTGGGTCTGATGATGATTAGAGTGTCCAATCGAAATCGATCATCACTTACCACCTTGTTTGTATATTTACAGTCTTGTGAGTAAAGTATAAGCGTAAATATATATTTAAGTGTTATAAGAAGTCTCTTTTATTTACTTTCCATACATATAAAGTCACATAAATATAGATGTTATGCACAAATTCTTTGCCTTCTTGGCCTCTTTACCTGCAGCACTAACAAGTGCCAAATGCAACGATAAGCGAATTTCCACGAAACTTATACTACCTTCCTTCCATACCTTCCTTCCATAACTCAACATTACCTCCGGGTAAACACCAACAAAAACATGTTTAAACACCTGATTCATACTAATAAAGTTCTGTATCAGGAAATTCAAAGGGATAATTTTTATTTGTCCTGTTTTGTCCACGTCACACTTCAGCTGTTGAGCTGGTCATGACACCGTTGCCATACTGTCCTTTGATTGCACTGTTTAGGGTGTGTTTTAGTACAATTGTATAACACAAATTTACAGGTATATGAGAAAACTACTCAATTGTCGTCTTTGTTTCTGCAAACACCATTGTAATCTGTGAGCAACTGCTCCAGATGTCACCGTTACTTTGGAAAATACTTGAGCCTATAATGTCACTGAAGTACTGAAAGTGAATTCTAACCAAGTATTCTCTGTTTCAGGAAATGAAGACGATGAGACATGTCAACATGACCAGCTTCTGACAACTCTCCAGGCCTGCACAGCTTGCCAAACTGTCATTTAATATTACATATAGCTCCATTCACCTTTCAACAAAATATGACAACAGTTAATTATAATTATTAAACATAAATATAAAACTACGTACATTGAATGTCTATTGATTTCACCTAGAACATTCTACTAACAATTTGTTCTTGATTCTCAATATGTGACATCAAGTACTGCTATGGATAGTGTTATAAAACAAATCATTTATAAGATAAAATATTATGTATTTTCTTACAATAAGTAACAGTAAATTATTAAAACTACTTTGTCAGTCTTAAACCATACAAATGGTAAAATAAATCGTGTTAGTGTATATTAGAATATAATATTAAAGGAGTAACATTGGAAGTTTATAAAATTGATTACTTTTAAAGCACAAGTAACTGTAAACCAATAATGCATTAAAATGGGAATCTGAAGTCAACTGTTTGTATTGGCAATTGATGAGTCCTGTGAGTGCATTGCACAAAAAATACTTGTAAAGCGACGGACTATTATTCTAAGACCATCCTTCATATGACACATAGCACTACACATTGTTTGTAAAAATGTCGTGTCCTGTAAGGTACACGTGTGTGTCATTTATATTGATCTATGTCGGTATAAATATGTGTGTGGCTAAAGGATCTTTTCGTCTCTCATGACTAAAGTTTACGTAATAATCGTCTTCGGAGTGGTCACTGGTTACTTCTGTAGACAATCTTGTAGTGGCGGCTCCGCAGTGTACATAGACCATAGGCTTAAGCCTTTCTGTAAACCACTTGATCTCGGTGAGTACTGTGAGGACTTTCATGCTGAGTTTTCAGGTGTGTTGTTTCAAGGCCTTTCCCTAATTGTGTTGGCCATGTACAGATCACCAAATGGTGATGTGGGTAGGTTTTTTGAACTACTTGATAAGTGTCTAACCTATATATTGACTTTAGGCATGTTTGTTTTGATTGGTACTGACCACAACATAGACCTGCTCAGTTCTAAGAATAAATCACCCGAGTTCCTGAATATTTTGAGAACTTTTAACTGCTACAGTTCAGTGATTTTGCCTACCAGAGGTAAAGCATCTTTAGACTCTTTTATTACTAACCTCAATAAGTGGGACTATGAGGTTGTGGTCAGTGATGATCAGATTGCTGATCACAAGCATATTTTTCTTACTGCTTTTCTGAATAGACAGTCTAACCATGAATTAGATATAGGCCTAGTTCCTAAAAGTGTTTCCTACCGAGAAATCAATGAGTATGCAATTGAACTTTTTTCTCTTTATCTTACTACGCATGTTGGGTCTTGGTTTGATGTAGTAAAGACTCTAACAGCAAATGATGCTTTTTCTCTTTTTTTTGAGAAATTTCAAGAAGCTTTTGAAATATACTTCCCAAAAAAGGTCAAGAACATAAAACCTAAGAAACCTCATAATAAACCATTGAGTAACTCCCCCAAAGTAAAGAACTGGTTTACTCCGGAGCTTGCTAGGCTAAGAGGTTTCATTGTCCTTGTTAGCGACCTCGCTGCTACCGAACTTCATCTATTACCTTTGTTGCGTAATCTGAGGAGAGACTACCGCAAAAAACTAAAGGAAGCTAAGATAAATGCGAGTGCTCTGTTTATCTCTGAAGCATCTAACCCTTGCAAAGCTGCCTGGAGCCTGATCAACAGGAACAGGTCAAGACGTCCATCTGCTGATTCCAGCTTTGCTACAGCAGATGATTTCAATCAATACTTTGTAGACTCGGTGGATTCCATTCTGGAAAATGTACCTAGATCCAACCTTAACCTGTGTGACATTGCAAATGATATTCCAGCTGTAGCTACTCACTTTGAGTGGAATCATGTAAATTCACTTGATATTGTTAATACTGTTCATAGTTTTAAAGCATCTGACAGTAAAGATATATACGACTTGACCCCCAATTTGTTAAAACGGGTTATACATGTAATTGCCCCAATTTTGACGTATCTATTAAATGCATGTTTTTTGGAGGGAGTTTTTCCTCAGGTACTTAAAATGTCAAGGACCGTGCCCATTTACAAAAAAGGACTTTTGAATGAGGTAGCTAGTTATAGGCCAATATCCTTGATTCCTGTACTAGCCAAAGTTTTTGAATCTATTATGTTCAGTCAGCTCTATAATTATTTTGAGCAGCAACACCTTCTAGTACCGGCCCAATTTGGTTTTCGCAGAGCGAAATCAACCTCAATGGCTGTCGAAGAGTTTGTTCAAGTAATTATCAATGCTTTTGAAACCAAGCAATCTGCTTCGGCAATTCTATGTGATTTATCCCGTGCATTCGATTGCGTTCAGCACAAAATCTTGCTCGAGAAACTAGAGAAGTATGGACTAGAGGGTGGTGCACTCAGATTGATTGAATCATATCTTGACAATCGTCATCAGGTTGTTAGCTGGGACGGTAGAATGTCTACCCCTGTTCATGTAAAACACGGAGTTCCCCAGGGCTCCATACTGGGGCCACTTCTTTTCATTGTATCAATTAATGACTTGTACCACAGAGTTGGGGATGGTGTCCTGCTCTTTGCAGATGACACAACACTTGTATCTAGTAACACCAGTTGGCAGGCAGCTGTAACTTCAACAAGAGAATTGTTTAGTGATGCTTCACAATGGTTTATTGATAATAAGCTCTCACTCAATAATTCTAAGACCCAGGAAATAGTTTTTAGTCTTTGCAACAGTTCTGAAATCAGTGAACCAGTAAAGTTGTTAGGGTTCACAATTGACCCCAAATTGTCTTGGGACGCTCATGTTGATCAACTATGTAGTAAGCTTAGTAGAGTTATATGTTTGTTAAGGAGGCTTGCTACTGAGCTTCCAAACAGCTTTGTACGACAGGCTTTCTTTGCCTTCTTTCAAAGCCATGTCACTTACGGAATCATCTTATGGGGACATTGTCCAAGTGTGAGTAAAATTTTATTGCTGCAGAAGGAAGCAATTAGAGTCATTTCAGGTGCTGGTTGGCTTGATCATGGCAGGCCTCTTTTCATAGAGAAAGGGGTCCTAACTGTATATAGTCTATACATATTTCATTGTGTTGTTGCTATAAAGGAAAGAAATGGTTTATTTACATCCGTTGGTGAGGTTCATGAGCATAATACAAGGTCAAATAGAAATTTGTTCTATCCCAGAACTAGGCTCGAAAAAACTTTGAAATCTTTTCCTGTTTCAGGTATACGTTTTTTTAACAAGCTGCCTGTCACCGTCAGAAACCTTCCCCTTCCAAGATTCACTCAGGTCATGAAGTCTTGGCTCATTCTGCATCCTTTTTACCACACTAATGAATTTTACAACACCAACCTCAACACCTCTTCTGCCCTATTAAACCCCTAACTGCTGTACCTTCCATCCGGACCAGATCAGGTTTCATATTTATATTTTTCATATTTATATTTTTCCAAATCAGGTGTCTTATTTATATTGTTTGTCATTCTTATGTAAGTTTGTTGCACTTGCATGTGATTTGTGATTTGCACTGTTCTAGATATAAGCATGACGAAGCCTATTGTATTTTGTAAATATTTAATGGTAAATAAATCTTTGAATCTTTGAATCTTTGGTTTTGCTAAAAAAGGTCCTATTGTCACAAAAAGGACTCTGGGGACAGTAAATTATTGTATTATGAAGAAAGACTAAAATACCTTTGACAGTTTCTGAACCATCAGTATGCAGTTTTACATTTGAATACCAGAAAAAAGTGTACAATTTATTATCAACATTCGGTAAAACAAAATTACAAACCTTAAGCAAGTAGAAACCAAAATATGTAGTATACATGTGTGTGGCAACACTGAATTATTTTAAGACCTGTCTATCTTCCCTTCCAACATAGCAAGTGTGTGTTCTGCAACAGCTCAGCAAAAAATATGGCAAACTGATGGGGCTTAAAATGAAAAACAAACTATGTAGATGTATTAGACAATTATTGCAAGTTAAGAAATTAATAATTTAAGAGGTTCAAGAAGTTAAACACAACGTGATTACATAAATAAAAAATAAAAAATTGAAGATTTTCACTTTAGTATAATTCATAAAATTAAGAACAGGCAACTAACTTTTTAGAACATTTTAGTTGGCCAACGTCTATATATAAATTCATAGTACTATAAACATGGGATTATAGTGTTGAGTTCACATTTGAACATTCATTTTGTGTATCATCAATAACTTCTTCCATGTAAAAACTTTTGAACATTACCAGGTCTTGCAAATAATAAGGTCAGTTCTAGAGTCGGTATCGGTTGTCTAGTTCAAAGCATTCCACATCGCAGGAAATGTTCAATGATGATTTTGAAGATGTTACGAATGATACTGGAGAGTGTGGATTGTGACTTATTTGTTTTTGAAGGCGTCGTCAGCAACTCTTGTAGAACATGTTCTCCTTCGTATAGGTGAGTAATGCAGCCTCCAGAGAGGGCAGTCGTAAATGTTAGAAGTGGTTAAGTGTACAAGGGACTCAGGTAATGTAAAAGGGGAGACTGGGGTAATGAGAGTCGCCTAAGGGTGGATCACCATAAAAACAAAGATTTCAGTTAAACGACTTTTATTCTCATAGATATATGCACAAAATATTGTTTTGTACCATGTAAATCTGTGTTAACCTTGATCAATTAATTTAGGAGTCAAACAACAAAACTAAATATTGACCACCAGTCCCCCAGTCTGGGGTAAAGAAAGTCAGTATTTGTTAAAATTGGTTTGGACTAATAGGAAACATGGAAATTAATTTATGCAAACTTGTTTTGTCAATGATTTATCAATACCAACTAATGGCTGTATTTAATCACCAATTGATGCACCCTGGCAAGGGAGAAATGCTTTCGATGGGCAGAGTAATATAAGAGTTTTTGGTAGACCAGGCATTTTTTGTATTCTTTCATCTTGCAAAAATACATTCTTAGACTGCCGATGTATGTTCTAGGCATTTGAAACGTTAAATAAAGGAAAACAAGTGTTGGGTGATGGTTGGCATGTAACTCAGTGAGCATGTAATTTGCCAGTGAGCATGCATCTGGGGGTACTCTCATTAATAATAATTGAATACAAATTACACGACTAAGTAATAAAAGTTATGAAAATACAAATTAAAGTAATTTTAAATATAATGAATTTACAACATTAAGAATCACATTTCAGATTTGCAATGTATAAAAACTTGAGTTACAGTAGTGACAAATGACTTAAAAAACAAAAACGTATTGCATTATTTTAATTTTACATGTGAAAGACAAATTTACGTATGGTTTCCTGACGGACTGGGATAATGTAAATACTTGGTTGAAATATTCACTTTGTATGAGCAACATGTCTCCTCAAGGTATTGAGAAAATAAATGCCGAGATAAAGACATAATTTACACACACATAAATTAATATAGAAAAAACTCATACATAAGCTTTCTTCAAATTGGTGGAATCCCCCTCGCTTATAATGACGTATAAACTTATAACTTCTCAGAGAAAACAGATTCGTAGATTATCTTACTTATTTTTCTGGCCATTGTCGTTGGAACTTGATCTTTGGCTTGGCCTTGATAAATATCTAGTGAATCCGAGTACAACAAACCATTTGGTCTCGATCATGACAGTTAACCGGAGTGAAAACTATTGACCGCATATTAATACAATTCCTATATTGATGTTAGTTTATTTAAAAATGAAATTGTTCAGTGTTGTTTGTTTTTGTATAGTAGTGTTGTGTGTTTCCGGGAGTGATGGGTTTAAATTGCTTAAGAAGTTAAAGGAAGTGCTTCACCCAACAGAACCTACGACGACAGTTGTGCCGATTCTTCCCTCTTATGAAAACCACCACGAACTTGAGGAACATGCGGTATCGAATATCAAGAGTGACCACTCTGACGAGGACACATCTTCAAGTGAGTCAGTTGAAGAGCAAGGAGTCGGTTCTCACAAGAAATATAAAAATCATGATCATTACAATGGTTTTCATAGTAAAGGACCGCAAACAACTACGTACAGGTATGAAGAAAGCAATTACAACTATGGTCAGTCTTCTTTCACTAATAGTGGTGATAATATTAAATCGACCACTCCAAGGAACTATAACTTAGATCAAAATGAACGTGAAAAAGAATCTACGGGTCAGTCTTCTTTCACTAATAGTGGTGATAATATTAAGTCGACCACTCCAAGGAACTATAACTTCGATCAAAATGAACGTGAAAAAGAATCTACGGGTCAGTCTTCTTTCACTAATAGTGGTGATAATATTAAATCGACCACTCCAAGGAATTATAACTTCGATCAAAATGAACGTGAAAAAGAATCTACGGGTCAGTCTTCTTTCACTAATAGTGGTGATAATATTAAATCGACCACTCCAAGGAACTATAACTTAGATCAAAATGAACGTGAAAAAGAATCAACGGGTGATAACCAGAAAAACAACCAACCATTCGAAGGTGTCACACTTAATGAGTTTCTCTCAGTTACTTCAACGACTACTAGATCTCAATATCAAAATAATGATGAACAGTCGGTGTATAGTGGTGACGAATCAACATCGACTACAACAAGCTCCTACGGCGCCAACGAGAACTACAATCCTCAACAATCCTCATCATCTGGAACATACGCGAATCAACAATCATCGAGCTCCACGGGTCCCTTGGGTTCGGCGAACCCTGAGGGTCAGTCATCACCATTTAACGACGATGAAAAACTTTCGCAAAATGCCCCAGAACAAGCTTACCCTGATGCTTTCAACAGTGGATTTTCAACAACCACCTCAAAATACTATATTGAACCTGGAGCAGGACAATCGCCAGCAACCATTAGTGGAGGGAACCAGCATACATCTTCAAAACATGGCACTAAACAAAATGCCCCAGAACAATCTTACCCTGATGCTTTCAACAGTGGATTTTCAACAACCACCTCAAAATACTATATTGAACCTGGAGCAGGACAATCCCCAGCAACCATTATTGGAGGGAACCAGCAAACATCTTCAAAACATGGCACTAAACAAAATGCCCCAGAACAATCTTACCCTGATGCTTTCAACAGTGGATTTTCAACAACCACCTCAAAATACTATATTGAACCTGGAGCAGGACAATCCCCAGCAACCATTATTGGAGGGAACCAGCAAACATCTTCAAAACATGGCGCTAAACAATCTGGAAATACTGACGGTGGAATAATTATTTTTCCTGATAACCCTATTTTGAACCCTAGTCCTGAACCTGAGAGGATATTTGGAGAACATGATCCTAATTTCAAGACAGCGAAGGAGAAATTCAAGTCAATCCCTGCTCCAGTAGCTGTTGACGATGGAAGAAACATAATTAAGGCCCGTGGAAAAGAGTGCGGTCCTGGTGAGACGTTTAACGCAAGGAAAAACAAATGCGGGAAACTAGAAAGGTCAGTAAAGCTATATTTGTACGATATTATAGTCAGGTGGAGGACGTTTGTAGTTATCGATCCTCATAGAGCCTAAAATCCCGAAAGAAACTTATTTAGCGATCAATCGGAATGTGAAATACTAGAATGGTTTGTAGAACGCATGTTTAAGTCATTACTTTTGTTCTCAAGGTGAAATTCAAGGTACACACCTGTTTAGGTGTTTCTAAATGAACGTATTAAATTAAAAATTGTATAAAGTAATAGTTGAGGATGCACTACTGATATATATGAATAAGTAGAGTTTTATCAGTCTTAGCACAACGCCATTGTTACAATCCTCAGCTCTACCCTAACTCTACGCGGCGAAACCCCGGCTCTTATCACTAAAGTATTGTACCGTATTGCACAGTTCTTAAAAAGATAAAAGATCTTAAAAATAAATCTATCAAGAATTATGTGTAATATTTGAGAGGTAATCTGAAGAATTTTCATATAGTTTTATATCTCCATTTAATTTAAACACAGTTATCACTCCGCCAGAGTCTGAAACTGTAGTTCTTTCACTAAAGTCACAAGGAATAACTTCACAAGTTTACGTTTTTTTAACTGAACCATCAATTCAATAGGTAACGTTATTTAGCTATGGCTGTGGCTTGGGCCTAGGCACCCATCCTAAAACTGAAGTGGTACTATTAAATCAGAATATATACAGTAGTTTTTATGATTAGCTATTTATAACAATCTTCTATTGGTTTCAGAAAGTGAAAACGGAGAGACAAGCAAAATTTCCTGCCAACGTCAGGCTGGCATATTTTGTTAATCCATCATTTGATATTACGACTCGATCGGTTCTTCCTAACTTTTATTTGTTAGTTTTACAAATTATTGATAACGATAAAATGGTAAAAACAACCTTATTTTTTGTAATTCATTTTCCTAATAACTCCGCTCTGCTGTGAATTATTTCTTTCTTAGTTATAATGAAATGGGAAACAATAATTAGGAACAAGCTCTTCTGACAATTTATTATTCAATTCAGCAAATTATTCTTTAATACTTTACTTTGAAATGGCGACCATACAATTGTAGGTATTTAAGCCAAGTATGAATGGGGATGAGTGTAGGATGAGTGGTGACTAAGGCCGACTAGACAACAGCTGTTGTGAGTCGGTGGCTCAGTTGGTAGCGTCACAGACTTCGGGCCCAAGGCAGCGATGTCGTGGGTTCGGGTCCTGGTCACTACCATGTGGACGGGCAAATGCAAGGTTAAAAGAGGCCGCCAACCTCATAAAAAAAATTAATAGCCTATGGCAACTAGGGGACCTAGCGTTGACAGTTAATAGCGAAATCCGATTTGCCTTGTAATTAACGAATTAGTCTCATTATATTAATTTTTGAAATTTCGTAGGTTATCTAAATAATAAGATAGAAGGATAAATTGTGATTTAAAAGTATGAATATGTGCTTTGAACTGCATAAGCTATGCTGTACAATGGTTTTTATAGTGGGAAGACTTGATAAGATTGGAATTTCTTTCAAGGGGTCCTAAAGAACATAGTATCGATAACAAACTAAGTCATTCACCGAAAATATCAGTCCTTATACATATACGTAGATAAGATAAGAGCTATAAGTGGTGTAGGAGTTTCCCGAAAGTTTGTTTTGCAAACTGATCTCATAGCTTTGGAATTTATCGCTCTATTAGAAGTAAAAAATAATATATTGATCACCATTGTACGTGTTTTACAATTTACCAAAAGTTAATAAATATACGTCCAATAAAACTAAAACTATTTTAAGTGTTATTAGACATTTTTCTTTACTTTCCGTAGAAGTGTTGCAGCTGACCATTATCAATTTGCAATAAGTAATACAAATTAAAGTCTTCCAATTGTACGAAGTGGCCCTAAAACAGTTCTCTTTAGCAGAATTTCTCCTATAGTCCTTCGTCTTTCTTATAATACAGTTTTTATAATTTTTTTAAGACAAACCTATTCAAAACAGACCATATAGATGGATTATGTTTCTAAACGTTGTAATTTATAACACTCACAAGACCTAATTAAGTATTTATGAATCTAAAATAACATTGCCAACATAATTACACATCACCTGTAATAACGCGTGCACATGATTTTAAAATATTATATTTTCTAACAAGAGTAGAAGTGAGTCATATTCACATATTCGAGATCATTGTTTAGGTGCGAGATTTAACGAGCACTTTTGGTCGAGAATATGTTTAGAGAGACACTTTCACTCGTGTTTTGAACGATACTTAACGCTAGAATATAAAGACTAATTATTATCTCAACTAAACATACATTGAATATTACTTTATTACAGTTAGAAACATTACACAACTCATAGCATTTATTAGGTTATGCCTTCACTTTAAAGTAATATTTACTGTGGTTGTACAGTTTTGGTTGTTGAAAATTGAAACGGTTGCCAAATTAATAACAAATATTTTTACCTGTGGCAAAATCCAAAACAGATAGTTAACATTATTTTTCTGTAGTCAACAATGTAATGATGAATTTTCACAGGTGATAAACATTAACATGTCACGAAAACAGTTAATTTCACAATAGTGTAGCAAAAATCAGACGTTTCTTTTACCTTTTAACATTGGTAAGTGTAATTTTTAGGGACATCCATCTGTAAAACAAGTTCGTAAGGATTTAAACTATTATCCTGTGTACTAAAATAAAATAAAATAAAAAACTTAAAATGAAAGAGAGGAAAGAATATAAGGCAAGAGAAGAAACAAAAATCAACGATTTGGGACTGGCTGTAGATATAAAGAAAGATTGTTTACCTACGACCGTTTTTTAAAGTAGCCATTTCAGTTCAGTTCTTAGAATTGAAAAGTTTCACTTAACTGCTGTTTACTTTCATATCAGCATAATTTTTGTCATATCAACACGGGTAACGGACCAATGAGGTTCAAGTATTGAGAGAAAAGAATTAAAATTGTAATGCTTCGAACGTCAACTAATCAGCTGATCAGCTGATCAGTTGACCAATTTAATTGTTGATCCGACTTGTTCATGTTGATACTCGCGTATTCTTAATTAAGTTGGTGGAAGTTGCAGATTACCCGATTTAAAAATGTCAGGTAAGAATGCTGCTAGCAATGTAATATTTAACGAAGTTTAACAAACACGTAATTACAGGAAATCAGCTGATTATACAACAAGTCGTTGCATCACTAATACACGAAAACATAACCTCTCTAAAAAGTTATCAGTAGTGATTGTTAGTAATTAAATCCAGATTGACAGTAATTAAAAAACGGTCGTAGGTAAAGTAGGCCTAGTGTACGCAACTCGCGTTAAATTGTAAATGACAAAGTGTAAATTTCATATTTATAGTTAAAACTCATAGGCTAATAACACTACTAGTTGACAATTACGTATTTTTTTCTGCAAAAACATTTAAGGTTATGCAGTTTGTTTTTAACCATCGCCAATATATTTTTTTATTAAATCAACGTACAGCCTTACGAATAAGGATAAAGCTTCAACACTGAAATTTTTGGTAAGATTCCTTTTATCATCAATCCATCAATGCATTCTCAGTACGATAATAATGCACAATCTCAGTATCAACTTTGAAAATATTGTTCTAGTTGGAGGTATCAAACATACCATCACAATTTTTGCATTCTTATGGATTAGCAAAATAAAGTACATTTCTGTCCGCTTTATGTAGATAGAGTTTCGTTGCTTTCTAAGAGGTTCATATTTGATCAATTTTAAACTAGTTTGACTTGAAACAATGATAAAAAAGGTAAACTGTGGCGTACACTACAAAAACAATAAAGTAATATTATTCTAGAGTATAGTACACATTGTAAAATATACTCTGAAATAAAAAGGAAAAAATCAGTTTACTGTGAACTCAAAACATAATCAGATGAAACACTTGTCAAATCAGTGTTTAGGTTTGACAATAACTGATTAAGCTTCTTCCACTATTTAGTGACCGTGAAGACCATTGTAATGAGTTACGAATAGAACAGCTGACATTCCACAGACTACATCTTTACCATGGTGGTTGATGACATACCATATGAGTGACAAACCCAGCTGTTATCAGCGAATTGTTGCTCAACCTGTTATCAATCTTATCAGCTCATTACACCTCCGATCCCACACGAGCCTGCATCTCTACTAAAGGTAGGTGTTAGGTTAAGTTTTACAGATCAGTTTAATTTTAGAACTGACCCACTCAAGAATCAATCAAAATTAGAATTAAATTTTACATTCATATTTTTCGGGAGGTAAAATTTTAGTTTTGAGCCTGTGCCATGTCCTAATTCTAAAAATAATGCTTGATAAATTGAATATTTTTCGTCATACTACAGCAAAAACAGCCATTTTTAATGCATGCGTTGCGGATCTAAAGTAGCATTTTTACTAAATTTTTAGTCTCTAGGGGGTAAAAATCTGCTACTGTTAACAGTAGTAAATTTCGATTGTGGCAATCGTATCGATTGAAATTATTTATCGATTGATTTATTAGGTAAGATTTTTGCCTATTGTTGTCGATTGCTTGACATATCGATGGTATAATATACTGTAACACAATCGTAATAGACGAAACGATTAAATTACTTACTAAACAGCTGCTTGTATCCATTAGCAAATTAAATTAAAAACAAGTTAGAAAAGGTTTTGAGAGGTTACCCTAAATTACGTTTTGTAACATAGTTTGTTAAAATAATGGTGCAATATGACGAAAATATAGTTCACCACACGGGCAAAAAGTGACTTTTTAACCCTCGCTCATTTTCCGACCTCAATCGGTTTCGCCTCAATCGTAAAACTTGACCTCTGGTCAAAAAGAGTCACTTTAGGCCCTAGTATGCCTAAAGAAATATACTATTATTACTTTCCAAAAACAAAATTGATTTTAAAATTCTATTTTAGTGAAATGTAAAATGTGCATTAAGTTAGGTTTATTTTATTTATGAGATGTTGGAATATTAATCGAAATATCGACATTGTGCAATATTCATTGAGGGATGTTTGCGGAAATCTTTGATCATGATTAGTAAAAAACTAATTTTTTGAAGTTTTTGGATCTGCAATGACTTTTATTAAGAGATCAATAAACACTTTCCTTTTTATATACTGAAGTAAACAAGATTAATAAAAGAGCAAGCTTATGATTGTAACAGCATCTAAGTTAAACCAAATATTTATGGTTTTGACTAACTGTATGGCAGTGAAAACAAGGAACAAAAAATCCAAAAGTCATTCAAACTACTTAAGTATAGACTCTTATTATTACCAATGATCTTATTAAGTCAGTAAAAAGGCTACAAATATATCACTCCATTTCCCACTCATCCTTCACTCATATTTGGGTAAAATACGCACCTAGGTGGCGTCCCCATCTCAATAATTGATGATTGAGATGGGGACGCAATGGGGATTATTTTAAGCGAAATAAGCGTGAACGATGAGCTTAGGGAAGTGTGAAACCCATTTTATAGCTTAGTTACTGGTGAAGAACATATGTTGATAAGCCAGGTTTTTTAATGCCCAATGATAAAGGACAGCTGAAGGGCAGATTTACGAACACCATAAACACAGTTATCGAAATTATGAGAATACAATGTAAACATTTGGACAAAATTTTTTTCAATAATCCTACAGATAACATCTATATCTATAAAAGAGGAACTATGTATGTATGTGTGTGTATGTGTGTATACACGTGCTCGACAGATTGTAATGCAACTTTCAGGCATTATTAGGCATCTTTCAAGGATGGTTTGTGGTTTGTGTAAAGTTTGGTGCAGATCCGTCAAAAGGGCTCCGCCCCAGAGGGTTTTAGGTGGGCCAATGTCTGTCTTTTTAAACTACAATGTTTACAAATAAATATAATTTAAAAGCAGGTGTTTACTTTCACCAACTGTTTTGTAGATTTGAATAATCGCAATATTCTGTATTAGTCATGATTTGAAATAGTGCCACAATGTTTCCACAGAGTGCAGCACAGAAAACTATTTTACTTTTGAATAAGTCCAAATACTGTATATTAAACTCCAATCGCAGCACACCTGGGCACTCAACAACGTTTAAATTCTCCACTGTGAAATATGTAAACATAAAACACTTTATCAAAGTATTATAAACAATAAAAGGGATGGCAATGCCTTAATATATTTATCTTTTGCTGTATACCCACACAATCTAACATAAATTATTAAGTGAAGAATAATCGTGCGTGCTAACTCAGATATCAAATGCCTCTCAATTTGTCATCAACCCACCACATTACTGTCATTAAAAGAAGGCACTCTAACAATACTAATGCGAAACTTAAATCCACCGAAGCCGTGCAACGTTACCAGACTGACGATAAAAAATGACACCAAAATTGATTGAAGCAAAAATTATCAGTGGTAAGTTTAAAGGAGAAATAGTCTTAATCCCAAGAATACTGATGATTTCATCCGAATTACCCTCTGAATTTAAGCAAGTACAATTTCCTTTGTATCTTGCTTTTGCAATCACCATTATAAGGCACTAGGGCAATCCCTGACTATCGTCGGTTTAAATTTAGAAAATGCACGCTTTTCAAATGGACAGCTGTATGTTGCGTGCTCACGTGGTGCCGAAATACACCTAATGAAAAAACCAAGAACATTGTTTATCCACTGGCAATTAAGTAAAATATTCTATTTTTATTTTTGGTATACACTTTTATTATTCATCGTAAAGAACAAATTACCATTTAAAATAATAGTTGTTAAGCGCAGCAACGCCTAAGCAACAGTTACGATGGGTAACTGCTAGTACATTTATGAAAAATAACCTTTAGATAATAAAACAATGTCCTACAAATTACAACTTTGACCGCTAGGAACACTTAACAACACATTTATACTTCAGTGGATCAATGAAATAAACCCATCTCAAATTGTAATTAATATAAATAATATACTTCCCTGACGTATAGAATATACTTCTCATTCCTGGAATGAGAGAGTGAAGATCCTCACCATTTCCGGATCCTCTTTCACACCTGATGACGTGTAAGTCTAAAGGCGGGGATTGCTTGCTCGCTAAACAATGACTCAGTGGTGCTCGGCTTTATTTACCTGGTAATGGGCATCTCTCTACTCCCTTCTGTTTATCTTAGTCAGAACTCCAAGCCTCAGCGTTAACGTGCGCTTAGTGTACTCGGGTAATGTTCCAATAATTATTGTGCATTTGTGTCGACTCTGAGGATAAAACTGCAGTGGTTTCATCAGGTATTTAAGTTATCCTTGACTTCGATTCGGGTTTATAGTGTTTAAACCTAGTAATCTGGAATTTAGTGGATAGGTTAGTCAAGTGTGTTGTTAGGAATGATTGAATTTACCTTATTGCACGTACACATTTATTGTAAACCAATATTTATTGTCAGAATTCTTTAACTGTATTGTATTATAAATTCAAAACACTTTTTTTTATTAGTTACATTAATTCATTATGGATTAATGAATATCATGCCATTATAACGGATTTAACCGGATTAAATAAACAAATTAAATGATAATTTACGCACATACGGTATATCTTTTGGATTACAAAGAAAATATTTTGTATACAATTCGATTGTTTTTGGTTGTCTCATAATTATCAGATAGGCCTAGTTCAATATATCAAACCTATAAACATTGTCTTATGATAATTCTTGACCATATTTTAAGGTGAGAATGGCCAAGACTTGCTGCAGAACACTCCTAGTAGTTCTCCTAGTGCTGTCTACTCCAGGACACGGGTACGTGCTGAATGTGATAGGACACCAGAACAAGAGCCACTTCTTCAACCTGCCTCTGGGTAGGACAGACTCCGTGTCGCCCAGGCCTCAGATCATTGACGTGCCAGAGTACACGGGGCACCTCAACATCAGCTGCCCGCCGGGGCAGAAACCCGACGGGACGGGCAAGTGTAGAGTGGCCTGGCCTTGACAGTTGACACTCCAACATAAAAAACAGTAAGTGACTATTAGAAAAGTATACAACTTCAAAAGTTCAAACTTGAGCTCAGTTGACGAAAAAATTTGAATGCTGTAGAATAATTAAATGCATTCCATTTCCAAACCTCGAATAATCACAAGAAATGTTTTGACTGCAAAAAAAAAACTAAATGATGATATACTATAAATGTTAATCCATTGTTCTAAATGGTGGGGGTGACCTGGTGTATCGGTGGAGTGGCTATATTCTGTCCATGAGATCCAGGGTTGAAATCCCGTTATCACCAACGGATTCAGCTATGTGATAATGCCTCGATCTTCTAGCTAGGCTCATCTGCAGTGTGTGTAAAAAGGTTCGGGATAGAGTCTAGCGTCATAGGATTTGTAGATGGCACATAAAAGACGAACGACCTAAACCGTCCTTCATCTTGAATTTGTCCCATTAAAAGTAACAAATTACAATTTATTGGACAACAATGATCTAAAGTCTATATTTACTTACTTTTGGTACTAACAATCGGAGTCTACAAGCACAGACAAGGGAAACAAAGACCCTCCTTTTGTTTCCTTAGTCAATGCTACAAGTCATAAATTTGTCTGAACACCTTTTTACAATGGGACTAAAATTACTACTTTGGGCCGGCAACGCATGTTTTAAAAACAGCCGTATTCACTGCAGTATGTGGAAAACCTGTTTTCTAATTTCTACAAATTGTTATCAAAAAGTGATTTAATAAATCTGAACACATTAGGGTTTATTTGAAATAAAAAATCGGTACATAGAATCGGGTGATTTAAGAATGGGACATTATGCAAAATCTGACTAAGGAAACGTTACATTCTGAGTGCCCGAGGGATCATTCACTTTGCTTTCGTAGTTTCAACCGTGTCTAAATGACTTTGCTTTTGCTCGCTGGGTCCAGTAGGTCCATGTTGGTGGGATATCTAATTCAGTATCAAAAGTCAATTAATGCAACAACTAAGACACGTGCATAGAGTTATGCTTTGAACTTTTACAATATTTGTCCATATTTTTCATATTCATCAGCTGACACAGAGTTAAAAGTTTGTTCTTAAACAGCTGATTACAGTAGTTTTATTTATATGTTCAACACGATGAAGCAACAAATCAAGTACAGTAGAACCCACGATTACTACAAAAATACCGGTATGGATCATAAACATCAACAAATGACGTTTTTGGCCCGAAAATAAACATTATTTAACATTGGTTAAATGGAACTGCTAAAACATATGTTCAATGCTATTAGTATAGGATTCGGACCAACAACGTCATTTTGTTTATGTTTATGATCCATACCGGGTATTTTTCTAGTAATCGTGGTAGAACCCCTCCGAACCCCCGTAGTCCGAACGCCTAATTGCTGTACTCTATACGCAGTAGATTAGTTCTTTATTGTATACTGAATTTATTAATATACGCACCGTAATTGTTTCTATTGTAATGTACAGTACTGTTTATTCACTATGTTTACTACTGTATTAAATACAGTCTGTATTTAACTTTATACAGAATTTTTCACTTTTCCTGTAACAATTACGATATATTTTAGCCACATTTAAGCTATTGTCATGTAAAAACAACAATATGTTCTGTAATCCGAACTATTCAATAGTCAGAACTACCCCTGGTCCCAATTAGTTCGGATTAAAGAGGTTCTACTGTTCTGTGAAACGGAAACAATTGACACAATCCATAGATCAGAGGCAAGCTCTCGAGTTAAGTATCTGAGGTAGGGCGAATGTTCTTACTGTTACTATTTGAACAAATGGGCCAAAGCGTAAAAAAAACACATCCTCGTTGTTAAAACCAGATTCCACTAAAGTAAATATTTCTCATTAGAAAATGCTCAGCTGCTCTGCCAGAGAAATTAAACCTACTATAATTTAGAAGTATACATTTTTTATGGAAATCCTATCTATATATTAAGAGGCAAGCATTTTCTTTAAAACCTTTTTTCTCAGCTCGTGTACATTCCAGGGCAAATCTATGCATAATGCTAAAAAGATATTTTCCTGTAGATGTGCAGATTACCTTTATAAATTAAAATAGGCTCAAAAATAAGCGCAAAAAATTAATTTTAAAATGTAAAACAAAACTAATATGGCCTTTATTAGGTTGCCATGCTGGTGACGAAATAACAACGAAATATAAACAGAAAATCAAACCAAATGGAAGAAATTCCAATCACATGGTTTATTTCAGTGTAAGGCAAAAATAAAGAAGTCTGTACATTACACATTTTTGGACGAGTTGTTGACCACTAGACGACCTCTAGTACTAATTAATTGTCTACAAAAGGTTTTCATTTTTTAAATGAAATAAGAGTTAGCATGGCTTTATCCTGTAAACACACTCTGCCCACGTTGTTATAAAATACAATTTGAAAATACCCCGGCCGCAGCAAACATGCCGTCTAAGCGAATTTCTATTTGTCTAAATTGATTTTTCAATGAAATCTATCTAAATAAGATTAGGTTTAACGAGCACCTAGGTTTGCTGCTACAAGGAAACTTATAAAGCGAGTTTTTTTGGTAAAATAATAGCTTAATAGCTATTAATAGCTTAGTATAAAATAAATAAATTGGCCAAGCTTGATCCAAAATATCAATAAACAAGCAAACTACTGTACATCATTTCACAATATTCTCCATAAGAATAACATGGGAATTTTGAATTTAAATTTTTTTGAAGTTTCTTCGTTACCAATAACCATACAAAAACACTTTGATATACTGAATTATTTGGTTTTTTAAGGTCTTTAAAAAGATCTAGAGAGAAATTGGGAAATTTCGTGTTTTGAGGGTCAAAAATGAGAAAACCCATTTTTTACCCCATAAAAGCCCCCGTAAAACCCTGTTCCCAAGGTCCGATCATGCTGGTACGCGAACTCATTCCGCCTTACACCTTCAAAACAAATTCCATCATCATTGGACAAAAACTACTCAAGTTATCGCGTTCACGGACGTATATATATAAATATACATAACAATTTGAACGAATGGTGATTTTGGCCTCTGGGGACATCAAAATGAGAGTTAGGTCCCGTCCCTAGGTCTTACCGTGCCACCTACGGTAATAGCTACTTCATACTTCCCGAAGGGAAATTCACTAAAATGTCCAATGTTCAAAGAGGTTCCTTGGGAAAAATATAACTACATATTCTTATCAGCTAAACGCCCCTGAGAAGCAACTGTGAAAAGAATGCAATGAATACACAGGCTACTGCGAGCGAGGTTGAATAGTGAACAACCCCCATTCAAAAAAGACCCGAGAAAACTTTTCCAATCTCTGTAATATTTATTAGTTGAGTTTGGTGAAGATAAAACTGTTTACAACTCGATTTAGACAATTGATTAAGACCCGGCGGAAACAACAAAGTGAGAGGGTTATAAAAACTTCTAAATTAGAAACAAAGATTAAGTAGCTTAAGCGAAGAGGAGACTTGAGAACTCGTTTGTTGACTCTGAGTAATTATTTAACTTGCCACCGAGCTCTATAATATTATAAATTGTAATTGATCTTAAGTGGTAGGAGGAGTACTTTTAAACCACAACTTTTATTTGTGAATTCTATTTATTGGTGATTACCTGAACTTGTCACTTACCAATCATCATGTAAATCACAACACTTCGTTTAATGATTTGTTTCTGAATTTTAAAGATGGACTTTCAAAATTGTAAGGGGTATACAAATCAGCTAAAACAACTCCAAGCCTCAACTCAACCCTCCAGCTCCACTCCACAACAAGATACAAATTATTACAACAAACTGCTATTCTGGTATTCTAGTACTATTCTAACTTGGCTATTCTGGTGTCTTGGTGCATTGTTTTTGTTGTTGTTTTTTTAGTGTTCAAGACCCTCTCTAAGTAGTAATTCAAATTGTGCCATTGGCTTTAGATAATGAAGTAACGAAAATACCTACACAATATACAATAATTAGAGTACAACATTAAATAAATTAATTTATAATAGGATATTTTGTGCTTCTGAGTGTAAGTACAGTACAAAGTTACTTTTCTTGGGTGTATTGGTAAATGGTACTATCCCATTTATATGGACTAGCTGCAACAAATTAAAACTAAAAAAAAGCCAAGCTGAAATAGCTTAAACTATTTTTAGACCGACAATATCGATAGTTATAATATGGGAATGGAATAGGAAAGATAGGACACGGGACGCTATTGCAACATTTCAGGCTTCTGAGACTCTGATTTTGGGTGCGAGGTGATATTGTTATGTAGCATTGATATTTGTATGTAAAGGGTGTCCCAATAAGAACGCCGGATTTGAAATGTTAACAAACCATATATTTTCATGCTAA
Organism: Macrosteles quadrilineatus; assembly: GCF_028750875.1. Taxonomy (NCBI): domain Eukaryota; kingdom Metazoa; phylum Arthropoda; class Insecta; order Hemiptera; family Cicadellidae; genus Macrosteles; species Macrosteles quadrilineatus. Next base: position 1,581,428 of record NW_026542596.1, read on the forward strand.
ATTTACAATATAAAACATGAATCTTAAAGCATAGTATCTCCGATTAGTAATTGAGTATTATGTCTTGTAAGTGCCAACCTGCTGAATACTGACAGGCCCGACATCTCTTGACAAAGTTTTCCATCACTTTTTCACACACTTCCTGTTGAATTCCATTAATGGCACGAATCATTTCCTCCTTCAAGTCTTGGATTGGTTGAGGATTATTGGCGAAAACAAGCGACTTTAAATATCCCCAGAATGGAACTGAGCCAATTTATTCGAACTTAGAAATCAATCTTCGGACAGATGGATCATTTGGTGCACTGTCCCGGCCGTAAATAGCGCGCAGCTTCCGTACTTGTAGTGCACTTTATCTATGACCAAGCGTTGATCCGTCGTGTAGCGATTCATGACTACAAATGGGACCTAATACTGATAACATCGCTGATAATTTGGGAATTTCTATTGAAATACAGATAAGGATAAGACGCTCCTCAAATCCGGCGTTCTTACTGGGACACCCTTTAGTAAATAAATGTTAAACATTTTCTGAATATACCTACATGGGTTATAGTTTTTTTTTATTATTATTATATATAGATGCGCTTATTTCTAAGGGATTATTGTTGATAGCTTAATCTGTGAAACGGTTTTAAAGATGATGTTATCGTTATTGCTTACGGTTTCTAAAAGTTATAAATGAAGCTAACAGAATGGTTTGCGATTGGCATAGAAAGTATTATTTTTGTGAGGTATTATAGTAGTATTTTGAATAATACAATATATTAGTCTCATTGTTTAATTCATAATCATCTATAGAGCAGAGCATTAAACTTAATTTCTTGTTTAATGCTGAGTGAAGTGAATTTTCACAATACTAATGTAAAGATATTAGGAGAAAGAATAAAATACTAATCACCAAACTAACTGTTTCACAAAAGTGTAAATACTAAGCCTAGGACTACAAAAAAGACGCCGAATAATCTATTTTGTATGATGAGAGATTTCCTAAAACAAATTTCAAAAGTGGTGCAAAACATTTTTTATTTTACCTAGAAAGTAGTAATGTATTGCATTAATGGTGCAATTTACTTAAAATCAGATAAACACAGACGCTTTTGTAAGGTAAAAGAATAACAGGAAAAGTTTTAAATTGGTTCTTAAAATGATGTACGTTTAAACAGTGAGCCAACTCGATTAGTATCAGTTTGCTTCTTTCATAGGAGTGTAATGCTTTTTAGCTTGACAACTCTTATTGGTTCTCCGATAGACTGTCAAAATTGATATTCGAACCTAAATAACTGTTGAGTAGCAATGATTTTTCATTAGATTAAATGTTTGCAAATTACTCTCAATAAAAAAAATCAAACATTTATTTACTATGTAAGAGTAGGGAATTGCTACTTTCCTTGGAAAATTGTGTAAAAACCACAATTTTGTTTGTGTCATGATACATTTTTGGTTGTCATCTAGTACTATACATACCAAATGCACTTCCTGCGATTTTCTTTTCGTCAATATTTGAAATTCATAAGCTTTAATACTTAATACTTTAAACTTTTCAATCAAATGGCGACCATACAAAGTAGGTTTGTTAAGCCAAGTATGAATGGAGATGAGTGTAGAATGAGTGGCGCGATCTTGTAGTCTTGTTAGTGACTAAGGCTGACATATTCCTTAGACAAAGCTGTTAATTAATAGCCCATACAGCTAATGACAACTAAGGGACCTACAGCTTATAGTGGAATCTGAACCACATTTTTCCTTGGTATATAAGAATTGGTCTAATTATCAGGATAGCACTGCGGATAGTCGTAATACCCACTCGTGCGGACGTTAATCCACACCAGGGAGTATCGCATCCACAGTGCATGCCTACAAATATCCACAATTCGTGACCTCTTAGTAGCTGGATTACAGGACGACGCCACCCGTCCCAGTCATACTACTACATATTCTAAATCCCCTATTTTAACCCTTCTTTTTCACACTCCATTCACGTCATCCCAATTGTTTGTCCATTATCGCTCTTCCCTCACGACAACCTGGTGCGTGTGAACACTGTAAACTACAGTAGTTGAATCAAAGAATAGTGATTCAAAAGTATAATCAGTCTACATTCAATGAACAGATGATAAAACAAATTTAAAAGGAACTCAGAAGGATATATAACGAGTGTGTTTATAAACAAAATTAATTTTTGAGAATATATGTTAATTGTAAGAATATGGTGCGGAAAATGAGGCTCTTTTAAGTTATTTTTCTCCCTCCTATTTGACAAAAATCTGTATTAGCGTGGCTCAAGATCATTTGCATCTTTGTCGCAACTTTACTTATAAACTTCAAAACTGCAAATTCTTAGACAAAACAGCCATTATCAACCCGTATTTTTCACTTTTAGTATACTTACCATTAACACACTATTACCACCACAAAGGTTTCCTTCCCAAAGTAGTTTGAAAATATTTTAATCAAAACATTTTTTGATTGCGTTCACAAAATTTTTTTCCGTTTACTTTCTGCAATAAAACAGCTTGTCAATATTTTAACACATGTTTTTAAATCTACATGTTTTTATTTACTTAATTATTGTTTTTATTTTTACCAACTTAAACATCTAGTGCAACGGTATATTAGTTAGGCTATCGGTAAGCTATTCTGAATTTAATTAGTGATTTAAAATCTTACGCAATCCTGACAGATATTGTTTCTCGCCACAAAAAAGCCGGAAAAGGACACTCAACAAAAAACCCGCTGCACATTGAAAAACGGTACCGGTTTTTAAAACCCGTGTGGCGGCCATCGTGGTGGCAAGGCCAATGTGTTGTTCAGTGCTTCAAATCAGCTGATCGTCCTATTATCACACGGCGTGTCTCCTCAAGGTCACCGGGACAGTGTTGCCAACATCACGGAAGCAGCGTTGCCAACCTAACAGCAGACAGTGTTTACTCATCATGTTGGGAAGACTGTGGCAGCTGTTTTGTGAGTGGTTGGACATTCTGCAACGTTTTTTTACAGCATCCTGTTGTCCTGGATTGAACAGTTTTGACACAGAAGATGAAGAAGAGGAGGAAGAAAATCTTTTGGAAAGCCCAGTGGACAAGACTGACAAAAAAGACTAAATAGTGAAGTGCGCTCCTAACGTTCGTTATCTAGTGAAATTTTCAATCCTGTTAATACATTTTAAAACTATTTAAACGTGTTTTGCCGAAATTTAATATGAAATGTTGTCCCCATGTTTTGCCGAAAATGAGTTACCAAATTGCTAAGTCATCTAGGAAGGAGGCCTCGATTGTTGGTATGCTAATGATTTATACTTACGTAGTTGCTTAGTCAAGTAGTTGTTTGGCTTAGTTCATTTGTTTACTAAAGTGTATCGTAAAAGTAAAACTGAAAGTGTAAAATTTGTTGACACGACTACTGTTTCTTCTCAGTTTTGAAAAATCCACGTTTATTTCCCTTTTTATTTGCTCAGAAACCTGTAAACTATTTAATGAATACAATTTACTGTAGTGAAAATAAACTTTAAGTGCCTTATCATAATCTATCTTAACCTAACTTTAGCACGGTATATAAACTGAGAAATATAGTCTGAATTTAGTTAGGACATTGAGATGTTTCTTTCCCTTGCCCAAAGTAGGCTAAATAATAATTATCGAATTATTTATTGTCATACGGTTATAACAAATTAACTTGAAGAAAAGACCTGTATAGGTAATATAGGTTAAAAATAAAACACAGAGTTTAACTTGTTGAAAACATTAGAGAATTTCCAGGGTATTCTAAAATCGACCTTTTAGGTATCACCATTATAGTTACAGAATTACTTTTTTTCGCCTATAGGTTCATATTTTGATTGATTTCATATGTGTACAATCCTTGAATGTGCATACAACTATGCGTTCAATGTACCTATGTAATAAAACTCAGAAACTATATCCAATATCACTGTGTAAGTTGTCTTACAAATTTGCATTATTTTAACCACGTAAAATAACTATACGTAACGAAACATTTAGGCTACCTAATTTCCCTTACCAATGTGACAAGTTTGATTGAATCCTAATATAATTTTAAGTGACATGCAATAAGGTTATTATTTAAATTTTTAACAGGTTAATGATGATGATGACTTCAACAAAAGTCAATAACAACTATAATAATATTAGTATGATCTCATAACAAAATAGCAATCATTATCGACGAGAATATAATAATAACCTATAAATAACCTGACAACAAAATAATGACAGAACCATAACAATGCCCATTAGTTAACAACGAATTACACTTACAACCTAATACCTAATTACTTGGGCTACTTAATACCTAGCTATTCTGTGTAACTTGTGGCTATCAGGAAAAGGTAAAAGCATGAGACTTTATGAATATAGGTACCTAGAGGCATTTTAACAATACAGTATAACTATTCATACTTTACCACAAGACTAAGTTTTGTTTCTACATTTGGAATAGCATTAGGTATATAGGTATTTCTTTTGGGTATAAAGTTTATTTTTGACGATGGTGAGCTTATTTTATCCAAGAGAATTATTGTAGACGTTTTCCATAACGATTAATTGAAATATTGTAAACGCCTTGTTTTTGTGTACTTGCTTGTGCGTAGATGAAATGCATTACTTATCTAAACTTCTAGTAGCCTATACAAAGTAAACGATTACAGTATGCATAGCAAATGCTTAATCTAACGTCATTGCATGTTGTAGGCCTATTCAACCAAAGTATCCAAAGTCAATGCTTGTTGTTAGCTACTGCGAGAACACGTGATAAGATGATTGCTGCAGTTTATAATCGGACATAAATGATTCCCATCCTAATCGCTTGGTAATTCTCTGGGGGTTTCCAGCCGTCTGTTTGAAGGCCTTTGAAATGTATTTTTATATCATGATTACGTCCTCATCTCTCACACTGCTGGTTTGGTTATGGTTAAAGCAAGAATATTCCTTGTACTAATAACATACCTCGTCACAGGACATTATTGGGGATTAAACGTTAAATGTTTTTATACAACGTCAAAGTATTCATGTCTGGCATTGCTATTTGTTACGTACTGTAGTGTCAAACATATCCCACACAGCAAATATGCTGTCTAAATTATTGGTTGCTTGATTTTGAAACATTTGCGAACACTAGAAACATAAACTCAACTGAAATGCTAGGTGATGAATTGAGTAAGATCATAGAGTGTCAGCCGTGCTGCGGTTACCATAGGTTCTGGCGCACAACGCCGTGAGCGGCATGTAGTTAACGGCATACGCGCTACGTAACTACACAGCGCGGCGCTCCCAGCGGTATGCGTCAGAACCTTTGGTAACCATGGTAACCGCAGCACCGCCGACAGTGTATTATTTAATTCTTTTTGTCCATGGTAAGATGCACTGGCTAGCCTTGTTAATATGCTAAAGATCAGCTGTTTCTTCAGCCAGAACCATTTGTGTAAACCAACCTTGTGAGAAACCTAACTGGGCCCAATTCAAATCATAAAACAGCTACTGCCTTTATTCAGAATTGAACCGGCGACCGTTTTATAACCAGGAAAGCACTACAGTGTATGCACTCTCCTAACCAGGTATAAGAGGTCTTTCAAAGATTGATCTAATGGGGAACATATTTTTTGTCATTGAGTAAACATATTGCATCAACTATTGAGTATAAAACTGTTTTGTTGAGGTATCTTGTAAAAATCATTCCTTTATGGGATACAAATATAACATAGTATGAGGGTATGTCTGCGACTTCAATGACACGATATGATTATTCTAATAATGCAGAACTAATTTTGTCTGATATATTAAGCAGGAAACTCCTAAAAATACTATTTAAAACCCAAAATACGTGTCAATGCTGTTGATACAATAGTTTGTTTTGAATGTCTGAAAATAAGCCGTAGAACGAACGATTGTGCTTCACTAGCTTTGCCTGATATGGTTAGCTCGACCCTACAACTACTAATTGACTATAAAGGTATTAATTAACATAGTCAATGCAACCCATACAGTGGTGCTAAACATTTGGAGTAGAGAGATGATCTTTGCGTTGGACGATGTGAATTTTTTTTCTGCAAACAATTTATTAGACTGTTTACATTTGGCTAATCTCCAAGAGCCACAGATATATTTGAAATTCCTATATTTTGTAACTGTTAGCCCTACTACTTTCAAAACAGCACTATATAACTGTTGTTAATAAACATAGTTATACAAGAATTGCTAATTAAATCTACTACAAATTGGTTTCATATAAAATAACTGAACTAAGTAATCAACAAACTACAAACACGGCAATAATAGAACTGCTGCTAACGCATGGCGCACTACAACGCACGTTGAGAAGCTAATGTTCGTTGAGGATGGTCTACCACCTACTGCAGGCGCTATGCTTGCAATGTGATGTGTGCTGCTTTTCAACCTTTACCACCAATGCGTGCAAGCAACTAGCTTATAGATCTGCTAAGTTAATTTCCTCTATACTACGTTCCTTGGAGTTAAATCAAAATGCATACATTGTAAAGTTCCACTGTTGATAATTTGTTATCTTTGTAGATTTGTAACCTGTTAGCAATCATCTTAAAATAACATATGTCTCCAGATTTTTTAGTGTTACTAAATTCATTTTCGACATACTGTAGCAAAAAAAGCCGTTTTCAATGCAAATGCGTTGCGGTTCTAAATTAGCATTTTACAGGAAGTAAAAATCTATTGTCAACTCAGTTGCCAATTTCGATTGTAAACAAGTGCATATTGAAAGTATATATCGATTGTTTAATCGATTGTGGTTAGTTGTTGCATTATTGTGATTAGTTCGACATACCGATATTATAATGTACATGTACACTAACACAATCTTAATAGACGAAACGATTGAATCACTTACCAAACAGCTGCTTGTTTTCACTAGCAAATTAAATAAAAAACAAGCTAAAAGTAGTGTTGAGATGTTTTCTTTAGATTAAAACTATTTCAGTTTTGTTAAAATAATAGTTTGTTTAAATAATGGTGCAAAACTAGGAAAAATATAGCAGTGTCTACTTGAGCTCGGGCCAAAAGGCCCTAGTGATGAAATATTGTACGAACTTTTACTTCTACTGACAAAACCAATTAATTACAAAAAGTAATTTTACTGTTACCTTACACTAATTTAATAAAATGACAAAAATGTGTGAACCTTGGACAATACAAGACGATCATGTTCATTTCATACGTTGTTACATTTAGAGGATATTCAGCTCTGGGGGATTAAAACTACAAATTGTTATATAACATAACAACATTGCAATGACGCATTGCTGGGTATGGTGTTATGGTTCTTACATTTGACTTACCTGTTATTTTATTTTCAGCTCATGGAATCTCCGTCGTTGAGCGCCCTCCGAGTCTTCGCTCTCTGTCCAACTCTGTCCTGGTCACTTGATGACGATCACGCAGACCACACTTTCTGTCACTTTTGTACTTATTTATTTGTGAATTGTTTTGTTACGATGTCTTAAATACATTGTTTTGTTTTGTAACTGTTAACTTGATTCCTCATTCAAATTTGTTGGTTATTTAACAACAAGCATTGAGTATACACGTTACATGTATACTCCATGCAACAAGCCAATATAATAAATACATCGCTGTTTCAGTTAATCACAAATTACATTTTTAGTGTTATTGATGTTTTAGTGAAATTATTTGTCCTTCATTAATAAAATAGTTCAAGAATTTTCAAATACTCAGTACTCGCTCCAATAATTCCAAGTTACTAATTTGGATGTTTAATTAAATTGACTGTATTTGCTAGAGAATACTATATAGTAATATGCACATCGTGTCGATAGAATTTTGTTTGGTGCTACGAACTGTACGTGTTGAATCTTAAAACAATAAGTGTTAAAAAATGGATTTTTTATACTTGATAGACCATGGGTTGGAAATTGTATTTAGTTTAAAGTCTCACCCCAAGACTTTTACAAGGTATAATCTCAATTTGTTGTTAACTTTTAAATCTTAAGTCATTATTTGAAATGAAAGGTAGGTAATATTAATTGGTATAAACAAAACTTATAGCATTTAGTAAACGTAGTGATTTACAAAATGTATCCCGTATAATAACTAAAATAAGTTGAATGGTAAATCAAGTGCAGAAAATTGTTTATCGTCAGATTAAATGTTGATACCAGTTTTCAACTTCGTGTTTCCATCGTAAATTTTGATAAATCGCCCAAACATCTCATCGGAGACTCAAATTGACAAGGATTGGCTGTCAAAAGTACATTAGACGTTGTCATTCCCGCTTCTTCAATCAAAATGTCGAGAAAAAGAGGAGAAATGTATTCTGTTACCGGTATCAGGATGGTTATAAAATACTGTTCAAGAGTTACGATTCTGAAATTAAATCAGTTTGGGATGCATGGAGAGACACTTCAAGTGATATTTTTTTATGCAACTTTCAGTTGACGGTATTGTATGTATATTCCTCAAAATTTGTTTTTGATTAATTTATTATAATCTTACATGTGCAAAGAGAATGACTGGTTATCGTAATGATGTCTAAAAAACATAAAAAAAAAATTACAACTGGTAGGCCTAGTTAAAAGTCCACCAACGAACGCATACAGTAGGTCTAGGTATATATTCATTCTATTTAATACTTAACTGACGTACTGGGGAGTTAGAAATAAAAACGTACATTTAAAAAAAGTATATTTAATATAACTCACATGATGTTCTTTAAAATTCATAGAATTTATCTAAATGTTGTTATGATTCCACATAAGTGATCATAGCTCTTTGGTTTAACATTATTTAATTTCATAATTATGGTAGGGCCTATAATACAAATCTCAAGAATCAGAAGTCACCTTAATCCACCATAAGGCTTCAAAAATTAATAAAAACGTCATTTTGGCAACAAATGCTGTGTTGTTCGAAAATAATACCTGAAACAATAATTTATTGTTATAAATTTAGTTGTTTACAGACTGGAAGACTAAATCTCAAAGAGCATTAGACCTACGCCAGATACGTCTACGCACTTTTAATTTTATAAATATCTGGTCAAATGTTTGTCTTTACGTGTTTTGTCCATGTACGTTTGTATATTTTCCTATTATTTTTTTGCAAAAAACTACGTGTTTTAAGTGACACCCTTGTGGCCTCTGAGAGTCGAACCCGGTAACCTATACAAGATACAATAATCACGCCGGCAGTTACTGTACTAAAAACCAATATTTGATTTTTAATTCTGAGGGTGTCAGATATAAGGGAAATTTTCATACTTACCATAGTACAAGTATAGCTTTTATATAGTTATCAGTAACCAAAATGGTAGAAGCCGAGAGTGTTTTTAGCTTAAAATATAATTTTTACTTCCCTTTACTGATGGGAACACTATGTATGTAACTATTTTAATCACTCCAACAATAATTATCTATACACGAATATTGTCTCAATTGCAGGTAAAAATAATGACGATGCTTGATGGTCAATGACTAAATAAAATAATTTATAACCCTGACTCTGCTCAATTTTGTGATCGACACTGCGATTGCCACCAAGTATATTTTATGTACTATCATACTTATCACTTTTATTTAATGTAATATTATCTAAAACTCTATTTTCTCTATTTGTTAATGTCACTGAGATAGCTGATAGCTATTCTACTGTACATATTACAACGAGTAAATCAAATCAAATCAAATCCATTTATTTGCATCAACTTTATAAATACATGTATAGCAACGTCATACAATTTCATCACAGTATATCCATTAACCTACTTAATATGATCTACAAATTCTTTGACCTAATACACACATAAATCACACAAAATCTTTCTAATAGTAAATTGTTGTATTTCAAGACATTTAATGTGAGCAGGTAACATAATATACAATCTTTTGCCAAATTCACTAAAGTTATTGAATGTGGTCATAAAATTACATTGGTTTGGACGGAGAAAAGTGTTTTGTCTGGTAAAATGGTTATGAACTGAATCATTTGTAGGGAACTCTCTAATATTATTTTTAATATTCAGTAAACAATCTAAAATGTACAGAGAAGTGACAGTTAAAATTCCAAGTTTCTTGAATAATGGCTTACAATGTGTTTCACTGTCAAGATTGAATATTGCCCTAACAGCTTTCTTTTGCAACAGTTTCAGCTTCCAGTTTCAGTTTCAGTTTAGTTTAGTATTATATCTGTTGGGCTTGAGAGTTAAGACTTGCCGTATTCAAAATCAAAGGAAACACTAAATTATTACATCAGCACACTATCTGATGGACTTTTTCACCTTCTTTAATTATTATTCAAAAGCAGGACACAACTTAAACATAAACATTTTATATCCACGTATATTCATAATCAAAGATTAAACTCACCTAAGCCAAGGGTCTACATCTCCCTCCAGAATCTCTCGCGAACGAAGCTTCACACATCCTTGGAGGGACGTCTATCAGTCTAGGCAGAGCCACCATGGGGTCCTGTTCTTGAGGGTTCCACTGGGGCGGAGCCCTAGACACCAAAAAGCACGCTGTGACCCCTTGTCCGGCCAAGAGCAGCAGAAGGTAGGCGAGGAACATTGCGTAGTCTGTTTGTTGTTGACAGCTGACAGTGCAATGTACAAATCAGCTGTTTTACGTTTGCGGCGGTTGTCATTGTTTTGATTCTGATGCTAAACTTTGTTACTCCAATGTGTAATCAATACGGATATTAGCATGGGTCAAAGATTTAGGTTCTCATTCTTATAAATCAGCTAAGGACGATTTTATTATTAATTTCGTCCGGTGCACTGTAGAGGTTGTGTTTTGTTTACAATTTATTTCTTGTAATTGCAGTCGTTTAACAAATACAGGGTGATTCCAACCATATGCTACACTATTGAGGCTTAGATATTTTTTTGTTTGTTTTAGTGGTTTGAATACCAGAAAACAGGGAACTTTTTTACTATTTTTAATGTTCAAGCTGAAACAAAAATACAACTTTTGCTTAATACATGCCGACTTTCCATGTTTTAAATGTTAAAGACACCACGCTTTGTAGTCTTCAAACTACTAAAGCGTACATAAGCAGACATAAAGCTCAATGGTGTAGCATATGGTTGGAAAGCTTATAAAATGGCGCAATTTTTAAAATATTCCGACACTTTCTTGTATACAGAGTGTGAAAAATGCAATAGACCATTTTTTTTTTAATTTTTATCAAACATCTTACTTTTTATCTTTCAGGCATTACTAAGCATTACTTAAGGATGGTTCGTGTCAAGTTTGGTGCATATCCAAATGGATTTCGCCCCAGAGGGGTTTAGGGGGTCCAATGTCAGATATTTGAAACTACAATGTTTACAAATGAATATCATTTAAAAGCATCTGTTTACTTTCTGTTTAGCAACTTTTTGTAGTCTTGATTAATCACAACATTCTGTATTAGTCATGATTTGAAATAGTGCCACACCGTTACCATAGAATGCAGCACAGAAAACTATCTTACTACTCGGATAATCTAAGTCCAAATATATTAAGCCACAATTGCAGCTCACCCGTGCATTCAGCAACGTTTAAATGCTCCACCATTAAATATGCCGATCCGTCAAAAGGGCTCCACCCCAAAGGGTTTTAAGGCACAGTGTTAGTCAGCGAATTTCAAATCGATATTTCAATGTTTTTCACATGATCAAAGATCGAATATAAAATATCGATTATCATTATTTTATATTCCAACAATTGTTGACAAAACATAAGATGTTGGTCTACCTTTAGTGACATATTTTCATGTAATATGAACCCCGCTGACGAGGTTAACGCATGCCTAAAAGCATATTACTTATGGTACTACGTTGAATGATAACTCTTTAAACGAACATGCGTGTACAATTACTGAAAGAAGCAATTGCAGAAACAATTTTCTTAACAGCTATTGGACCATATTTAATAACTAAATTGAAATAGACCAAATTACAAAAGAGATTTCGTTTTCCTTAATCTTCTACAAACTGCAACAAAATATTCAATCTGCTGTAGAAAATGCATTCCCAGACTTATCAACAAATTTCAAAGATCCAGAGTGGGTTTGTGAAGGTGCAATTTTGGCCCCTAAAATGATAATATCGTCTATAGTTGTGTGCTCAAGAGCCATATCCTTTTTTCCAGATAGAAGACTTACAGGTTTAATTGGGTTCCCAACCACTGGGTAGTATACAATGAAAGTGCCAGTGAAAGATAGTATTTGTACTGAGACTTATTGGGCAGAATACTGCATTTCATCACTAATATACAATATGCAACATTATCAAAACAAACAGCAAGTCTGGCTACCGTAGAGGCATGATAGTGTCACACTTTCTATCTCGTTCGGATACTGAAAAATTCGCAAAGAAAACTGAAAAACTTTAATTGGGTATCTTTATTATACAACACAAAAGCGTTTTATGCTCCTATGACTATTTCTCCTACAATTTTGAAGAAGTCATGTTGGGGACAATTGCTATCACGTGTCTTCTTGAAGTTCTCGTACGACTCTTGGTTAGTGAACGCCTCAGCATTCAGTAAGAATGGTGACGCAGCATTGGTAAAGGTCAAGTACGGTCCGTTTCTGAAAACATAAATGTTTTAAAATTTATTACTTTCTTAAACTCACTGTCAGGTCATTTGTACTCATAATTTTAAACACCTTCATGATTTGGAAATAATACATTTAATGTAGGCTAAAACGTAATTTAACGTTTATCAAAACTCTTCATTTTTAGCGTAATAGGACCTCAGCAGTACATTTTTGAATGTTTTATGACTTAAAATATGGGAAATTGATCAAACGATTGATAAAATTATAAGACGATGCTGCGATTACGTGCCAGGTGCGACCGTGCCGGATGCGACCTAGCAGAAATCGTGCCAGTAGCGACCCTGCTAGTAGTGAGAGTGCAACTAGCGACCCATTTGAGAGATGATATTTTACAATGTTTTTTTTTTTCAAACATATATTAATATACTACTTTACTATTTGCACATAAACAAACCCTATACACGTTACAATAATATGTACCAGAGTCGATTAGAATCTTTATTTTCCAGCTGCTACATCGAGAAGGTTGGGGGTTGGACTTGACGCAACCCTTTTTACATGCTTTTAAAATTTTTTTCTCTAAAACATCAGGTCATCAAACAGTACTGTATATGCAATCAATTCGTTCCCTTTTCGTGCCTTGTGCTGCTTATTTTTTCTTGCATTGTGTGCTTATTTTAACTAATTTGCATGGCTTGATGCGTTCAAACACTTCTTAAGTTCTCATCCCCTGTAGAAGCAAACATAAGTACTCACTAAACCTAATCCGAATCACACTGTTAATCTACAAGTTAATCGAACATCGTTAACATGAGCGATTGTAATTGACATTCTTTGAAAATCATATTAGTGTTTCATATTAGTGGTCGATAAAAGTACATACTGTCGTATGGATTTCGTACTATCGTTATGTTATTTTAATAGGGAATAAATCTAGCATTTTAAAGGAAATGTTGTAGTGAAAATCTAATCAGGCCAATAGAAATTCGCTTAGCAGGTTTACAGCAGTGTAAGCTTTTTGAATTTAATGTTTGAGCTGGATTTAAAATAAGAATTTACACTGAACGTACTTTACAGAATTATAGAGATTCGTGAGCGTAAATAGTAGAATTCCTGAGGCAAAGGATAAAAAAAGAAACTTTAAACTAAGCTTTACTATGGTGGTTTTGAGTGAGGGGTCTTCCTGTCAAGGTAATTTTTTGCATTCACGATATCAACCTCATCCAGTTAACATGGCCTGAGCTAACCGATGATCATTTGTCTATTAATGTTTGTAACCTAGTTGGTAACAGCAGCTTACACTCCTTCAGTGGGTCTTTCCCCGAAGTCAGCGAGAGTTTCCATCGTGGGCATCATACATGAGTTTCCCACATACTCATCGAAGCCTTGGCAAGGGAAAGCCTTCAACGGCTTCTTGTCTGCCACCGTTTCCGCGTAAAACTTGACAGCTCGCAGATGCGAACAGCTGGTGTCTGAAATGATGGGTCAAATCACAGGAAAAATGCCATCGTTATTTTGTTGTATATTTTAGTAATATATTAAAAAAGATATTAGCAAAGATTTACACTATATCGATTATACTTAAGGGTCAGCTAAGGAAAGTTTGAGGTTGTGGGTTTCTCCAGCAATTAAAGAGGGCATTATTTTAAAAATTGGTTTCATTTCAGCCAAATAAAAAAATCATATTGTATTAACAAATTTTCTCTAGCTGTTATTTAAGCCATAAAAAAGACTTCGATAAATATATTCCAAAATAGTAAATCACCCGATATGCTTACCGGATACTAAACACATACCAACGTATAATTTAGATTTTACTATAATAGTCCAGAGTAATAGGGGATGGATTCTTGGAAGATTGGAGTTAAAATAATTATTATATCTTACTAATATTATAAATGTGAAAGTATGTGTGTTTGTTTGTTTGGCATGATAGTAGCTCACATTCCCGATTAACATATAAACCTATTCATATCTAAAAAATTCTTTCGGGCTCCGCCCCATTGGCTCTGGAGTTTTCCATGTTAACCTTATAAATATTCATATTTAAAAGGATTAAATAATTTTGTCAGCTGTTCTAACAAAACAAGTTGGTTCTATGATATTTAATAACATTAAAAAGTTATAATGTTTACCAACAGGGTGCAACACTATTATTTTTTTAGTATTTATGACAACAGCTTTATGAGCTAAGCAACAAAAAGCTGTGATACTCAATGAGAACCGTCTAAGTAGGATATTTTACAGTTATATTTATGTTTTTCACTTAATAAATAATTTGTGTTATTGTAAGAATTTTTGATAGTTTACTTTTTTCTATCGTTAGGCACAGTGGTAGGACATTATGGCTATCACAGATGTGTTATACTATATAGGTGTTACCGTAATTAGAACCAAATTTTCTCAAACCGTGTCCTCCCCAATTGCAAACGTAAAGTACGAGTATAACACTGCAATGAGAATTTTATACGTACGCCAAACCCACGAATGACAGGTACTCTGCTAGTATATATATATATATATATATATATATATATATATATATATATATATAACAGAAGATTGAGAAAAAATGGAGTTGTAATGCATCTTGCCTTCTAATAGTCACCAACCTCTCACAATTTGTTTAAGAATGCTTTCTAGTAAAAACGTCGTATGGTACGTTTAGATCATGTTTCTATCGTATTGTGCGATTTTTTAGAACGCTCCCTACTCACCCCCCTGCTACAGCGATTT
Organism: Macrosteles quadrilineatus; assembly: GCF_028750875.1. Lineage (NCBI taxonomy): Eukaryota > Metazoa > Arthropoda > Insecta > Hemiptera > Cicadellidae > Macrosteles > Macrosteles quadrilineatus. Next base: position 1,596,709 of record NW_026542596.1, read on the forward strand.
TGAGCACCTGCTAGGAGGGTGACAACATTGGTTTTGATCATCTCCAAGAAGCCCCAAACAACAATTAGAAACCAAATGCGTTACACTTCTAGTGTATGCTCAGCCCCTCCACCCCTATAAGTTCTTGTCTATAGGCCTAAGATGAGAAGTCTACCTCAATTCAATACCTATGTATAGCGATAAGCAGTGAGTTTTGTTACAGTAGTCATCCACGAATTCAACACTAGTTACTACATTTATTTGTCCTCATACTCGGCTCACGATGTCACAACATTGGAGGAAAAGACATTAACGACACCATCAGTGTAAAGTAACTTTATACGATTTATATCGTTTTACACTGTATACATCTCATTAGGTCAGATGATATTACTGCTGTTATATTGAAAGACATTTTTAATTATGTAGCTGATTTCTGGAATATGTGTGCTGATGAGGTGAATTAAACATTTGTTTACGGGATATGAGTTTACCCAAGGCCCCACTAGAAAAAACAGGCCATGTTGTAGCGCGGGCAGCGCAACACTACGTCACACTGGTGGATAGCTGTACTAAAATCTTACCATTAAAATTTGACAAACACTCAAACAGCCAGCTTATATACCTAAAACATATGGGATATGACAGTGAATCTATTAATGAATCTATATACTAATGTGACGTCATGGATCCTGCAGCATGGCCTGTTTTTCTAGTGGGGCCTTGGTTTACCTCAAATAATCATAAATTGAGATGTTAATTGGAGTTTAATTTGACGCTGGTTTGGAATCTGCTAACATCAGAAAGCAAAGACATTATCGTCACAATAGGTTATAAATCCCACCTTCATACTTGTCATCGTTTTATCGTAAATGTGGTTGGCCACAGATTGATTACCTAAGATGACACACATCGGGAACACTTTCAAGTGACAGTGGAATAATGTCTTACCATAAAGACATTGACGAGATTGTAATGAATGACGGCGAAACCCTAGGTGAAAATAAGATTGTCTCAACTTGACGAATGCTCACCACAGCTGCACCCTGGCTGGTTCATCTCGTCGTTCAAGTAGAGATCCACAGTGCCACTGGCGTCATCTCTACCCTTCAGCCCATTGTTGGAATGCCAGACGGCGAAACCCTAGGTGCAAATAAGTTTGTCTCAACTTGACGAATGCTCACCACAGCTGCACCCTGGCTGGTTCATCTCGTCGTTCAAGTAGAGATCCACAGTGCCACTGGCGTCATCTCTACCCTTCAGCCCACTGTTGGAATGCCAAACGGTGAAACCCTAGGTGCAAATAAGATTGTCTCAACTTGACGAATGCTCACCACAGCTGCACCCTGGCTGGTTCATCTCGTCGTTCAAGTAGAGATCTACAGTGCCACTGGCGTCATCTCTACCCTTCAGCCCACTGTTGGAATGCCAGACGGCGAAACCCTAGGTGCAAATAAGATTGTCTCAACTTGACGAATGCTCACCACAGCTGCACCCTGGCTGGTTCATCTCGTCGTTCAAGTAGAGATCCACAGTGCCACTGGCGTCATTTCTATCCTTTAGCCCACTGTTGGAATGCCAAACGGTGAAACCCTAGGTGCAAATAAGATTGTCTCAACTTGACGAATGCTCACCACAGCTGCACCCTGGCTGGTTCATCTCGTCGTTCAAGTAGAGATCCACAGTGCCACTAGCGTCATCTCTACCCTTCAGCCCACTGTTTGAATGCCAAACGGTGAAACCCTAGGTGCAAATAAGATTGTCTCAACTTGACGAATGCTCACCACAGCTGCACCCTGGCTGGTTCATCTCGTCGTTCAAGTAGAGATCTACAGTGCCACTGGCGTCATCTCTACCCTTCAGCCCACTGTTGGAATGCCAGACGGCGAAACCCTAGATGCAAATAAGTTTGTCTCAACTTGTCGAATACTCACCACAGCTGCACCCTGGCTGGTTCATCTCGTCGTTCAAGTAGAGATCCACAGTGCCACTGGCGTCATCTCTACCCTTCAGCCCACTGTTGGAATGCCAGACGGCGAAACCCTAGGTGCAAATAAGTTTGTCTCAACTTGACGAATGCTCACCACAGCTGCACCCTGGCTGGTTCATCTCGTCGTTCAAGTAAAGATCCACAGTGCCACTAGCGTCATCTCTACCCTTCAGCCCACTGTTGGAATGCCAGACGGCGAAACCCTAGGTGCAAATAAGTTTGTCTCAACTTGACGAATACTCACCACAGCTGCACCCTGGCTGGTTCATCTCATCGTTCAAGTAGAGGTCCACAGTGCCACTAGCGTCATCTCTACCCTTCAGCCCACTGTTGGAATGCCAGACGGCGAAACCCTAGGTGCAAATAAGTTTGTCTCAACTTGACGAATACTCACCACAGCTGCACCCTGGCTGGTTCATCTCATCGTTCAAGTAGAGGTCCACAGTGCCACTAGCGTCATCTCTACCCTTCAGCCCACTGTTGGAATGCCAGACGGCGAAACCCTAGGTGCAAATAAGTTTGTCTCAACTTGACGAATACTCACCACAGCTGCACCCTGGCTGGTTCATCTCATCGTTCAAGTAGAGGTCCACAGTGCCACTGGCGTCATCTCTACCCTTCAGCCCACTGTTGGAATGCCAGACGGCGAAACCCTAGGTGCAAATAAGTTTGTCTCAACTTGACGAATACTCACCACAGCTGCACCCTGGCTGGTTCATCTCGTCGTTCAAGTAGAGGTCCACAGTGCCACTGGCGTCATCTCTACCCTTCAGCCCACTGTTGGAATGCCAGACGTCGAAACCCTAGGTGCAAATAAGTTTGTCTCAACTTGACGAATACTCACCACAGCTGCACCCTGGCTGGTTCATCTCATCGTTCAAGTAGAGGTCCACAGTGCCACTGGCGTCATCTCTACCCTTCAGCCCACTGTTGGAATGCCAGACGGCGAAACCCTAGGTGCAAATAAGTTTGTCTCAACTTGACGAATGCTCACCACAGCTGCACCCTGGCTGGTTCATCTCGTCGTTCAAGTAAAGATCCACAGTACCACTAGCGTCATCTCTACCCTTCAGCCCACTGTTGGAATGCCAGACGGCGAAACCCTAGGTGCAAATAAGTTTGTCTCAACTTGACGAATACTCACCACAGCTGCACCCTGGCTGGTTCATCTCATCGTTCAAGTAGAGGTCCACAGTGCCACTGGCGTCATCTCTACCCTTCAGCCCACTGTTGGAATGCCAGACGGCGAAACCCTAGGTGCAAATAAGTTTGTCTCAACTTGACGAATACTCACCACAGCTGCACCCTGGCTGGTTCATCTCATCGTTCAAGTAGAGGTCCACAGTGCCACTAGCGTCATCTCTACCCTTCAGCCCACTGTTGGAATGCCAGACGTCGACCATGGTACCCCTGGGTCTGCGGAACAGATGTTTGTCGGAGTCAGAGAACAAGGGAAGAGCCGGGTCGAACTCTACAATAGTACAAATTTGTAAGTAGCAGTTTTAGAACGAATAGGGAAAGCAGAATATTGAAACAAAATTTGATAAGAAGAATTGGTAAAGGTAAGACCTTCGTTTGAATATGACCAATGTTTACCAGATCCAACCCCACTAGATTAAAAATACTAATTTAAAATTATAACAATAAAAACCATTCAAGACAACAAATCTTTGTCTTTTCAAAAATGATAACAAACCAACGAATATTTTGAGAAAACCCATTGCCAATGCACTACCAGCTCAAGGATGAATAGGTTCGGAATTGAAACACAATTGGCCACATTTTCGAGAATGGATTTTTTTTTACTAAACAATAGATAATAAATGTTTAGAAATATGACAGAAACATTTGCATAACTGTAAAGCCGCATTTATATATTACTTAACAAAAAATATCCAAAACATGTCATTATATCAATTATTGTCATCACTGGTAACAACATAAAAACTTTGAAAAAGGGCTGTAAGACTATGAATTTACACGTTGTAAATACTTTAAAACTATTGATAGCAACTAAATGTCATCAAACAAAAGATCTCTCTTTGGGTTCTGTATTCTTTTGTTTAAAAACCATGCTGCAAACTCCGGCTTGACTGAAGATTGTAAAATAACGAAGTTGAAGGGTCTCTTTACTAGATGATGAACTAGTAAGACTCTAATAGAATGATAGACTCTTTAAATCTTAGATACTAAATTTACATTGTTGTTTTGTCCGGAATTCAAATTATATTGAAAGGATTTTTTTTCGAATCTAATCGCTATTAATGTTAGAGTGTAAGTTTAATAACGTAATAGAAACGATAAAGCTTACGTGTCACTCTGGGCAAGTCAAGGTCTAGAGAGGCCCAGGCCACTACATGCGCTCCCATGCTATGGCCCAGCATGTGCATCTGTAAACAAAGTTTGTAGATATTATGTACTTGTAGTCAATGGCTATGTACGCATATGTAAAGCACAAAATGACAGTATACCGTCAACATGTGCATCTGTAAACAAAGTTTGTAGATATTATGTACTTGTAGTCAATGGCTATGTACGCATATGTAAAGCACAAAATGACAGTATACCGTCAACATGTGCATCTGTAAACAAGGTGTGTATATATTATGTACTTGTAGTCAATGGCTATGTACGCATATGTAAAGCACCTAATGACAGTATACCGTCAACATGTGCATCTGTAAACAAGGTGTGTATATATTATGTACTTGTAGTCAATGGCTATGTACGCATATGTAAAGCACCTAATGACAGTATACCGTCAACATGTGCATCTGTAAACAAGGTGTGTAGATATTATGTACTTGTAGTCAATGGCTATGTACGCATATGTAAAGCACCTAATTACAGTATACCGTCAACATGTGCATCTGTAAATAAGGTGTGTATATATTATGTACTTGTAGTCAATGGCTATGCACGCATATGTAAAGCACCTAATGACAGTATACCGTCAACATGTGCACTTGTAAACAAGGTTTGTACATATTATCATTGACTAGTCAAAGATATTATGTACTTTTAGTCAATGGCTATGTAGGACTATGTAAAGCACCAAATGTAAAGGGAACTGTATATATAAGTTGTAAAACATTTAAAAACTTTTAATTTTGTTTCAAGTTAGGTTGAAGCTATTGTATGGATGTATACACGTCGTTATCTTCAACATGAGCTTTTATCTTAAGATTACCCAATAAAAAAATACAATTACCTGTCCCAAGTCTGTACGTAATCGCTGCACTTGTTTTAAGAACTCCGCCACACACTTGCCTACTGTGGGGATACTGTAAGCTGCCTCGGTGTAGCAATGTTCTTTGCTGATTGGGCTCCAATCAACGGAGATTATGTTCATATCACCGCTCTTGAAGTATGCTGCAAGATTAACGTGCATTACAAATTTGATTCCAATGCCAATAATTGATAACATTGCTATTTACATTTATTCTAGTTTATTAATAAACGTGATTTTAAGCTATAAAGTAACACCTCTATTGTCTAATAAGATATTAGGAAACATCTAAACCTGTTGTAGACAGTTTAAAATAGATAAACTAGTTTATAACAATCACATTCTCTTCATAACTGTATTTCTTCATAGTAAATGAAATGGTGAATGAAATATCATCATCATCATTCTTTTATTGATTTTCCTTCAAGGGTACATCAAATAAATACATTTTCGAACTAAAAGTTAATGAAAAAAAGGTTGGTAAATTAGTTTTACTAATAACTAGGTAAATAAATAAGTATATAAATATTAACATGCAATAAATAATTCAATGAAAACCCCAATAAAATCACACAAATAAATATAAACATAGAATACCGGTAAAAGAATATGAAACACCTGCAGTGATAACTGAGCCAACATTCAAAATTAATTGTATTCAAACATGCATTAAAAGAAAGAGATCTGCATTGAAATTTTAAACGAGGTATTTAAGGGGGATTTGATTCAAGTGGTGGGGAGGGCTGCTGTATGTTGCCTGCGGGCCTTATTTTCCATTCATTCTCTAATATTTCAAAAAATATTTTCAAATGTTACGCAAACTCACGCAATGTCGACATAGCCTATTATTTTCCATAAACATACTGTCCATTCCACATTTGCCCATTCCATTGTACAGTCAATAAAATGCATGCCATCCATTCTCTATTTCCCTACACAGTACACGTTTCTATTTCCTGTCTCATCTTTCCTGCACAACCAGGTTCCTAATCTATATCTCGCTATCAGTGACCTCTGACTTGGTTCAAGTAAACAAACATACATTGCTCCTGACCTTGGCACTCCAATCATCCTTATCGCTTCTAAACTTTTCTTTGTCATCGCCTCAGTCCACAAATAAGAGTAACATGCATTCTTTAAAACATCTTTAATTTGTTTAATATTTTTTAAGCTAAGAGTATCACTTTGCCAGATTTGTTAATATTTTCCGAGAATGAAATATGAATGAACTGAGTGCAGTGAGAGTATTTGAAATGCAAAACTTACAACCTATTTAATATTAATGGTTATTTTTACTATTGTTACGGAGGGGCAGGAACGTTTAAGGGTTGTCGCGTGCGTCTATCTATTATCTCATAGGTCGCCTCAATGGCATAGACGCATAACTGCAGGAGCCATGCACCTTGTCTAGCTATGCATTTCCGTGAAATACAGGATGGAGACCACCTGCTTTGTGTTCCTTAATCCTTACCCCATTGTCAAGTCAAAATTGGATGAGATAGCACCAATTAGTGAGTTTAATCAACTGTAAATAAAATAAATAAATAAATAAATAAAAATGCCTTTATTTACGAGCGAGTTTCATGATACATGTTTTTCAAACTAACTCAAGTCACTAAATCTAAACTATCCTAATATATTTACATAAGTATATATATTAGTATAAATATACGCTGTGGCAGTGACAGTATAGTGACAGGGTAGTGCGAAGTGATGTTGTATTAAGTTATAAACCCTGTAACTTAGCTGTAATTACTGTAAGTAGAAATGTTGTAATTAAGGTAGTTAGGAAATAGATAGGGTTAGCTAGGTGATTATAATTACTGTAATAAAAAAAAATGGTGTTAATTATAAAATTACCACAGTTTTTTAAACGATCCTGTAAGCTCGCAACAATATTAAACCAAATGTCATTTTATGTACCGACTACTCTTCACATGATGTGGTTTTGTATTAGGCAATTATTAAAGCAGATAAGTTTTTTGACTAGTTGATTAGATAACATGCAAAAATCGTTTTGAGAGTCAATATTCCCCTACCAAATTAATTCTATGTTCTGATAAGCGTCAAATAGTCAAAATACATAAATAAATAAATACCACCGCCGCAGCAAACCTGCAGACTAAGCAAATTTAAATTTGTCTGATTCGATTTAAAATTAAATATTTTCATAAACAATACATATTTTCTCCATTTAAATAACTTTAGATTTAACCATTACCTAGGTTTACTGCTACAGAAAAGATAAAAAGCTTTTTCATCAAATTTAAAAGATTAAATAAATAAATGTTCCCAATTTGATCAACATACTATAAACATCAATAAAAGCAAACAACTACTGAATTTGAATTCTTAATCGTCCAGTTTTGGGGACTTTTCTCTGTAACGTGTAATGACCCGATCTAGCTAGTTCGCGAACTAATTCAAGTTTTGCTAGTTCTACACCTTCAAGCTAAATTTCACCAAAATATCATCTAAATTAGTTAAGCTATTGCTTCCATGGATGTGTAAATCGGTCCCGGGTCTATGTCTTACCGTACCACTTACGGTAATAGATTCTTCTCCATAGGAAAATTCGCTAAAATACTAAAAATTACAGTACAAAAACATGATTGCCAATGAATCAAACAATAATCAATATTATAGTCTAAGGGATAACAAAATAAGCTTACCCAACATTCAAAAGGAACGTTTCAGCAGGGGCTCGACAGTTTTACACAAAAGAATAATGGAACATTTATATGTATGTGCCAAGCAATATGTATGTGTCTTATGCGATAATTCGACCATTTCCAAATGTTTTAAAACCAAACAAAATCAGATTGAATATGCTAACTCTCTTGTTACATATAAATTATCAATTTGAGATAGATAATTAACTTACATACATGAAAAACATGTAGAATCTGTTGACTGTATCTCAAGAAGCCCTCAATATACTAATGAGAATTATGATTCAGAGGAGGAAGGTGAACTGGCCACACAATAACAAGCAACATTGCCTATGTAACTGACATGGTTGTTGATGGAATTGCCATTACACAGCAGGCAAGTTCAGAATTCAAGACAACTAAATAGGCCTAATACTGTTCTGATTAATGGTCTGAAAAAACATACCTTATGGTACGGGACAAAATATCGTTTTGTGACGGTCGGTTGCTTAGAGGAGAATCTCTCATTGTCGCGGTACTGTTATATTAGGAAGGTTGAACATAAACTTTGATTAATGTATGTATGATATGCTTTGTTTAGCTGACTACGTCCATTAACAATAATACTTAATGCTACGAACAATTGAATCCCTAGGATAATGAGCAGCCTGAAAATGGCTTGGGGAAGGTTTCCAGGCCATGCTTTACAGCCACAGCGACCTTAACAAACTGAATGTCCAAAATAAAAATAATCTGACAACCTTTATGCTTGTTTTACGGCTTTCAAAAATTATACTTTTAAATTTTAGTTCTAATTGATTATTTTTCATTAGATTTCTTAAAAAAACAATAAACTTATCTTAATTAAGGACATTTATTATATATGTAAGTTAGCTGGGCAATCTTGAACGTCTACATACTAATATAACCAGTAGACTAATTTCTGAGGACCAAAAAATTCCTCGACGGCCCTACTGACTATAGGAACCCTTTTTGACTTACCAGGCCTAAGTTCTTCGTTGATGGCTTTGTCCTTATTCATGGTGTATCCGTGGACAAGGACCTTGACAGGTAGGTTCCTGATGAAGGGCGCGTTTCGTATCGTAGCTTCATCACAAGGGTTGAACTTATAACCATCATTCTGACGATCCCTGAACTTGCATTTTGTTATATCATGCTTAATTATGGTACATTTAATTACAAGTCCGGAAAATATTTGTTTACCGGACGAGAGACGTGTGACAATTTTCCCAATTAATACCTAAACTAACCTAACAATAATAAATAACAGTAAAACAACATTAAACGTCTTTCCAACGACCTAAGGATTTATCACTGAAAAATTATTGGAAGGCCACACTCGTCTAGTAAAAATATATTTTCCGTACTAGTAATGTAGCATACTGTTACCATTCACATTAAATCTAATCAATTTAATATTTTCACAGAAATGTCTGTACAATAGCGTCAAAACTTTAAAACTTAACAAAACTTATTCTGTAAAATAAAAACTACGCACTTGTTGCATTAAATAGGCTATGTAACTCAACTTTTTTAAAGTTTAAGATTATTTTATTACTGAACTTTGTCTAGTTTATTAAGTTCTTCGAGCAACTCTTCATTTGCAACATAAAAACAAACTATCAATTCAGGTTAAGAGTATTTCTAGAACAAAAACAGTAAATTTTGAAACTAAAAATTTAATAACATCTTTTTTATATTAGTTTTTATTAATTATAATCGACCCCAAATACAATCTTACTGGACATACCTTTCTTTACACAACCATACCCCACACCCCTTGAATCCGAAAATGTACTACGAGCAAAATTAAGACAGAGAGTGGCACAAGTTGATGTTAGAACTAGTTTAAAATCTTTTTACATACTAGTTTACATTCTTTGGAAATCATGTACAACTGTTTGAAATTTCATCAAATGAAACAACTAACAATATTCGCGATCGTCTCCCTCAGACAGAAATATGGTCAAAGAGACTGAGATAAATTTAGATTATTTCTACTGTTCTTGATTTTTCACACAATATATTCAGAAAAATGCCAAACACTTACGGATCAAAGTTAACTAAAAAGTGTGTATAGCATCGTAAAATAATAGAAAACATTGGATGGCCCCACATAAAAAACCCCAAGTATTACTTTCCTTGGCTATACTTAAGGCACTTACGTTTAATTATCTTTGACCGTTGTCACCAGTCCCACACAAACTTTTAACCTAGCCTGACTGATAGGCCAGCTTTTTCAAACTGTAAAATTGTTAATAGGCTATCATGTAAACAATTCTTGACGAATATACCTATATCTGGTCCTGACTGATATCTGCCCTGATATCCGAATCTTGTCTTTGGTAGTAGCATAGATAAAACACAACATCTTAGTAGATTTGTCATCCTTATGTCAGTTGAAATCCTTTATGATCAGGGGTGCACTGCAGAGGTCGTGTTTTTATTATTTTTTTATTTCAGCCTTAAAACCTCATTTAGCCAAATAAAATGATCTAACAATAAACAATAACTCGTCCCCTAGTAATATATTCAAACAGTTAAGCACAAACATACAATTGACCCTAAAATAATACACATTAGTAATAATAGAACCTGGTTTAAAACCTTGTTTAGCCAAATGACAAGATCAAATCATAAACAATAACCTGGTTATATAACCAATCAGTAAAGCATAAATCATGAAGTTAACCCAAAAATAACAGAAACAAGATTACACCGTCAGTAGCCAATATGAACTAGACAGAACAAATGAGATTACAAATTTACAAAGGGACGAGAATAGTTAGTATTTGGTAGTAGTTACCGATTATTACAAATGTGTTTTCGTCCTCACCTGGTATAGAGCCAGAAGGTGACTTGATTGTTTGGACACTGTAAGTCAGTGTATTTGTCGCATTGTACACCAGGCTTCTTGTCGAACAGGCTGATCACAGTTTGGCGAATCTTTTCACCAAGATCGAGTGAGTATACTGTACCTATTACCAAAAAGGAATAAGTTAATACATGATTTTGCATTAGTGAAGAAACTAAACAACATAATTTTTTTAATACGGTAAAAGAATCTTTCTAATTTGATAGACAGCTAAGGTGTCTGGTTCAAATTCTATAAGCTGATTTTAAAATGTTTGACTTCTACAAGGAAAACTTCAAGTAGTTTCCTAAGAAGTTATTTTGATCACCCAATATTTATTGGTTAAATGATCAAATTTTGAATTAGCAACTGCAAAACCCGTACAAGTACGATTATGACATTTAAAAACCAAGATTCTTGTAATTGGTTCTTCTTACCGATTTGTAAAAAAATTTACATTTACTAAGGATTTCAGACTATTTTCTGTCAAGCATTACATAAAAGTAAACAGCTGTCTATGGAGTTTAAAATTTTAAAATAAAATAAAATACAAAATTAAAAATGTTAGTGCACTTTTAAAATTTAATAAAATGTTAAGATTTGCCGAATTCATTACAAAATATAACAAGGAGGCCCTATTTCAATTTAAGTAAATAAATTTAAGGAGTAGAACAGTAAAAAATAAATAAAATAAAAATGAAATAAAACCATATACGCAAAGAACTTTTTTTTACATACCTGGGAAAAGACAGAATGCTAAAGTGGAAACACCTAAATAAATCATATTTTAGGCTAAAAGACTTCTGGCTCTTGTAGTCTGCAGAAAGCGTTTGGCTGAACTTTAATAGTGAAGTATTATACAGAACAACAATGACAAGAATCACCTGTTGGCGTGACACAACACAACAATGCCCAGCTGTGGAAAAGCTGTGGGAGTTTCCTACATGACGTTTCCAAAGTGAATAATCAAGTAAGGAATACACAGATTTTTAGATGAAGAAATGGTTTGGGATTAGCCATAAGGACATTTGGATCTAGATCTGACAACTACTGCTTCCACTTTTATTGGTAAGCTTTTAGCTTTAAAAAACAAATTAATTTTTGTTGAGAAAGCTAACCAATAATGGAATGGAAACACTTTGAAAGAACAATTAGATGATTATGCCCTCATGATCTTCCAATAGGAACCCAAAGGAGAGGTATAAATCGACGAAGAGATCATTTTAAAGTGTAAGCTAAGTTCATGAATTACTCCCCTCAAGATAAAAATTTATATTATAATTAAATGTTTTGATTTTTTACTGGTTGGTTTAAGACTTACAACTAAAAGTTTTAGATTTAAATCTTTAACACATAACTGTATCACACATTTTTGTAGAAAAACTTTGTTTTGAAACTAATTTCTCCAAATTTTAAATATTCTTGTTTCTTGAAACGTCTTTTTCTTGTAATTTCTTGCAACAGTCACAAGACCAGTGTTTCGACCGTTCACTTAAAAAAAACAAAAAAAAAACGCCAATGACACACAAATCACTAACATAGAAAAGTAGCATAATATGTTATATTATCAAAAATGTGCCCATTTTAGGTATTTGTTTAGTAAAACTGTGCTACGCGTGTGCCATTTCCGTGGTCAGTTACAACAATGCCATTAGCGATTTGACGGTCACTTGTAGCAAGTGCCATTATCAAACGGCTACTTCGGCCTCGTGTGGACCAGTTCGCTCACTAGGTGACCTTACCCACTGGATATCATTATCTCACAAGTCAGTTCTGTGTTTACCTCTCTGTCGAACAGTGTTTTAGTCTTCTAGTGATCGCAAAACGTTACTAACAGTCTTAATAATCAATACGTTTGGCAATCAAGTGATTTAGGCTTTTCTGGAAAAGTGTTCGTATTTTAAAATTGGCTTGGTAAACTATAACAGTAATGTTCCCAATTGTTTATCTGAGCACTATTTTGGTTATGATGTTGTTTATTTTCATCTGTGAATCGATCGTGGTTATGATTTCTTTTCAGGAGTGATATCGGCTTTTTGCGGTATGTTTTGACCACAGAAATAGCAAAATCATTATTACATTGCTGTAGTAGGGTGATTATACTGGGATTCTCAAATCACGGCTGCCATAAAAGTGAGTATTGAAGTTTACTATTTAAATGTTTGATCATATATGTTAAATTATTTATTTCAAAAATACTACAAAGTATTTCTTTTAATTTGTTTCAAAAGAAAATGTCCCCCAAACCTACGAATCGTTATCGGACGAAATATTAGTGTTATATATATCAATCCTATCAGATATAGTTTTTATTCGATATCATTATATATCTATACTTATTTAATACGCAAGCAGGTTTTATGTGACAATTACTCCTCCGAAACTACTGAACCATTTGAAATATGTTTGGTGTCATTGGAAAGAGCGTAACGTGAAGTTGTTTTTGCAGGAAAATGTCTTTTTAGGGAAATGATTAGAGAGTGAGGCCCTGGGGCCCTTTAAAGTTTTGTATTTCTCCATAAGATTAACATGGTAATCAAAAATCTTTATGAAACTCCAGCTGTTGTCAGAAATAAAAAGTGAGAAGAAGTACAAATGTTAACTGTAAACAGTCATTAAATTTGCTAAATTTAACAGTTTACTACAAACAGTTACTGACTTGGTTGAAATGAAATATTTTCTATTTGAATTTGGGTTGGTGTAAATATTACAATGGAAAAAAGCGAGAGAGCCTGGATAAATTGATAAATAATTAACACTGTGCTGCATTTCTTAATAATCATTGAAAGACCCGATTTGCAAACTATGGAAATATAGGAAAGTCATAGAACACAACCAAGGAGAAGAAAACGAAATAATGTTTTTTTTAGAATTTATAATCGCTTCTAAAGTCATCAGAAATTATGACTGTTAGTCGTTTTAAAATACGCCTGTAATTCTTCGCAATTGCTCGAATTCGAGCAACAGGGACACTAGTTATATCTATAATACGTGAATCAGTTTTTTGTGAACACTACTCCTCTCTTATTTGTGGACCAATTTCAACGTATGAGGTGTTAAAAAATTCGTATGAATTTTGTAGTTTTGCAATAATATTTTACAATAAAAAATCTTACCCATAAGGGCACAAGGCACTCCCAAAAGGTAATTCTCCTCCTTTCGAATTACAGAGAAAAAAACGAAAAAAAACAACAACAGAAAACAGCTGTTAATAAAAAGAAGCTCAGCGCAGCTTTTTTAGGAATGAATATTGATGTTTGTAATAATCAGGAGGTTATAGGCCAATGTAAAGAGTTGATCAATTTTGTCCGAAGAACAGAAAGGAAGGCCCGAGTGCTGTTTGACTCCCCGGAATGGCCCAGTGCGTAATAGTGATTCAGGAGAGGGGTATTAGTGGAAGGGGTTGAATTTGGTAGGATGTAACGGAGACCGGGTACAGTTATTGCACTAATCGATTGAAAATATCGATTACATTAGTAAACCTTCATTCATCTTTTCATAATCAGTTTGGTTAGGTTAGGTTAGATTATAATAGTTTCATCTTATCCCTCAAACAAGTTTTGCTCATCCTACCCTGGTTGATCCTTCCACCCCCATACCCTCCTTACCTTAGACCCTTACCGTGGAACTGGTCACTAATACCTGGCTAATAATACTACTTGGAATACTAAGAAATCTGTTCTTATTTTTGAAATTTAATTTGTTTAGGTACGTTTATTCTGATCAACTATTCTTTTGAACAAATCATATTTGAAATTTCTTTGAGATATCATTTTAAAACCACAGTATATTTTAATCATATTTAATAATAGTTGCTGTACCCGTGCTCTGCAACGGAAAGAAAATATAGTTTAAAAGAAGGGCGTTCCCTTAATATAATAACATGTATTGATAGTTAAAACTATCTCTAGGTTGATACAGCAACGGTTGTTGAATATTTTTTGTTTTTTTTAGACTCTGCTGATAGTCAAATGAGCTGTGGCTATTTTATTTGAAAACTGGATGAAACTTATCTGGTCTTGAACAGATCTCTGAGTTTTCCGTTATAAATACTTTTTAAAACTTTTGAACAAAACAAAACAGATTTGAATAAATCCTAAGTGAAACTAATAAACCATTGGCCCAGTCAGTGGATGACTTTTGATTCCGGCCTCAAAGCCACCCGATATTATTAATCATCATATTTAAAAAAAAAAACAATCTACAAACTCCATTGATTAACAAGATAATGTACGTAGTGGCATGTTCGTAAACAATTTTCTATTTAGTATTTAGTCAGATGTAGGAACCATTACATTTATTATAAAGACCAAGACGTTGCAGACACGTTTCACAACAATCTGGAAACAACTGTTCCACCTTGAAGCGAACCTTCCTAGTTTGTACAAAAAGGTACTGAACGTGTTTTAAACTGACCTCCAGTAATCGCACTGTCCAGGAACAGAACACCTGCTATTATCCTCAATTAAGCAGTTTTTCATTCAAGAAAATGCCAAAGTGTCAGTAAAAAGCAAATCATTCTGTAAATGACAATTTCAGAAAAACCAAAACATAATGAGTAGCCTACTTTTATTCATTGTATTAGATGGACTGTTTACAATTGGTATTTTTTGAGGGTACTCATATTCGAACAATTATATTTAACGTATTATCTTTAATTAAACACGTATTTGTCGACATCGTTTTAAACTCAAGTAACGTTTAACATGCCCACCAAACCTTCTAACATTTTCTGCTTCCTCTTGGAAGGGCCAAAATGGACTCCGATGCCTTTTAGCGACCGAGGTTATTTTAAAACCAATTGAGGTTGTTTGAAATTATTCTGTAATATTTTACATAAGTGGTTTCATATTTTGACAAAATAACGAATCCCACTCGTCATTCATTTCACAAACAGTAATTTAGAGTGTCAAACAACGTGAACTGACAGAAACATAGACAAACACATTACATGCATTGATGGTGAAATGAAGTAGATAAACTACAAAACAATTACAGTAATACGAGGGACTAAACAGAATCAATTAGGCATTTAATTAATTAAGATCTCTTTCTAGTAAACACTTCCTTGTCTCGAATAGTAAATAGAAAATCTGTTTCTCATTGGCAGAACAACAAACCTATTAAGTTTATTTCCGAGGGATAGTGCTATCGCATTTCTAGCCTTAATGTTCTCTTTATAGCAAAATCATCCTTCTATCATCTTAATTCTTAGCCGAAAGACTGTGCGAATAAAGATACCAACATTTCGAAAAAAAGAAAGGGGTCTTCACTACGAGCAAATGCAATTAAAAGACTGAACCCATGCTAAGAATTTTCGACTGGGAAAATAAACGTATACTAACGTTTGACAATGACACATCTAAAGACACGTTATAAGCCTACAAGCAAATCAAACACTGCGGTTTTAAGGTTTAGAAGGAATTTCCTCGTCAATATTTTGATTATTACTCGCAGATGTTTCTGCTATAGTAATAATCACGAAACAGGATTAGTAAGATGTTAGTTTTGTGTGCTGGGTAAGACATCTTCTGAACTGGAATAAATTTAATTTGAACTAAACAATAAATGAAGAGGCTTTTATATTGCACATAAACCTATTATATTTTCTCCTTTATAAAAGGACCTGCACTTTATAGTTGGCCCAGAACCACTAACGGAATCAGCTAAAATACACAGGTGATTGGAAAGAATTGAACCCGAGGATTCAGGACGGAATTCCAGTGTCTCTAGACTAACCACGTCTCAAAGCACAATTAGTACAATTAGACCGCACCCTTTCTTCACCATTCGATACAAATCGCTTTATATCAATATCCCGTTATTGGGAGCTTTTAGTCGATAAAATGATGAATTCACAAAATGGGTTGATGTTACATAAATTCCGATTGGTTTACTAAAGAATTTTTAAATTTCCTGAATTTAAGAAAGTAATTAGATTTGATAGAATAAACTAACCACAAAAGATTCGGGGAAGATGGTAATTGTAAAATATTTCGATAGCATGTCAGTAATTGCCTTGTACCCTTTCTATTTGGTCTAAGTTGAACTAGTAATTCATTCAAATTGCACAGTATAACAGCTTATCTCACATGGGTAGCATTGTTTATTAGCTGGATGTTCCCATACAATAAGAAAGTAGTAAGTTTTCCCGCGAGTACAATATATTGATAACTGGTATAGCCCTGTAATTAGGAATACGTTGGGAATTCGATCAAATCCTCTAGTTGCAGGATGTATTTTCAGGTAAATGAGAGCATAGTGGATTAAACGCAAGACTTCCAAATAATCTATAAATATTCCCAAAGACATGATTTTACCTGCAATATTACCGTGACCAGTAGGTTTAAAGACCCTTAACAATAGTTCTACTTATATATAAAAAGATTTATAGGTCCATCAGTTTATGAGAATTATGAATTATGAGAATAATATGTCATAGATGAATCATGTAATGTCTGCATTGCAGAATTTCGTTTCCAAAAGATCATGACAAAAATTAAAACTTATGTATTCACACAGGCCTGCCCATCTATGACACGTCACAGCATAGGTCTCTGGTAAGGACAGTTTCTTAGTATTGGAGGATTGTCCCTTAAAAGCCATGCAATAAGTTGAAATCTTTCATCTTGGTTCAGTCTTTTAACTTATAAGTTTGTCTACTTATCCAGAGAACAATTGACGATATATCTTTACGATGAGAAGAGTTTCTTTGCATTGGATGTCTTCAAAACATCATACAATATTACAATTTAAATTATTGTTTGGTTATTAGTCTAATAACGAATCAAACTTTGAACAATGATTGCATAGAGTTGCTTTGATCAATTGCATTAAAAAAACTGCTCCTCTATCCTCACTCTCAATCTAAATCACTCTAGGAAAAAGTCAAGACTATCCAAATACAAGTACTTGCTACACATTGTATAAAGTGAACGACCTTTCTCTTTCAGCCGACCTTCTGGAGACCAGGAAGAAGCAGAATCAGTGTTGCCAACATTCGTGCGATCAGGTGGTGCCAACCCTTCGCATCCGCTTTCTCCGCCGTCTCACTCCGAGACATGACGCTGTTCGACAACCTCCTCAGGAGGATCACGGAGTTCCTGGTAGTTCTTCAGATGTTCTTGATGGCCTCGTGTTGGCCCACGCCATTGGACGAGTACGAGCACGACGAGTACGAAGAGGAAGTCGAGGAACCCCAAGTGCCAGACGTTAGGAGAAGGAACCAGCTGGGAACTGTGAATGGATAGGACAGAAGTTACCTGTGAGTAGTTCTAAAAAATATTACATGTATATATTTAAATTATAACGGTTATAGGTAGACATGACATACGAATCTTCCTGTGTAAATAAGAGAAGGCGAATGAACATAATGTTACAAAACCATAGGGTGTAAATTTAGCACAAATTCTAGTATTGAAAACTTTCTTATTTGTCTTCACCTGTGACATAAATTCCTTAACCAAATTCAACAGAACTGCGGTAAGTTCTAAATTACCTTACATTGTCAAACGGTCTGTTCTGTAGTAAATTAATATAGTTCCTGACACAATTGACTGAATATCTTAGACGCTATGTAGTAAGTTTAGCATTTAATCATTAGAACGTCAAGTTTTCTATACACAATGTGTTATATTACATAGAAATTAGATGGTTTCTTTAAAGCATTATTGAAAAAACCAATATCAAATCAAATATGCCCCTTGAAATCTGCTGTACATTGAATTCCAGCAAATATGGTCATGTTGTTTATAAACCAGCTTAACTCATATAGGCCAAGATCCAACAGCATAATTGGACCTTAAATGAATCAATATTGTTTAAAAAATATAAATTATAGTGCGGTACGGGCTTCCATAAAAAGCTGTAAGTGTTAAAAAATCTAATAATAGAATCCTAAAGGTCCATTGTACTAGTGTTAACTTAAGAGAAACTATCATTCACGTGTAAATAAATTTTATAAATATAATGTTGCACTACTGTTTGTCTCCCCAGCATAACAACCCTTGAGCTTAGTGAACAGGTTCTTATCGGTTTACTCGTTCAAAAACCGGCATGGTACCAGATTGGTAGTACTATTTTAGAAACTTTTGGTCGATGGACCAAACGTGATCCCTCAACTTTTCCTGGTTCCACATACATTTGCCTCTCATACACTATCTTGATTCAATTGTCGGCCATTGTCCATAAGCATATGCAAGGCACACGGTCGACGTCGGTTCAGACTGCATTGTATTCTAAGTGGTTGCATAATGACAGCATTGCTAATGACAGTCTAAATGAACGTGACCTTTACCTTGCAGAGTAGAACTATTGACACAAACTGATCTTCCAATCCCATAGTTACTGGTTTGTTTAGTAAACCATTTTTATAGTTTGTTTATGAATGCATTTAGGCTAGGATTATACTAGGACGCTGGCGTCCGGGATGCTGGCATCCGAGAGGCTAGCGTCCCACCTCGAGCCGAAAAATGACGTAATTTGTGTTGGGATGCTAGCCTCTCGGACTGCCATTTTATTTCAATGTTTAGTCACTTTTTGTAACATTAAATAACATTAGGTTTAACGAGTTCCAAGGTTTTATGCTTGAAGGGGCTAATAAAGTGTGTTTTTCAGTAAAATACTGTATTATTAGCTTAGTATAAAACAAATTGACCAAGTTTAATCGAAATATATCCATACACAAGCAAATTCCAACACTTAACAACATTTTCTATAAGAAAAACATGGCAATTTTTAATATACTCTTTTTTAATTTTTCCCATAACTAATAACAGTACAAAAACACTTAAATATATGTACTAAATTATTTGTTTTTAAGCTCATTAATAGACATATATATATATATATATATATATATATAATATTTAAATCTATACGAACGGATGGTGTTTTTGGCCTCTGGGGACATCAAAATGAAAAAGTAAATCGGTCCCGGGCCTAAATTTTACCATGCCCCCTACGGTAATAAATTCGAGCTTTCGGTGGCTTTTTTTAGCATCCGACGCTAGCATCCATAGTATAATCGCACCCATTTGATTAAATGCCCCGCTAGCGTCCCGGACGCTAGTATAACGCCAGCGCGTTAGCGTAGTAGGACGCCAGCGTCCTAGTATAATCCTAGCCTTAGAGATAATCAAGTTATTAACGATTCTTAAACTAAATCTTGGACCTTTGCATGTTTTTATATAAAGCAAAAACTAAATTTTGTCACAAATTAAAACGATTAAAGCTTTTCTTTTGTGTATAATGTTTGGAAATCAGTTGGTGGAGAGGTAAACATTATTATTAACCGGTAACATAAATGTGAATTTGTTTTAAGTCTGTGACATATTATTTGAAAATAATACATCTCCTATCTGGTGCATTAATTTGATTAAGCCAAGAAACAGCTGGTAGTGAATGTGTAAAGTAATTCCTCTATATACTATGCTCATTTTATATTTTCCGACAGGACAACATCATGGCAGGTACTCACATACTCATTCGATAGTTTTGGCACTTTCCTGCATATAAAAATTTGAAATGATACAGCTGGTTAAATTTAAAATAGTTAAAAGCATTGCACATTTATAGCTTGTTGTACTTTAATTTAAATAGCTACTTACAAAATAATTGAATTATGTTTAGGTATAATGTTTTGCCAGTTACCAAAAGAGTTCAATGCAGCAAGATAATAATCTAGCAAGTTTACAATAATCTATTGATGTTTATTAGTGTTGGTGCATTTTAATCCTCATTAATATCACAACGGAACGATGGATTAAACAAAAACTTTTCTATATTTATTATCCTTATTGAACAACAGAAAACAATGTTAAGAATGGTTTTCAGTTACATACAGGGTGCTCTTTTAACATTTTGTTTCTTGCTGTTTAACCCGCTTGATGATTGTTGTGAATTAATATGATTTTCTATTTGTAAGCCTGTGATCTAATATCCATAGAACAAATTAAAGATTAAGAAATAACCTCTAAAATATTTTAAAAAAACCGTTATTTAACAACAAAGCACTAAAATATAGTCAATGCACATAAATAAAAAAAAAAAATTGTGTATAGATTTACCTCTTAACCTGTAATTTGAAAAATTGTCATACATTAGGAAATTGATAAAAGCTTTCCAATGTGTTGGTGTTGAAAAAATCAAATATAGGAAAATATAATGAGCATAAAATCTGAAGGTCCAGCTTGTATCGTTAACAAATTTCGCAAATGGAAGCATAAACCCAAAAATATTATTTTTACTTATGATCCTATTGCTTTCAATAAATTATATCAGGCATAACGGCAGCATGACATCCAAATGTTAAGGTTACCATTAGAACCAAATATTCCACAATATACATTAGCATGCTTCACAAATTATAGCCAATAACATTTTGCAGAAAACTAGAATATTAACATACAAAATAATTTTTCTACTTATAATTATTAATCATGCAGATCACAAAATATTGGACTAAATATGTATTTATCAACTGTACGCATTTAAATATTAATTTACATTTCTTGTATAGAAAAATGCATTAATCCTTATTAGTTATGTAAATATTATAATTACAAATCAAAACATTAAAATAATGAATCACCAGATTTTAACATTACTACAATATTACGAGTCAAAAAACTATTTATCACTTAATTGGGATTTTTGAGGTTCTTCTTGCAAACTTCAGTATATTGAATGTTAAAAATCAAATTTAAATTAATTTAAATGACAATTTAACAAATATTACTTTAGTTTGCCATTCGGTCATGGATGTCTTTTTGTAACTGTCTAGTGCTAGGCCTTGTAACCGTGCGGTATATTATTCGTTACAGAATAATTTCCATTTCACATGACACACTCCATATACTACTACTTTTCATCTTCAAACCAAATTTACAACATATACGTAGCGCGACCGTGGGCGTAAGTAGCGTAATAACGTGCAATCTTCATTGTGGGTTTCCCTGTAAGGTAGGAAATCACGTTTCGTAACAACATAATGATCTAATCAGCTGAGATTCGCTCGTTTGATGTAGGGTTTCTTCAAGTCCAATATCTGCGAGAAGCCGTACAGATTGGCGCCAAGTAATAAAACCGCGCTCCAGATTGAATCCTCTCAGAGAAGTCACCAGAGAATCATATCGGGTCCCCTGACTGTCCTCCAACCTCTTCTCTAGAAAAGATCTCACTCGAACAAGTGTATTGGGTAAAATTATAAATACTAAATATATTTTATAATGTTGATCATTCCATACAAAATATATGTCCTTTTATCAGTGTTGCAATAAATGTTTAGAATCCCCAAAATATAACATCCGAAAGGTTGATAAATCAAATAATTTATATAATGTACATCTAAAAACTATAATTATAAAATAATATAGTAATGTAAATATATCGTAGTTATTTACCTATTTCAATTATTGTAATAATAATCCATAAATTAATAGACAAGCATGTTTCTTCAACACCTTTTTTCTCAGCTCGTGTGCATCGAAGGGAAAATTCACGCATACTGTTAGAAAGATATTTTACTGTAGATATGCAGAATCCCTTTATAAATTAAAATAGGCTAAAAAAGCACAACAAAATAATTTTAAAATAAAATAAAAAACATGGACCCTATTGGTTGCCATGCTGAACGAAAAAAAAACAAATGAAAGAAATTCCAATCACATGTTTTATTTACAGCGCGGAGTGAAAATAGAGTAGTCTGTACATTACACATCTTTGGTAGAGTTTTTTACCACTGGACGACCTCTATCTATTATTATTATTATTTGAGATGGGGACGCCACCTTTTACACACACCTTTCACAACTTATGGAGTATGTAAGCTATAATGAAGTGTGTTATCTATACAGCTATTTACGGAAGAATGAAAGTTCAGCGGCAGTTTTCTAATGAAGAAATCGTGGTTGATTCTAGGCTAAACCGTGCTCTGAGCTAAGTAACGTTTTACCGTAACAACCGTTACAAGTAATTCATCTTTATGCAGTCATGTTGTATTCTAGCATAGCCTACTCTATCCCTACTCTCTCTCCTGTGTATTAGAGGTAGTTATGATTCTATTAACCAACTATTTGTAATCATTCAGCTATTGTTACAACGATGCCGCCTTGGATTTTGTAACGTTACCGACATTTTGGAGTAACTACTATACACAGTATGGTTTAGCTTTGCCTAGCAAATATGAAACGTAGCTTAATTTTAAACTAGTATTTTCAAATAGTTGAATACTGTAAACATTTTTCCTTGATGCACGTATGTCGTATCGTGTATGAGAGACATTAAACTCTTATCCTAATTGCTCTTTTCTTTGCAGGACCAAGGGGATCCTGAATTAACTACATACTGACATCGGAACCTTTCCTTTATAATAAACTGCAGAACACTGACTATTGACTATTGGCAAGTACAGTCAAGTGTGAGGTTATAATACCTGGTAAGCGTTAAACACAGTTAAAGGTAACTCGAAAATGACGAATTTTGAATGAACTTGATCAAAACAGCTGTTTTATGAATTATAAAACATTGTTATTTCCTAAATATGAAAACGAGGTTGATAACATACTTTCCTTATTTGTTAAAATAGAAAATATTTTAGTTTTGTTTCTTTACCAACATAATAAGGAAAGTAGTGTAGTTTTACGTTTGATGTAATGTTGTTTTATTGTTGATATAAATATTTTATTGTTTATAAACATCTCCTTATTTACCTTAACGACGTGCACCATTGATGTAAATATTTTGTATAACGTAACGCACAAAAAAGTCTGGTCAATAAAAACAAAATGCGCTAAGGTATTTTTTAAACAGTCCTCTATACGCTCCTTGTAATAATGTAAGATACAAAATGTATTATAAAAAAGCTTACTAAAAATCAAAAAGAATAAATGAAAATATTGAAATATGTATGTGTGCTCCTTAATAGGTTACACGTTTTAAAAACCTTTTAGATGTACATTCAAATGACATCTACAAACTAGACAGTTCTTGATAACCTGCACACTTATAATTGCTTCCTGCTAGCTCATAAGAAAAGAAAACCAACTCATCTAGAAAAATATAAAATACAAATTTTTGTTCATGGATTTGATTTTTTCCGCTTAACAACATATGGCACTACTCCTTAACTCACTATTAAGTTCACATTGATTACATACATATATACCATTTTTAAAACCCATCATCATAGAAAAGAATATAACTTGATAACTACTTTATTGAAATTAAATCAAATTGGCACATTTTATTCGCGATTCATTTATTACTCGAACATAGTCTTCCTATCTTGTCTAGGTCACCGACTTATTAAGGATGAATAAATATACTAATCTAACTTAACCTAATCAATTTATTCTATAGTTTGATTGATACGTAAACATAAATAAGACAGAAAACACATTGAAATTGTTTATTTTAAAATAAGTGGGAATAGGAAGTACATGTATGTTCAATAAAACTAGAATAACAAAATGAAGTTCCTATGAAGGAAAGTAGAAGCGGACCAGAGTGTGCTCTACAATAGGCAGGCTATAGCAGGAACACGTGTTTGAGATGAACGCCCACATGTTCTTCAGGAAGGTAGGCAATCCTTCCACAACTGTAACCGTTAAGTAACAACTTTCACTAGTTGCGTGTTAGTGACTGTTAGGTCGTTCTCAACACAGGATCAT
Source organism: Macrosteles quadrilineatus (assembly GCF_028750875.1). Lineage (NCBI taxonomy): Eukaryota > Metazoa > Arthropoda > Insecta > Hemiptera > Cicadellidae > Macrosteles > Macrosteles quadrilineatus. Next base: position 1,621,103 of record NW_026542596.1, read on the forward strand.
GTCCACAGGCTGGCCTCCCAGGGTCAGGGTAGGTTTTCTAGGAGCTTTCACGTCCTCAATGCTTTCACTCTCAAACGCAGACGATCATGTAGAACAACTTAACGACAAGGTTTAAAATAATTTGCTGAGAAAATATATAGCTTAGTGGCTATTGATACAAGGTTGTACCTTTGAAAGTAAAATTTGTTTACTAATAAATTCAGTTTTTTTTTTTTTTTTTTGTAAGCGTATACTACAGTTGTGTACACATGTGAGTCTGTAAAGAATAAATAGTATTTGCATATAATAAAAGAGAGGGACTCTTTAGTTTCCATCATGAAGTAGTCACCCGTTCTACAAAAATGAAGAACAAATTTGACTCTACGTCATTTAGTTGCGGTTATGCTAGTAGGGCTAGGTGTAAGAAATAACACAACATGAAGTATTAATATTTGAACTATAATAGTATTGTTTGTACTAGTCCATCCTTCGGTTATTGGAAATACTTGTTTGTTGCCTAACTAGTTTGGTTTATAAAGCTGCAATCACTTACCAATGTTATTTCGTGTTAAGGTGCTCAAACAATTATGTATCATTTACGTTAGCTACCGCTTGACAAATATTGTACATTGCACAGAGAAAAGATAAAAATACTACATAATAAGGGACGCTAAATAAATAAGAGTAGAGTAATAAAAATAAAATGAAGACAACAATAAGAGAAAACAGAAATGATTGTTTCAGTACCATCGATAATGAACATGTAATGTTGATATAAAAAATAAATGCAACTGTGAGGAAGTGAGTAAAGAATTAGAGGTGTGAAAGTAAGACAAAAACATTGTTTGTTTGATAACAATGTGATCATCGTTAAGACAATTGGATACAAGAAATAACGTAACTCCGCAACAAGGGGTACAAAGTTGACAATGATTAAGGTGGCATTAGTCTTAATGTCAAATATTATTGATTTCAAAATTCTATGCGTTTTACTTGGGCTTACATACTAAATTATTGGTCCGTTTTACGCTTAAACAAGGTGGTAATGTTTAAAGGTGGATTAACAGTGCATTTCCCTGAGCTTGGAGTGAGATTGAATCTTAACAAAATTATCGTGATGAGCTCAAGACGGGGTTGTTCTAACAAACTCAATCACCCTTCGTTGAGTTTTCCACCATGTTACCCCCCCCCCTCCCTCGAAAAATCTTCTAAGGGATATCGGCATAACTTGTGACTAAATAATCGTAGATATAACGTGTCAGTGTTTAAATATTGCGTTGGATTTAACTTTAAATATAATTTTCCTTACAATTTGTAAAGAAATGTAAACCCTGAGAGATTTTTTATATCTTAATTAGTTCGAAATCTCCTTGTAAGTTTTGGCTTTTATTAAGGGGCCATATTGAAATATTCAATACAAACATGGAAATTAAATTTACATCTGTACAATACAACTGTACCCTTGTTTGTCAAACTTCTTACTAGGCACAATTTATATTTAAAATTAATTTTCGTTTTTAGTAGGTAAAAACAAATAAATCTTCATCTTGCTTCAAAATATATATGTATTTAAAATTAAAACCTCTTCAAAACAGTTTCAATTAAACTTCTCAAATTATCATCAATTTTTATTTTAAAATATGTGTTTTATTACTCATTATCCAAAAAACCCTGAAAATAATACAATCTTTTAGTTATTAGTCTACTGATAGATTTTATATAAACTTGATTTTAAATTGGAATTCAACAAAATTTATAATTTTAATATATGAATTTGCATAAGAGAAAGCAAGGCATTTATTTAATTTGGAAATTTCTACAAAACTAAACTAAATTTAGAAAAAAAGAAAAACTTACCCAAAATGGGGTTAAACACTGAATTTAAACAAGTTTACTTATGAACAACTGACTGTAAAAGAGACAGCAGCACGTGGCAGAGGGCCTTATATAACCTTGGTATAACAATTCTGTACAAGAAACTAACTAAACATCTGATTGGTTGTTGAGCCTTGCTTTGTCTTTTACATGAATGACTGAGCTAAACAGGAAAATTTTCACGTTATTGTACATATGGTACACAACAATAAAAATAAAACTATCAATCGGGAAAAATATACAATTGGATTTCAGTGGCAGGAGTATTACAACAGAGAGAAATTATACTTTCTTGCCAGACCATATTGATTTTATTTTGTAGATAGATATGTCTACAGCTTCGGGTGGTTTAGAATCACTACATCACGGAGTAACAACATAGCTAAAAGTCGTGGTTGTCGGAATTCGAACCCGGTCATTTCAGGTCGGAAGTCTGCGATATAGCTTGAAGACTTTTGACCAACCCCAGCCGTTTTCCAAGGTGATGATATAGAATATTAGCTGTTTACCCAATCACCCCCCATCAGCTATCAGCAGTCAGTTCTTCAGCAGTGGGCCCAGTCAGCTGTTAGATAATGGGGACCCTTGTTTGGGGTCAGATTTATCATGCTGAAGAATAAAGATGTTTGTAAAGTTTGCTTATTAAAAGAACCAAAAATCAAGTTAAAAATCGATAAAGATTTAGTACTGTGTTAGAAAAGTCCTATGATGAACGTTTATGATTTTTAATAAATCCATACTAAGACATAAATTCATGGAAAACAGAATAGCTGTAGCACGTCGACATAACACATGTTACACGCCTGTCAAAGATGTAAAGTGGAGTAAACAGCGTAGTAACAGGTGTTAATATATGTTACTAGATCGGGAACATTTTACGGTTGTCAGCGAGAGCAGACAAGAACGACAATGATTCCACAATAACGCAGCTGTTTACTCCTTATTCATTTGTAAAATTGGCAAGTAGTTATGGTTCCAGTTTGGGTTTTCTAACAGATAACTGGATTTACAGAAAAACGAAAAAGGCGAATTGAAAATTATAGAAATTTTCAAGTGTAAAAGAAAACATAGTCAATGGATCAAACACAACAACATTGGTTTATCAGACTCAGAGGGTTCATTATAATACGGTTTTAACGATGAAGGTGTTTAAAGGATTCCACCGATGAAAGCGTAAAAACAAACCTTGTAATCATCACGTTCTACCTGAATTACTACGTTGAATTTTATAGTGTTCAATTCTAGTATTTAAGCATTCTAATGTACTAGAAGTTTGAGGCCCGATTTTGGTTCGTGGGGCTGTTAATATCTCCAGATCTCGTAGTTGAAAAGTATGGTAGGTCCTACTTTGTTTTCAACATTTACAAAAAAATGAAACCCTTTAGTTTCCCTTAAGTAGTAGTCACCAACACTTCTTTCAATTGTTAAATAGTCATTTAAAAGTTAATGTATACGATACTTAAAATAAACAATCTCCATTAACGTATTGTATTTGCACGAAACCCCTTTTCAGTCAAATAAAATCATGAGTAACTATATAAACTAAACATTTTCTTAGAACTTGTTAAATTTATTACCACCCAATTCCTTTTTACACTAAAATTAATCCATACACTATCTTGAATGACTTGATTACATCAGTTTATTGGTGATTGATTTAATCATGATTGTAAAAAATACAAAATCAAAATTATTGCTTACATATTTTTAAATAAAAACTACAAAACATGCATAGTTCATTCCTACATCAAAATTTTCAAAATAATATAATTCACAGACCATATAATCGGGGAGAGAAAAGTAGATATTTAGAAAAGTTTGACAATGGAGGGCCTAAGGGGAGCCAATTAAGGGAGTTCGAAACGATGAATGAAACAAGTTTGCATGGACGGAAATCAACCCGTCTGTAAACTTTCTCTCCATTCCTCCAATAGCAGCTCTTCTCTTCTCATTGTTCTTTAAACATAGTGCGAAGTTTTATAGTAAACAAGAAGTTAAAGCACAAATATAAAGCACAATACTTTAGAATGATTGTATGCACAGCAAAAAATATAAATTACCACTACCAATTTGAAATGGAAAAGTCAAAAGTAGTCAAATTCAAATAAATGCTTGTAAATATTTAAATAAGTAAATACTAGCTACAAGAAAATACGGTCCGCTATTTATTCCCGTATATCGCAACGGAAATATAACACGGGATAGATTAATGCTGTTATTTAGATCTGCGTTATAAAATAGTTACTTATTATTCATTCTAGAGTAAAACACCAGCTTGGTAAAATAAAAATAACAAATTATAGTAAACTAAAAGAATCACAAACCACTTCCCATCCGCTTTATTCGCCTTTGATTTTCACAGGTCGTAAATACATATCGTGATGTTGGCGGAGTATCTTAAAGCCTTTTTGTGATGCAAGGATTCCACGCATTTAGGTGAGTTAAAGATTTGAGTGAAGTACATTACTAGGGCCGAAAGTAGTATGTTCCGGCGTGCGCTCAACGGAAAAACTAAATTTCACGTGCGAGGCGAAGTGATAGTTATTTTTACGTGAGGACGGGAATAATGGAGTAAGAGACGGAAAATCACTTTCGGTACGAGTTTTGAACCAAACTATTCACCACGACACAAACATACATATAAACAGAATAACAGACTTAAGTAATATTTAAACTATTTTACTGTACTTCTCCGTTAGCATTTTTTTAATTATAAAAAGAAAATTGTCTATAGAAAACCTACATAACAACTTAAAAATTAGAAGTTCAAGCCTTTATGCCTTTTTTATTGTTGGTGACAACCACTCCTTCATTCATAATTTTTTTTATGTTTTGAAACATTTACATCTTTTAGTTTTATATTATACTTTATCATTGAAAATACTAAAACATACTGAAAAAAGCAATAAGATAAAACTAATATCAATATAACCTTAAACTTACTAGAGTAACATAATTCACTCACAAAATGATATAGTAATATATAATTTACTGCTCACGCTATTTTTAGTTAAGTAATAAATACTGATTTCTGTAAGATACATTTATCTTACCGAAATCAAGAATTCTGACCTTATTTACAGTTGTTTCCCTAATTTCCACGCAGTTTATAAGCTATTCAAATGTATTCTGCTTTATGGTCGTAACACTTGGAAATTCATTTACACAAAGACTGAAGATGAAGATGGGACAGTGATAAGGTAGAGTATTCATGAGCTAGTATCAAGATAAAGCACGCAACGCCGGTGATGAGGCCGCCGCATGGAACTTTGATAGCACTTTCGAGTTTCTTATTTTGTGTTTGATATTTCATTTAATTCAACCATTCACGAGTGGTACTACAGCAGACATCCCAATGAGGATTGTAGTTGTACATTGTGAAAATCTAGGCGTAAAACAGAAGGTAGTGGATGTGTTTCTGGATAGCTAAAATGTACACTTCATCTGGGTGGGTTGGAAGTGAATTGAACTCCAAACTAAATACCCCCACCGCAGCAAACCTGCAGACTAAGCAAATTTCCATTCGCCTGATTGGATTTATAATAAAATATCTCCTGAAAAATATCACATGTATTCCCTATTTAAAAAGTATTCGTTTTATAAGTACTTAGGTTGCTGCAACAGGGAGATATTCAGCATATAAGCTTACTTCAAAATGATGGGTCACAACATCACCTTCATATTTAAAATAATTTATCACATTTCAAAATGGCGGATCCAAGATGGCGGCAGAATAAAATACATCCGCCATAACCAAGTGAAAATAGGTCGACAATGAATGGTGGTGTAACTTATCTTTATCTAGCACTATTTTGAGATTATGGCCTTAGTTTGTAAATGCACAATGTTAAAATTGGTTTATAATAGCATTATAAAAAGTTCTCATAACTTTAAATTGGATAAAGATTTGTAAAAACGAATTGTGGCATTTTAATCAGCGTACAATTTTAGTTTGAAATTAGTTACAACTCTACCTTTACTTTTGAAAAAAAAACTTTTTATCCAATATGGTGGATCTAAGATGGAGGCCAAAGATTTTTACCTGGTCAAAATGAAGTAATTACTACTCTACAATGATCTGACGTGGTCCGGAGTTGATATCTTAAGAAATGTATAAAAAAGTATATAGTAGGGGGATAGCTCATTTAAATCTCACCCCGGGTCCAGGTCTTACCATGAGTAACCTACTACGGAATAGCTTATTCCTTATATGGGAAATTCGCTAAAATTAATAAAATGCATGTCTCATTTTTTCATCCAAGGACGCCTAAGATTATAACCCGAACAGTTTTAGACAATACTTGTGGCTAGGTCAAATGGGTCGTGGCATTTTCAGTTAATTTGAACCACTATATACTTCAGTTTCGTTTTTATGTAACGATTATTGTACTGATTTTGTACACGAAATGCATAGACGTTAAGACAAAAATTCAATTGAAGATTAAATACTGCAAGTTCAGTAATGTACAATATAAGAAAACGCTGATCGGAAAGCAATTTCTCCGATGTTATCGAGGATTAGCCCCTATGGACAGCGTAAGCCGGAGTATGATGGGTATAACAATCAACAATATCAGCTGATCCTGCCAACATTTCCGTCTTCCTCCCTCTCCGTTGCAGGCTGGATATCATGTAATTTACAGGAACCTTGAAGGAATCCTTGAAGACAATTATCACGGTTATTATTTATTCAAGTAACGCCTGAATAATATATTTTCGGCACTATAATAATTAATAGGAGTATTCTATCGATGGTTTAACGTAGACAGTAAAATACCCCCGCTGCAGCAAACCTGCCAACTAAGTGAATTCCCATTTGTCTGGATTGATTTTAAATTAATATATTAAATTAACATTTATTTTATAACATGGGAATTTGTAATGAAAATTTTCTTTTTAATTTTCTCCGTAACAAACGACCGTACAAAAATACTTTGATATAGGCACTAAATGTCTTTTTAAGGTCTTTAAAAGGTCTGGAGAAAAATTGATAAATTTTGTGTTTTAAGTGTAAAAATGAGAAAAATCCATTTTTACCCCATAAAATCTCCCGTTAAACCCCGTTCCCATGGTCCGATCATGCTGGTTCGTGGACTCATTCAAGTTTATCCTGCCTTACACCTTTAAACAAAATCTTATAAAAATCGGACAATAAATACTCAAGTTATCGTATTTACGGACGGGCTTACCATGAGACCTACGGTAATAGCTACATCCCTATAGGGAAATTCGCTAAAAGTCAATGAACATTTAATTACCTGAGGGTTTTATAGTATTATCAAAACGTACATTCTTAATTTCTCACTAATGCAGCTTTAGTGCTTCAAAAAAACTGTAAAGTTGTGTTTGACCAATGAACTTAAACATTGTACCTACTAGGTTTTATTTTAGTTTTCGTTTTAGTATTTGATAATCAAAGCTAAACCATCGATTGATTACCCTCACATATAGTTATAACTCGTGTGGAAACAGCTTAAAACATTTTTAGTTAAGTTTTTAATCAAGTAAATGTAGAGGTTGTTTCTTTGTTCTCCATTAATTTATCGTTAAATAACCAACTTAAACACCATTTTTGCTAAGTAAAACTAATTATTTGTAAGCAATTACTTGTTCACTAGTGGGCTACATCAAGAACAGATCCGAGCACACTGATCAATTTTTCCTGAAGTAAAAATTCTTTTTCTAACATAAGTAAACACCATGCAGGTTTTTACGATTGATAATTAAAGAATAAAAAGTCTCCTTGAAGTGTCCAAAGCCAATAGTCATCCCAACTCTCTAGGGTTTCCACTATACAAAGAAGTATACCTCTAACCGTTGTTGCATCGCATATGAAGACACATAGAAGGTGTCTGAGTCTGAAGATTGTTTAATGCCACGACGTCACGGCATGTGGCGTGGCCTGTCTTGCTCCAACTTGTGAAATTAGGAATGCAAATACCTCGGAAGTCTTTGAATTATGAAACTATTAGTTGATCGTGCCATCAGATAACATCAGATTTGCATTGTTTGCTGTTACAAATCACTTTAAGTTTACTTGTTTAACGCTTTTGTCTGATTGTATCTTAGGGCACAGTTTTTTTATTTAGGTCTAGGGTGAGAAACGTAAAAAGAGAAAAAAATCAACAATATTTAAGAATTATTTAAAAGACTGATTTATGAAGTAATCACGTGTTTATGTAGAGGATCATAACTCATAACTAAGGAAAGGTTTTAAGAAGGGGTTGTAAAAAGAACATTATATTGCAATCCATCCACATAACAAAAAAGTATGATATTTACTGTAAAACATGTTGATCCAACACCTTAATCTTGGATGTAATACGATAGTCTATTTGTCACCATTGACCAGAAACGATGTTTTGTTTGTTCGAAGAATTGGTCAAATTGAGCAACAGGAGGATGTATTGAACTCTGAACACAAAAATATTTAAAAGGTTAAAAAAATGCTCATACGTAGTAGGTAGAAAGGTGCATTTCAAACGTAAATACAATGTTACATACATGAACAAAAATTATGGTAGGCTTAAATGTTGTTAGCGAATTTCCCTATAGGGAAGTAGCTATTACCGTAGGTGGCACGGTAAGACCTAGACCCGGGACCGATTTACTTTTTCATTTTGATGTCCCCAGAGGCCAAAAACACCATTCGTTCAAATTTTTATATATGTATATATATATATATTATACTTATATATATATATATATATATATATATATATATATATATACGTCCGTGAACGCGATAACTTGAGTAATTTTTGTCCGATTTTGATGAAATTTGGTTTAAAGGTGTAAAGCGGGATAAACTTGAATGAGTTCGCGAACCAGCACGATCGGACCATGGGAACGGGGCTTTATGGGGGTTTTATGGGGTAAAAATTGGTTTTTCTCACTTTTGACCCTCAAAACACAAAATTTACCGATTTCTCTTTAGACCTTTTTAAAGAGCTTAAAAAAACAAATAATTTAGTATATAAAAGTATTTTTGTTCAATTATTAGTAACGGAGAAAATTAAAAAAATTGTAAATTTAAAATTCCCATGTTATTCTTATGGAGAATATTGTCAAATGTTGTAGTTTGCTTGTTTATGGATATATTTTGATCAAACTTGGCAAATTTATTTATTTCGTACTAAGCTATCAATATTTTACTCAAAAACACACTTTATTAGTTTCCTTGTAGCAGCAAACCTAGGTACTCGTTAAACCTAATGTTATAAAATATTTAACTGAAAATCAATTCAGACAAATGGAAATTCGCTTAGTCGGCAGGTTTGCTGCGGCGGGGGTATTTTGATTTCATTATAATATTTTTTAAGCAGCAACAAGAATATAAAGAATATAGATGTCCCTAAACACAAGCGTTTACAGCTGATCACTTTTTGCAATCGAAAAAAAAACTGGTTACTTATAAAGAAGAACTAGTTTTTCTTGATGAGGTATGCGATCTGTAGTATGTTTTGTTTAGCTCTCCCGCTCCCGCTCCGCCACCCGCCCGAGTCCCGTTTCCCGCCTCAGTTCACAATTAGCGGTTTGATTAGACCTAGCTTAGCATTCTTTACTATTTTGTTATTGGAAAATTTTTTTAAGAAGTTTTGAATTTTTTGTGGCAAATTACATTAGGCCTAACTGTATTAACAATGTGTCTGGTAGGAAATGAAAAAAAGGATCGAAAGGACTTTGTTTCTGCTGGGAACAGTGCGGTAAACAAACACACTGCTGTGTTCTCAAATATTAATGAATTTTTAATGTTCAGCCATAAATAATTAATAGGCCTGAAAGCTAGGTTAGGCTTGACGGACCCCTGGCCGAACAGAACATCAGAATTCCAAAACAATATTTGCCATCAACCAGGAAGGTTCTTCTTTTTCAGTGGCCAGTTTATTTCGTTTACAATAAGTGATCAGTCAGGCTGTAGAAGCGTGTGTCCCTTAACTTTGGTTTATAATCCCATTGACAGTGGTTATCTATTTGTTAGTTATTCGTTTTCAACAAAATAGTTTCACGTTAAATAAAGCTAGAATATCCTGTCTTTTACACTTTACAAATAAATGTAAAAAAACGTATGAAAATAAATATTAGTTTTGATGTATAAACTGCAGAAACAATGTGTGTCTTGGTTAAAATTACAGATTTTTTGTCCTAAGACTTTAGGAACGGGCCTGGGATTGTTTTTCACATTACTTCAGGCTAGACCTAGGGGTTGCGGCAATATCACTTAAATATAATCCGTTGGTGATTTGGTGGGATTTGAACCAGGGACCACAGGGACCAAAGTCCCTCGCTCTAACCACTAGACCAGCTTGCCCCCCCCCAAATTACAATTACAATTACAGATTAGGTCTACTATATTTTTAACTAAAGTACCTAATGAACTATATATCCAACAACAAATTTCTTAAAATGCTAGGCCTACTTAAAAAATACCAATACACATACAGCACGGGAAACAATGGAATGTTTATAGTATTAAATCAATTTCACTGTATTGGTGTTCAAATAATTTGAATGAAGTAAAATACACGTTTCAACAGTAAGCGTTTGATATCCTACGTCTCTTTGACAATTGAACAGTAAACAAAGTTGAATTGCCCGGAGCATTGTGTGCCCAACACCGAGAACCTAACCGACCAAACTATTGTTGTTTCATCGACGTTTAGCATCGATTACACGCTTGCATTTGTAGGTGTGAAACAAATGAGTTGTTTAAACCGCTTGGAACAACCGACGGGCTAGTTCTGCCGAAATAGTTTGTTAATACAAACGCAGATTGTATTTAGTCTATTTACTCTTTTGATCGGTACAGTCATTTTCATAGGTAAAATTGTGATAGGATCACTTTTTTGAGAATTATTTGTACAACCATATTTCAGTATGCTTAGCGCAAAAGTAATGAATTTAATTATTCACAATTTACCAGCGTCATCGTAATTAATTTGCTTTAGGGACTGCCATTAGTGCCATTATATCGTTTTATGGCAAAAAATATTAACGTATGAACTCAAAAGTCTCTATCAGATGCATTACAATAAACTTTAGGAGAATGAAACAATTTTGAATAGTACTATAATAACATTTGAAAGTTTTCATTAGGTATGTTATATAGTGTGTGATTTTCTTTTTAGGAAATTGATTTAGTTAGATTTATATGTGATGTAAAACATCGTAGGCTCTTCTTCATATTATCATAGTAATATGACGTGTTTGAATACTATTTTAATTTGTCAAATCATTAAAAATAATTAACAGCTAGAGCTGAGCTTAATACAGTTTTATATATCATGCATAAAGTATAAAGGCAAATGTATGATAAATTATACCTCCTAAAATCTGCTTAAGTTTGTAGTGACAAAAATAAACATTTTCTAGACTAATATATTCTTGTAATACCACTTTATTTTTATTCGGCAAATGCAATATTCTCCTACAGTGTTCACATCACAACCAGTCTCTCAGAAGTGTCTTGAAGTTGTATGCGATTGAGCATTCAGCGCCTACGATGTTTTTGAACCTGTCAAAGCTGGCTTCTTCTGTGTATACATCTGCGTGGAGAAGAAATGGCGATTTGGAATTCGTGAACGCCATGAACGAACCCCTCCTTTTAAATCACAATATAATCTTTTTAATCTTTTTCAGAAAATCCCTTAATATAGGCCTACACACTAAACAAAATATGAAAAAAATATTGATAACACGCCATTTTCATAATTTTCACCTCATTTTCAGTTACGTAAAACTACTAAAATAATATTATTAGGACTACATACCTTTTTGTGGGATAACAATTAGACCTGTTATCAGAAAATTTGTAAAAATTATTCAAAGTTTCAACCCTATCAGCTGTTACAGAACTTGTTTGGCATGTACTTACTTTTATTTGAATGATATTGGTAGGCCCTAAATGAAATGACCTTATAAGTTAACATTTGTCCCTCCCCTCTCCTGAATCATAAGCTTCAAACTATCATCAAATTCTTAAAGATTGGTCAAGTAGAATCGGCGAAAAAGTAACGTTACAAAGAAAGCAATTATCGTGTTAGGTACGAGTACATAGATTGTAGTGTATCAATCAGGTTCACTGTTTTCATCGTACAAAAAAATAGTGCAAACATTTACGCAAAATAACTGTTGATAAATTATCACATCACACATTATTATAGGTTAGTAGGTAGGCCTATACTGAACATCCTTTCCCACTCATCGTATAGCTATATTCCATGTTAATACATTCAAAGAGAACACAGAATATTAAAGGGATATTTTGTATTTTATTTAATTCTATGATAAACTATAAGGGGGAAAAGTTCGGCTTGTGTTATAACGGTTTTGTAAGGAAAAATTACAAGAATATTTGACATCAGCACACTCTATCAGTGGCTTAACATTCATTATTTGACCAATTGTAAATGAAATACTGCACTCACACTCGTATGTCAGCATTTTCACCAAGTACCACCAAGTCCTCTGGTCTAGGTGTAGTGCATCCCCCTTCCTTATATTCGTCCCAGCCAGAGCAAGGGAACGCCACCAGAGGAGTTGATAAACTCTCCGCATAGAACTCTACGGCTCTGAGGTGGGAACAGCCCGTATCTGCCAAAGAAATACAAGTGATGTACAGGAACAACCTAGTCTCAGTCTAGCTTTGAGGATGTCACTTCACAGTAAGGGTGACACGTCTAACAACAATAAATAAGTGACGATAATGTTGACGCCGAAAAACACCACCATGAAATCTCAGCAACACTGAATCTTTGAAAGTGAAGTTTATAAATAATTGAAAGTAATAGGGTTGAGCCGGAAACCTTCTTCGTTATAATTACAAGCGTCTACAGCCTGACTGATCACTTATTGCAAAGGAAAAACTGGCCATTGAACAAGATGAACCTGTTGATGACTGCTGACTGTCGTCTGCTACATCATAGCATAAACAGAGAAACACACACATTACCAGACATTTTCATTAACACAATTTTTCATTACCAGACACATCATTAATAATTTACCACAAGAAATTCAGAACTTCTTTTAAAAAACATTGTACCAAGAACAAAAAGGTAAAGAAGGCTAAGCTAATCGAACAGCTAACAGCTAAGATCTAAGTGAAGAGTGAAGTGGGAGAGCGAAACAAAACAGACGACATATCGCATACGTCATCAAGGAAACTAGTTCTTGTTTTTCAATGGCCAGTTTCTTTGCGTTTGCAATAAGTTAAGTTAAGTCAATCGTGAAAATCTGTTAAGTAGAACCAAGTAGAACAGCTGAAAATGAATGTTTCGGAGAAAACACGTATTTTATTAAGTAAATGGATAGTTAGATTTCATGGTATTACCACATGCACACCCAGGTTGGAACACATTGTTGTTAAAGTAGACATCAGCATCTCCAGAGGGATTTCTCTGTCCCTTCAGTCCACAGTTGGAGTGATACACGTCTATGAAGCCAGCGTTGCCTCTCCTAGAGTGGTCGTTGTTGAACATCGGGTTGGCGACGTCAAACTCTGAAATTCAACTAACTACTTAGTACTGTGGCAATTTTTGAGCCTTAAAAATAATAAAACGTTCTAAAAAATTATTAAAAGTAAAACATTTCAATTTAATGTTTTGAATTTCGCAACAAAGACTAGGTAGAGTACTACAGTAATCACAATCTGGTTTTCAATACTTTTTTAAACTCTCAAAACTAGTACATCAGGTAGGCACAGTATGCTAATGACTCACCAATTTGCAAAAAATGTAGTTCATTTCAAATTAGCAAAAGATCGATCCTTTGTAGCTTTACTTGTAATTGAATATAAACAAATGATAAAAAATCAAAAATCTTAAATAAATACAGGTTGCTGGTAAACGTAATTAAATAAACTGTCAGCCGTCAACTGCATTCATTGCAAACAGCTGTTGCAACAATGACTTCGGTAATGCACTTGCTCTATACGTAACGCTCCACCTCTCTTTGTTTCAATAAATTACTGGCAAAGTACAGTAATAGTATTGTGTTCTGATAGGGACAAACAAATTGTTTTTCTTGTCAGAGTAAATCAAATTAGTTGCTTTGTATTAATTTTATCATAAATTTGTTTTCAAAATAGCCGAAGTTAGAATGGTTATTGTTTTATAGGTGGTAATAACTGTTCAAGTCACTACCATATTTTAAATATTACAGACAAAGCTCCACGCGGTGAGCATTCTGGGTTTCTGTGATATAACTGCAATAGTGGGCTTCACTTACTAGTAAGTCTGGGCAAGTGAGGTATATCCTGGGACGCCCAGGCTGCCACGTGGGCTCCCATGCTGTGTCCCAGGAGATGGACAGAAGGGAACTGACGAGTCCTGACGACAGCGTTGAAGAAGTCCGAAACACACTTGCCCACCGTCCGGACATTCCGGACTGCCTGGGTGTAGCAGCCTTGGCGTCCGAGAGAGCTCCAGTCCGCGGAAACTATGTTGTACTCGCCGACTGAAAATAGAGCTGAAAACACATTTAAATCAACTTTAAACTATGTCTTCTGTAATAGACGACATTGGAAGCCTTAAGATTTCACCAAAGTGAGTATTACTTTTTTAAATAGATTAGGTATAGCAATACTTTAATTTACGAATTGTAAAGCAAATTTAAATTGTAAGATGTTCCAAGCTTCGCAGGTAAAACTTATTTCTTATGACAAATAATATTAAACTTTATTTTGATTGTAGATATTGGAAAGTGATCCAATATCTACAAAGTTTAGTGGTATTTGGAGTAGTGGAAGTGGCGTGGAGTGTTGTGATAGTGGAAGTGATTGGTAGATAGTGGTATTTTTTGTGGTGTTGTAGATCTTGTACAATTATGTGTACACAAATTCAATATAAACTCGATATGTTGTAAAATTAAGAACACAGTTTGGAAACGATACTGTAGGTGATCTCACATCATATTACCCCATGGCAATGTGACATAGGCCTAACTTTGATATACTTGTTTAGCTAGGTTTGAACCCACCAGGCCTTCAAGACTTAAGTCCCGCACTATAACTTTAATTACAAGATCAGCTGCACTCCCATAAATTGACTGATCTATTATATTATCTATTATTTCATATGTGCGTGTAGTCTTTGTTTTTGTGTATTTTTTCCGTATTAAACAACGACGCAGTCTATTCCCTCACCAGAGGGTCAACGACGAAGGCCAATGAATAATGAATAATATACTAACTTAACTGATTATATTCAATTAACGAATTTTTATATTTTTGTTATAAATTAATAGAATTAAAATAAATAGGTTACATTCATGTCAATTATTCACTTGACACATAGGCCTACCAGGTCGAAGAACAGCATTTATAGCTGAGTCCTTGTCTACGGAGAACCCATGCACGATGAACTTAAGGGCTCCGTCCACCCATGGAGCCTTGTCTAGAGTGTTCAGGGTCAACTGCGTTGGAGTGTCTCTAGTCAAACTGAAATATAGCATCTCATAACATCAGTCTATAATGTGCTGGCACCAGTTACGGATTCTGAGTTTCAAATATAGTTGAATTGACTTGTAGACCAATCTTAGATGTGGTTTGTCTTTACAAGTCGATCTCTGATTCTATTAAATGCCCCTGCAATAGATAAAACGCAAACTAAGCCAATTTAAATTTTTATTGTTGGATTTTTACACAAATATCCATCCCCATTTAAATAACATTAGATTTAACGAGTACTTAGGTCTGCTTCTACGGGGAAGGTAAAAACGTGTCTTTTAAACAAATGTTAACAATATAGACATTAAATGAATAAATAAACCAAACTTGATATACAGGGTGATTGGTACTGGGATGATGCATATAAGAGGTCCCAAGTCAAATTTGCTTCCCAAAGAATTATTTTAAGTTTTTTAAAAATAATCATGTTTTTAAACTTAATACAGCGATTTTTCAATTACCTGTACATGGGTTTGAGTATAATGTCACTTATCAGACATCTATAAGACCGAATTAATATTTTCCAGCACACCGTGATCTTAGCTCAGACTGTTTGTGACCCATGATAGACACGAGAATAGCATGCAGTAAGAAACACAACACTTGGCTCGCTACGTGAATTAGTCTCGTAATGTACAACTAAATTAAGTTGTTGTTTAATAGAGCTAAACTGTTGAACAGTGTTTTTAGACTTTTGAGGATGGGCAAAATGTGTCAAATTAATTTTCATTGGTGTCGTACTAAGATTACCCACGGTCCAAAACTCATAGTATTTTACTATAGTAATTGTTGATTTAGGAATCTAAATATATAAAAGGCAAAGCCCTCACTGACTGACTGACTGACTCACTCACTCACTCATCACTAATTCTCCAACTTCCCATTTACCTAGGAGGCTGAAATTCGGTACATCGATTCTTTGGGCATTAAATAGGAAAACTAAGTAGTTTTTATTCTGATCGGGCTTTCGGGCTCCGCCCCAGTGGCTCTGGAATTTCCCATGTTAACCTTATGATTTTTCATATTTAAAAGGAATTTCTTAACAGCTGTTTCAATTAAACAAGTTGGTTCTGTTCTATGATGTTCAATAGCATTAAAGTTACAAGGATTACCAACAGGGTGCAGCACTATTATTTCTTTTTGTAATTTATGACAACAGCTAATTTGCAACCAAAAGGTGAGTGAGCGTAGCGAACGAACTTCAACCTGGAGGTGAGTTAGCGTAGCGAACGAACTTCAACCTGGAGGTGAGTTAGCGTAGCGAACGAGCTAACATGAAGGCAAGTGAGCGCAGCGGACGAGCTCCAACCTAAAGGTGAGTGAGCGTAGCGAACGAACTACATCCAGGACGTGATTGAGCCATACGAATACTTATCGGGGCAAAACCCGCGGGTACAGCTAGTATTTATATATAACTAACACTATAGTCTTAAAACTTAAAGTAAAAACGTTACAAATGAATGATTTAATGAGGATTATTAGTCTTACTTGGTGTACAGCCAGAAAGTGACGTCATTTCCTGCGCAAGTAGTGTCATCTGCTACGTCACACGTCCTGCTTATGATCTGAATCAGACGACTCAACTGGCCAATAGAGGCCCCTAATCAGAATAGACATAATAATCTTTTTATACTAGAGTATTGAAATATTTTAATCATGTTAAATGTTAATATATATATATATATATAAAATTGCTTTGCATTAGTTGATTTTAAGTTTCAAGTTCATCTTAAGAGTGATTTAGATTTAGGTGCTTGAAGAACTCTATAGAATATAAAGCATTAAGGAAGTAATGTTATTACGGCCTCGCTTTTGGATGGGGTTTGATTAAAACAGCATGCTTGCTTCACACTTAAGCACGTGTTGAGATTAGAATATAGAATATAGAATTAAGCACGTGTGCTGGTCAATTTACTCACCTCCATAAAGCTTTCAAAATGTTTATAAGAAAACATGTTTATTTAATCTACAAAGCTATTAAACATTTATATCCATTTCATTTTTAAACAGTAATGACACGGTGTTTGGTTGTAAGATACACAATAAAATAGAATTCATAAGATAATGGCTTAAATATTTCCATTGATAATTTTTTTATTATGGATGTATTTAATTTATTTTTTAACGGTATGCCTTAAGATAATTATGAATATACACCATTTAAGTAAGGGTTGGTAATCATATAATCATAGTACTAATAGTATATTTCATAACAAGAGTAGAAAGTGAGTCATTACACATTTGAGATCATGCTCCATTAATTTCGCACTTCAAATATTCAAGAATATGTATAAACCCACTTTCACTTGTGTTGGAACGTTACCTTTTGCTACACAACAAAGAATAATTATTTTCTCCATTACAAAACTCAAAGAACTTTTTAGTTTATGCCTTCAGTTAATATTTCCTCTAGTTGTTGAAAATTGAAACAGTTGATAAAACAATAACAAATATCTGAAGTTGTTGACAGTAAAAAATGTTCGGTTGTTAACAATGTTACTTTCTGTAGTAAACAATGGACAGCTTTTAAAAATATGATGTTTCGCAGGCTGTAAACACTAACGAAAACAGCTCAACACATAGTAGTGTGTGAAAAAATATTTGAATATATATTACTCACCAAACAGATTCAAGAAGAAAATTATTAAATACAATGACTTAACCATTTTGATAATACAACTAAAAGACAGTCAAAAGCTATGAGGGACGATAGTACAAACAGGACATGAAATATGGAAATTCACCCCAAGCAACTGTCCCTAACGATATAGTTATCTATAGGAAATCTAAAGGAAACATATTTGGAAAAATATGTCAACACCCACGAATTTATAATAAATTGTCATGGTTATCTTTAAGGTGTAATGTTTTTGACGAGCATACCTAATTTAATTTATGCTTAGCCATGCTATGGTGTAATAGTTCAGTGTGCTCTGGCGTATCACCTCGTATGTTAGTTCCTATACAATTTACAATTTAATGTTTACAAAAAAATAGCGTGTAAAATGAATTTTGGAAATTTAAAACACTTGTATACTATGTATGTAGCTTCTTTTGAAGGAGTGGGTTTTATTAAACTAGTCGGTATGTAGACTAAAACTTTGAATTCAAGAGGAAACAGGCTTCCTATCAACTATGCAATCGTTTCCCTAATAAAAAAAGGCGCATAAAGTAAAAGATTGGCCTCTACTAGCTTTACCAATCGAGAAAAACTCGACTCCATATCTCAGATGAGATACAGGCTCTGCCCCAAAAAGTCCGACATGCATAGCTCCAATAGTCGCAGCTCCGAAACTCATTTTCGGAACTGTGCCTTACGAAGTGCCTGGATGTATACATTCTTTCATAGTAGTTCCTCAGTGATGAGCTCTTTTAGAAATAATGACTTTTGGAGCAATGCTGCACCAAGAAAATAAAATAAAACAGTAAAATTTTGAAGCAGTGCACACACTTGTGATTTTTACACCAAGTTTATGCTTATGCGTCTCCAAAGGATAGGCATTTAAAAATTCAAAAGAAATGTTTATATTTTCACGATATCTTTCATTCTCCATTATATATACTACTATAAAAGGAGGTGGCATTCGTATGGCTGTCTGGCTGTCAGGACTAAAATACTTTGGACAATACAGCTTACATTCAACACAATAATGATCCTATCCATTCATTTCTAACGGATTACTCCCTTTACACTAATAATACATACATTAGTAGCCAACAGTATTGGCAGAAGAAGAACAAAAACTTGAATGGCTAACAGTAAAATGAGTTAGTAAACATAACAAGATAAATAACTAGAACAAATTGGAATATATACATCTTTAAACAAACTTTTAAGTAAAGCAATGTGGTAACACGAATTATATGCAGTGTGCAAAATAATGCAATTTTAAAGTAACAAACAGGATAACAATAGACCTATGATGTAATTGACTATACATTTACTCAGTAAAAAAGTCTTCAATCATGACAGAACAACAACATATCTGATAAAATACAAATGATCTCATTAAAATTTGTATATTACTTTCTAAAAGAAGTGAACAAAATTGAAAAGAAAAAGTACAATTATAAGCATAGAATATGATAGCTCTTAAAATGTTAGTGTTAAAGTGTAGAAAATAATATATTATGATAAAAAAATCTATAAAATAAGTTAGAGCCCATGAAATAACTAACTTTAAGAGCACTTCTTAAAATAATAAGTCGACCTCAGTCCACCACGCCTCCCTCCCTGATGGAGGCTGTAGCTAGAAGGCAGGAACATTCGCCGGGTTGCCAAGCACGAAGACTCGACAGCAAGACAATATGGCCATTGACCAGCTTGAAGAGTAGACCTATCCCCATTATCTTCCGCCTTCCGTTCCAAATGTGGAGGTGAAAGCCCAAACTTCACTTCCTTGAATCCCTTCAAGCTGCGCCCGTGGACGTCTAAATTTCTGTGGTAAGGGCCAAAAGCCAAAAGTACTGTTTCTGACAGTTTAATTTTTTTTTGCAATTTCTATATCATGATAAGAAAACTCACAACGTAGGTATACATTTTGCGTTGACATATCAAAGGCCACGCCGGCGAGCTTTCTAAATATGCTATAATAAGAGTAGTTTTAATGATTGATTTTAGAGCAAAACTTAGGAAAACTTATGATGTATACACGTTTTGGATTAAATTTACAAACTTGAAAGGGTTTACGTGTGTTTGGTTTAGGCCTCCGAAATAACAGAGTTATAAATACATAGATTTTTCAAAACATGGATTAATATACTTTTTATAGGTTTAAAGCCGGGTTTTCCTAGGCGCGGAATCGGTGAGCGGAGAGAGGAACGCGGAGAGCGGACTCCACTTGTCTTAGGCAATTTAATGTTACTGTTTTCCTAGAAGCAGAGCGGAATGCCATGTTAATTTCAATTCCGCTCTCCGCGTTTCTCTCTCCGCTCTCCGCTTCCGTGCCTAGGAAAACCCGGCTTAAGAGATGATTTGTACACAATTTGCTTTGCTACGCAGTTTTGTAATCAGAATGACTTCCATTAATTCTGAAGGTTTCTACTTAATAGATTGATACTACTTATATTTTTTCTATATACTTTGAATACTGGAACTACTATGAGTCTATACTTAGCATACTATTATAAAATGTTAAGTTTTTTGACCTGTGATTCATACGCTACGTGATAGGTATCATAGCATAGGTCATGTCTGTGTGCTCTGTTGATGACAACATATGTAATTGCAACTCGCACTTACGTTATGCCCTTTTACGTTTCTAGACATTTAGTGGTTAGGTTTAGATATACACCTGCTTAAATTCAACTAAAGGTAATGCTACAACACAAAGCCGTAAGTAGTTAACTTTGGTTTCTAAAATCTAAGGTAAATGTGTAAATATGGTAAGTGTTTGTAAAATTGTTTATATTATTTTTAGTTTATGTGTCAATGCAATAAGCAACTTGTGTCTTAATGAACAATAATGAGAACGACTTTTTCTCTTCTCTGCGGCCTCTCGCTGTTGCAAAGCACAGGTTCAGCAGCTAGTCGTTTATAAAATGTTTAACAAGTCACACATTAGTGAGTAAGGCGAGTGAAGTTACACAAAATTTATTACAAAGACTTTATTATGATCAACAATTACAACACAATGTTTGAGTTGGAGCTGTGTTAGATTTTATTTTCCACTCAAGTAGGCAACAATTTTATCCTCTATAACATCTGAACATTCTTCTCTGCCTATACTGTCAAATTCATTGAAGGTGCCATCATTGATATACTCCTGCTTGTCGAACAAGTACGGCGATTGTTCCTTTCCGAAAGTAATGAAGGAAACATATTTCCTAAAAAAAATATTTAAAAAATTAATATAAAAAAATTAGAACACTTTACCGTTAGTATTGAAATTCCTTAATGTACAGCGGCTTGTGTGACAGTTGAATAGTCTTCAGTTCAATCTTTGACATTCCATCGCCATGTTAGTTGTAGCCAGGTTTTTAATAAAATTTGTCTTAGTTGATGTGAGCCCCCTACAGATTGCGCTGATCTAAATTACTGATTTCTGCCAATTACACGATGGTTTTTACCAAGTCAAACTGATGGAATGACTTATTATGTGCTATAGCAACTGTTGGGACCCAGCAACTATGTCAGTACTAAAGAATAAGATACAAAATAGAGTTTTAGACACTAGCGCAATCTGTGTCTGGCTCACACAACTACATTCTTTTTTAGTAAAAAAATGGCGACAGCTGATCCATATATATGGGATGTCTTGGTTCAATCTTCTAATGTTTGTAACTTTTCAATGCTTGAAAACTGGGCTTGCTGTCGTTGGTGATGATTGCAATTTAAATAAATTACCCTAGTTCGTATTTTCGTATAGAGTCAGATGATGGTAGTATCTTAATCAAATATTGAATCTTGCAACTATCTTTAGGGTATATGTTTCATGTGTGTATCTAACAGTAAATGTAAAACTCACTCGTTTTGGTCCACCTTGTCACCCAGAAGTCTCAGGTCTTGTTCTGCATGTTTGTCACATTTGCCGTCTATCAGTTTACTCCAGGCACTACAGTAGATCCCCCACATTTCAGAGTTGATACTCTCCGCGAAGTACAACACACTCTTCATATGAGAACACGCCAGATCTATCCGTAACAAGTGGAAATGGATTATGACAAACTTAAATGGTTTAAATAATTCAACCGGCAGTTTTGAAAATGAGATTAGAGGATAACAGATGATAATTTTAATAACTATGCGTCATCTTAAAAAAAAACCTTTCTCATGGTAGTTTTTGTACTAACCGCCTCTTTTGGAGATTGTCGCTATATTTTAGTTATGTCTTAAGAATTTCACAAATTACCATATTGTAGCTAGAAATGTATTCTCAGATTTAATAGATTTTTAAACTTTGAGTCATGTGTTAGAAACTCCTAATTCCCGCATGCACTTTAAGTGATGGTGGCAAAAATTGCTTTTTTGATTTAGCAAAGGCATTAGTATTAGAATTTTTCAAGATAGTAATTAGTTTAAACGCTCTTTGTAATAATGTATCCACCCAAATACATACACGTGGCTTTAAAGAAGACTTCGTTTGACAGAATATAGAATCGATAAACTTAGAGTAAGGAATTTGCTAATTACTTAGTACAATAAATAAACTTGTTAGTAAACACAGAACTTACCACACCCACAGCCTGGCTGGAACTGGCCGTTGTTGAGATATACATCAACATCCGCCTCAGCCGCGCTCTGACCAAGTATACCAATGTTGCTGTGGTATGTATCCCTGAAGTCAGCTACTCCTTTATTTTCATCACCGGAGAAGAAGAGTGGCAGAGCAGGATCAAATCCTAAGCACATTTTCCAAACTTGATGAAGAAAGTTATCTTTATCATTTTTTATCGATTGAATAACTAAAATGCACTATTTTAGTATTGGCTATGGTATCACTAGCTGGATTCAATCTTATCTCATTGACCGACTCTGAGTCATTAAACTGGGAAATGAAACATCGGAACCCCTCATAAAACACAAACATGGAGGAGGAGGGGGGGGGGGGTCCTCAAGGTTTCCGATATTTTTTTAACTTTTGCTTGGGCTGACTGCTTCTGTTATTTGGGCTGACTTTCCTAGCTGCGTACAAAACTGTATGACACACAAGTAAACCAATAAATATACACAGAATAACAAAAAAAAACAAAAAAAACATAGAATAGGGGAATAAAAAAAAAAATATTGCAATGCTAGCTGAGCCAACAATGAAAATTATTCTATGAATGCATGTAACAAAAATACAAATGGCAAAATTTAAATCTGAAATCAGAAGTTTTCGAAGTAAGCCTACCTAATCACAAAATAAGAACGACTTTTGAAAATATGTGTTTATTTTGGGAATTGTCCCTTTTGGTGAATCTATTTACTTAAAAATAACAGTTATTCATTATAGACATTGGCGTTGATTTCTATTTAATATGGATTTCCTTAGTAGCTTTGTTGTAAGGGTGAGGTGCTGGCATATCTTTTCACTATTTAAGTAGCTTATGTGGACTTAACTTTTTCTAGAAAATAAGACAATCCACTGATAAAATAACATATCCATAAATGATCCTGAAGGGCGAAGGCAGAAAACCGTCTGCAAGGCCCAAAGCAAGATGTTCCGGAGGATAATGAGAAAGTAGGAGCCGAATGAGGAGGTGGATGTGGACTGGAGGGGCTTGATGACCAAGCCAACTACCGACCGAATACTAATATTTACTTTAGTATGTAAGTTTGGGGTCTTTATAACAAAATAAGTTTTAATACATACTTGTAAGTCTGGCAAACTGGACGCCATGTTTTCTTTGCATCTGGGAGGACGTTCTTCCAGCGACATGTCCTCCCAGGCTGTGTCCTAGTATGTGAACTATGTTTTCAAAGTTCTCCAATCCATGGCAATCTATAACCTTCTTAAGGAAGCCTGAAAGACAAGCGGCTACAGGGTTGATGCTGTAGACACCCTGTAGGTAACATCCATCCTTTACAAAATATCCCCAGTCGATGCCGATGATGTTGTACTCTCCGTAGTCCAAGTAGGCTG
Source organism: Macrosteles quadrilineatus (assembly GCF_028750875.1). Classification (NCBI taxonomy): domain Eukaryota; kingdom Metazoa; phylum Arthropoda; class Insecta; order Hemiptera; family Cicadellidae; genus Macrosteles; species Macrosteles quadrilineatus. Next base: position 1,644,971 of record NW_026542596.1, read on the forward strand.
AAATATCATGTATATTTGTAAGTTACATCATTATTTTATTATTGAAGAGAAAATTAAATCATTGCCACGTGAGGCACTAATGGCATCATATGCGGACTAAAATGGAATAGCAAAGGGACAAAAAGGAGAATCACTCGAACTGGTTTTTTTAATAGGGTCTCAACTGATTAAATGTGGAATTACAAGTAGGATTACCTAGGACCACAAGCAGCTTCAGGTAGGATTATAAGTAAGTATAATAGGTAGCTTTAAATAGAATCATGAGTAAATTTAAGTGGGATCACAAGTTGGTAATTAAGATTTTAAATTCTGCAACAATATTAAAAGCTACATTGTGGCTCTGTAAATTTGTACACAATCTAAAAATAGTTTTTCATTTATCACCGACCCAACCTATAATGGGTAAAAAAAATTGTAATAACATTAAAAAAATAATGTTTTAAGGTATGCAATGAACTAGTGAATCTTTTTAATTTTACTTCTATTGTATTAAGCTTGTTTTTCGTAAACTGTTGATTTACACCATTCATACCGTTTATCAAGGACGTCATCATTAGGCTATTTCTGTCATTTGTGTATCCATGTACAATGATCTTCAGTTGTTTTTTTATGAACCCTGCACCTCCCAAGTCATTTTCGTCTATCTGTCTTCCATCTCTATTATCTCTGAAATTTAAATTATCATGTTGATGAATTTCCTTTTGAGACTTCGAAACTTAGCCTTAAGATCCTTGATTGTTAGTCAGCGTAAATAGTTAGTTACCTTACGGATTAATATTAGATAAAAGACAAAGCTACCACAAGCGATTTGACACACCTTCGATATTCTGAACTTTTGCTATTCGCCAAAAAACAGAAAAAGGTTTTTGTAAAATAGAATATTTTAGTGTTTTGTGATTTGTTATTATTTGCTTGTTGTATCATGACTTGACTGCTATACAGTGCATATTTTTTGACTACTACTCTCTGCAGTGCATTCTAACTTACATTCCAACGGTTGGGCGTTTGTGTATTGTTAGTTGTAATGTGTTAGTTTAGTTTTTTTCACCTGAGGACGGGATCAGATTCCAGATCCCAAAACGTTGTGTATTGTTTTTTACATTCGTGATGAAAAATGTCCGCAATAAACCTTTGAACAACATTAACTCGCCATCACCAACAATGAACTTCAAACAAAGAAGAATATTTTCAGTTTTTAATGCCGTCATAAATGTCAATCAAACTGATTTCAGAGCAGGGAACACATTTTGCATACCTGCACTTCAATTGAAAATGGGATTAAGAAACAGTAAAAAAACCACAAGTGATTTCATTGACCTGAAGCTTACGTTACAATACTAAATCTAGAGAAAATGCTTCTTGCCCTGTTACTATATCTAGATTTTATATTTCAACGCTATTCTATTAATCTATCATATCTACCCTAATCCTTACTTTATAGAAATCTAAGAAGTTATATCGTAGGTGGTGAAAAAAGACCGAGAGGAACTTTTATGCGGAGGATGGAGTTAGTAGGTGGCAGATGGTGAGGAGCGACGAATTGTGGATTTGTTAGGAGGACATCATGACACACTGACTTGGCAAAAGCCACAACGGCAGGGAAGTTGTAGTTCCTTACCTTGTGTAAAGCCAGTATGTGACCTGAGAAGGACAAACCTGATCTTGAGCTACTGGGCAGTCGTTGGTGAGTTTATTCAAAGCCTCTCTTATGTTAGCATCAATTGTTAAATCAATTTTGAACAAACCACCAAAATTTAGATTAACAGCTGTAAAAAGAGTTTTAATTGAGTACTAATGGCAACATTAATACTTATAAAACTATAGTTCGGCCGCTTAGAAAACGACCTGCGCGCTAATGCTAAACCAATGCTGGAGGAGGTCGCTTTCTAAGCGGCCGAACTATAGTAATATAACCTTAAAGCAGAAAAAAGTATATGCATCTATAACCGATGATTAATATTAAGGTAATGCATCTAAATTCTATTAAATTTTATTGGTTCTTTCTTTGTTATTGAGTTAGTATGGAGTATTTTATTTTGGTGTAACTATATAAACAACTGTGATACTAAAGGAGGAAGGTTTTCTCTTCTAGTTCTAGTTTAAGAACTTATAATTGTAGAAGGACAATTTTATTGAGTATTAAAAGTTCAACCATACAGTTAGTGGTAGTAGGTAAATTTAATTTGGAACTTTCTTCATGGAATATATTGGAAGACTTTGATAGCCACGAAATCTAGAAAATCTGAAGCCCGGTTTAAAAATTCCTATTACCAAGTGCAATGTTTCTGTACGAGAATAAATTTAAATTACAAACCAGGTATGCCCACAAATTAGAAAACATCATAAATCTAAAATACTATAACATCACGTATAGATTGTTGGTATGAAAACAAAATACTTAAACCTGCTGAATACAATATGTTGTCCCAAGAAAATTTACATGGAAACATGTTTTATGCTTTGGAAAAATAAACATACTTGCATTACATTTGGTAACAGTCTCGTAACCAAATGCTAATAGTTTCGTAGTGACAGTGAGTGTCCCACCTTTTCAATCACTCAAATAAGGCCTTACAAAAAGATTAGATCAGCATACTTGGCAAGAACTCGTTTCTTTTATAATATAATGACAACCTCATCGCTTGAAAACATCCTCTAAATTTTTATGTATAAGTTTATTCCTAAGTAAGGTATTAACTGTTATGTTAGCTTACAAAATACCAGCTAATAAATAAAAATAAAAAGATTATATCCTTAAAAGTCATAAGTAAGAATACAGCCAAGAATATTAATAGTTGGTGTCAATTTTACCTGATGAGCACCCTAATATGGCCAGTAACGCGTAAACTGTTCTCATGGTTTGGTAGTTAAGGTTTAGTAGGAAGATTCAACATTTTATACTATCTATAATAGATTATGAAACACATGCTTGTTTATACATGTGTCTACTTGTCAACAGTTACTATGCATGACATTAAACAGAGTAAACTGCTGAAAATTGTTTACTTTTCACTTATTATGAACAGTTTGGCAGCTTATTGTATTTAAATAGCACACTGTTATTGGAAGGTAACTTTAATCTGATATAATTCATCCTTTTATTTCCTTACTCATAATACAGCATAGCTGAAAGCAATTGAATGAAACTGAAAAGTTAAATAATGCACAACCTTGAGGCAGCCAATTATATAATCTATAGGCTTCGTTAGAACTGAATAAAAGAAACTTAAACATTGTGCAAATGTTTAAATGGTCATATTGTTTGTTGCAATATGTTATGAAATAGTTAGTGTGTCATTATTTGTTCAGAATATAAAAAACAAACCTATTATAGATGATTTTACTATCATTAATTCAGTTAATTGAATCAGAATTTATAGTTTTAAAATGCCATAAGAGGTATAAACACGCTATACGGCATAATTATGAGCAAGCATTATTACAATATCACATATACTTTGTACAAATATACAACTCTATACGTACCAACAAATGTAACTGAGCCTAGATGTAATAATTTTATGTTGGTAAGTACGGTAAAGTAAAAGTTAATTTTTTTCAATTTATTAGCAACTATTTTATGATCTTTAACTAATTTCAATGTCTTTTGAACTCCAATATGGAAATTAGATTTTTAGAAGTTCATATCCAACTAATAAACAATGTCAATATCATATTTGTAACTGAATAAATTTCATATTATTACTAAAAAGAATGGTATGAAAATGAAAGGAGATATAGCAGGAAAAGTATTTTGGTCCTACACATTATGTAGGTCTTACCAGTGAGAAGTCCGAAGCTCCTGGAGGAAGAAATGTTAAAATGTTACAAATGAAGGAGTTTTACCTTATTTTAACTACAGTATTCACAATGTGTTCAACTAAGGTAATTAATACTTATAGTACAACAATAAGTATGAATAGGTTTATTAAATAAGCATTTTATTTTTAGATATTATTAATAATTGGTTTTTATTATTTTCTATCAGATAAAACATTTAGCTTTATAAATTTAATCGTCAAGAGCAAAGCCGCAACTGGGTGTGTTACTCAATTATATACTTTTCATTTTCCATCCATTAATAATTATGTAAAGTTTTTAAGATACACATTATCGTATCGTTTACCGTAATTATTAAGATAATATATAATATTCAATATTATCACTTACGTTGAATACATTTCCATAAAAAGGTGGTTTTGACCAAAATATTTATTGCCAGAATAATATATAAATAAGGTACATAAAGACAAAGTTATCATGCAGGTACGGAATAACAGCTATTTAAACGTCGATTTCATTGTTACTTTCTTGTAAGGAAACGTGTTCTTTTAAGTTAGAATAAAAAAATATATTTTAGTATTCTTTATTTGTCAGGTACTATAAATAAATAATAAAATAACCACAAATAAGAAACACCAAACATAAATATTTTAAGGCAAACAGTTCAAACTTATACACAGCTTTAGTTTCCTTAGTGTATTTATTGTATGTACGATAAGAAGTAGTAAACCGTGTTTTCGACACAGCTAGTTTAAGAATGTGTAACTGTTAGTTGGAGGTTTTGGGTAGCGGTTGCTCCATTTGCCGCAATCACAGCGTCTAACGAAGGAAGGCGGAACAAACGAACAACGTGACTTAAGTTATAAGTGTAGTTGCGTGCTGCAGTAACTCCACAAGGACTGAAGTAAGGAACATGACGATGACTGTAGCTCTACAGCTGCTACTGGTGCATGGAGAAAAGTCACTTCATAGGCTCCACCCTAAAACCGCAGGCACATGAACTCGCACGACGTTCACAATCCCATAGCCTTATTCGGCAGCCAAATTTGACAGCTAGGAAAACCCAGTATGCCCAGAAATGCCAGTATCATATTTTTAGATAGTTGTAGTTACGGGTTGAGGTAGGTTTTAAAGCTACTAATGTAGGATTCAAAGCTAAATTCTGTAACTCTTATAAATTCTAAAATATTCCAACTAGGAGGTTGGCAAAAGATGGGCCCGAATTTTTAGGAACGTTGTCGAGCACTCAAATTGTTAAATTTCGGCAACACTTTAGATGTAATTGAATAACGCAGATTTTCCACTCTTAGGAAAAGATTGATTGATTAAAGACATCAAAAGTGTGAATAAAAACTGAAGCTGAAGACAAAAAACTATTATCTTTTTGGTCTGTAAAAAAGATGCCAAAAATAGAAAATTCGTTCTGCAGTTAATTAACTTTGATGACATTGTACCTCATAAAGTAATGCCTTATCACTGACAATATAATACTCTAATATTTAAGTTGGCTATTGGAAACGAAATTTCACCAAAATCGGACAAAAACTACTCATGTTATCGCGTTCACGGGCTTATACATGTATATATATATGTATATAAATCTATAGATAAGTCAGATAGATTTTATAGATAGTCTGATAGATAAATCTTATATATATATTACATATAAGAATAGTATCTTATACATATATAAACATTTGAACAAAAGGTGTTTTTGGCCTCTGGGCACTTCTAAATAAAAAAGTAAATCGGGCCCAGGCCTAGGTGTTACCGTGCCACCTACGGTAATAGCTATTTCGTTATAGGGAAATTCGCTAAAACAGTAAATTCTACGGCGACAGTTGATTCGGAAAACGATAATGGTTTGCATTTTTCTGTAAGTCAAGCAAAATATTAATTCTGTAAATCCCGGTTATTTCTAGTGTTTTATTAGCCATAAGTAAAAGAGTCCACAAACCAACACCAACCATCAACTCAACATCCACACAGGTAAGGCGAATCCAACTTTCGCACGTACCTTACATAATGCTCTTTACAAAACCATTGCCGCTCTCATGTAATAATTGGCATTTCCTCTTTAAGTTATTAGTTGACAAAAATATCAAAATATTGTAGAGAACTTGTTAAACACGTACCGGTAAATGGTGTATTTTTAGTGTTCCTGTAGACTGAATACGGCAATCGAATAGTCACGCCATTGGCACAGTTAGTATCATAATTATTGCAGGTGTTCCAGTACAAGCATATTGACTACAAAAACATGTCGTAGTGATCATGTGTAACATGATATACCTATTGAACAAAAAACGTATTCGTAAATAATACGCTTATAATTAGCTAAACGAAAATTAACATTAGTTTTTAGTACAATCATTGACTATATCATAGTCAATTGTACAATGTTTAAAAAGGGATGCTAATAATCGTGACAACTATAACATGAAAAACACAAGCCCTCGAATTGAGAGTGGGAGTGTATCGTAAACATACAAAATTATTTATGTTTGTATTATCTTCAGAAAACTCTTTCAAAATTTTGGTTATCTGAATTAAAATTGTTAAGATGAAATGTAGTTTATCAACACAGTGAAATGAGCAACCAATGCAAGTTTTCTTTGCATCATAATAAAACATTTCATATAATATAGCACTAAAAACATGATACTCAATTTAATCCTAAATAAAGTAAACATATTGAAGAATAGTAAACATAAAATGTATCCCTGAGACACTCCCTGTGCATTTACCTAAAATATAACTCTTTATTATTATCCTGTAGTGATAGAAGAACTTCTACTTCATGTGGATAAGTATATTCAATAACAATCGCAAATAAAATCGGAGTTAACTCTGTAACATAACATTAAAACAAAATTCATAACAGTTTTCCAGCCAAGCTTATCATCCTTATTAAAGCTGATCCTGTTTTTTAATGATTTCTACCAAATGTTTTCCCCTCATAGCCGCATTAGGTTGTCCATGTTTAACTTTGTCATTGATAATGTACCCTTCATGTTACTACCATAGATTATTAAAACCTTACTTTTATGTATGATGGTCTACGGTCTATATAATCATAGTTTTCTTAATATTCTTTTCACTAAAACCATTAATAACGTCTGAAAAGTCAAGTGACTTTCGCCAATTCTTAACTAAACCTAAAAAATCTAGAAATAATATTATTTTTTACTTTGATTTTGTAATAACTATATGTAGGCTATTTGAATTTTAAATCTATGATCCGCTGGAAAATACTCTTCAATAACAAAAATTAAACATAAATAGGGGGCCCGGGCCTTTTGACCAGAGTTGCACCAGCCCTTGTGGGGGTCATGCCTCAAGGGCATATAAGTCGTAAGTCCTGGCTCTAATCAGTAGACCGATCGCACCCCCACAAATAAAGGGAATGTCATATATATATATATATATATATAATTAGTTTGAATACTTAGTGTAAACATTGTATACTTTATTTAACCTAAACACGCCAATAAAATATATTACTGGATTAATATTATTGAGACAACATATTTGCCTTGCCAACCGGAGGTGACACTTAAATTTTAAATGATAGCAAATATTGGGATGATTCGCATGTTTTCGACGGCGGTATAATCCAAAGCATGATTTATAGCTCTGGTGATGATTGGTAATTAAATGCGATTAGATTCTGTGTTATCGAGTTCAAAATGTTAATAGAATTGTTGCACAAGAGCCCGATAGGAGCTGTTAAACCTTGGAACAAATGGTTAAAGTTCTTGACATTGTTTTATAGCTTGGAAACAAAGTCGACATCTTTTAAACTTTAAACTGTTTACTTAAATTCAACAACTATACAAGTTCATGGTAATGTGGACACAATCCGATTACATTGTTTACATTTTTCTTTAGCCTATTTTAATTTTAAGAATTTCTGTCAAAGTATTTAATCAGTTTTCCTAAACGAATATTAATACAAAATGTGGACGTTAACAAAAGTATTACAATGACAAGTAACAAGATGTATCCATGTAATGAAAATTAAATGATTCTATCTATAAAACTAAATTTATAGATAAAAAAATGCTTTATAACAAATATGACATTAACGTTAATTTATTCAAATTGGTTTTAAAAGCACTGACTGATATAAATAATATGGAAATGATTGTAGTTTTTGTCAAATAAAATGTATATACAAAAAAATATTTTTTTTATAGGATTAAAATATTTTAAATTTCTCTTTAAATCTCTTAATAAATGGTAGGCCTAATTTATTTTAAAAACACTAAAATCCTGAAAATAAAAACTAATTTACTAAGATTTTTCATTATAATATAACATTACAGTTATAAAAAGAAACAAAAAAACAATTGAATGTTGTTGGAAAATATTTTTTTAAGTAAGAAATAATAGATAATTTTAAATCAGATCCACTATATTTAAAACCAACCACAGATTGTTAATTTGTATGTCTAAAAGTAAAAATTAAAATTATTTACAACAATAACATAGAAAATAAATACTATACAATTACATTGACACACGAGACTGTTTCACTCTTCGTATTCACTGAATTCTTCTCATCACAAATAAAATGAATGCTTCTCAGTTTTCAACTCATTGACCACTGCACTCACACTACCCTGAAAACATAACGTTTAAATTGGTAAAATTTTGGTTTGCATAACTTTTATTTTGATTAAAAAAAAAACACAAACAAACAATATCTTAAGATATACAATGTCAAAAACAAGTCCTGGGACGGCATCGTTATTTTAACTTTTTTCAGCTGATGCAACGAAGCTTATGTTATGTACGAGCATGTGTAAATAAATGTTAATGTTAGTACCAATACCAAAAATCTACGTTTTGAATAAAATATGATAGACATTACAAGAACAATCCTAACAGGTTTTAGAATGTCATCAAGCGAGGTTTTTTAGAAGAGGGCCACCCCTATTTAAACTGTGGAAAAACCACAGTTTAGGTTAGGTTAATTTAACTTTCCTCGCAGTTTTTGTTTGTTTACTGAACAGAAATAATCACAATATTAAAAAAAATCGCCTATCCTAAACTGTGGTCTCTCCACAACTTAAATATTAGCGGCCCTCTTCTGAAAAAACCCATAAAGCAGTAAGTAAAATTAAATCTCTTAATAAACACAGTACGCAAGCCAATCTCAAAAAGGCATAATTTTAGCCAAAACAGCTGAAAGTAATTTCGAGGAGAAGTCCGTAATTTCAAACCTCTGCTACTTTAGCTAGGATGAACCTTTTGAGATCGAAGCTGTGGCACTGTGTTTTCCCAATAATGCCCTTTTATTCAGTGTACCACTCGACCTACTATACTCTAACCTTGTTATTTAATTTAATTTAAATGTAATTAAACATGTGTTCTAAAAACAAAATGTGACCTAATTTTAAAATTTAATTAAATATTTTACTCAGCTTTGTTCTTTTTAGGGTTTCTTCCGACTTATTGTGGACCTTCCACCGTATCAAGGACATATTTCTTTTAAAAAAGTAGATTTTTAAGTATAAAACCTATTTGCAAAAGTTAATTCTATTATCTAAGATTGTTGAAAAATTCATATGTTTGACCTTTTTAAGAATATTTTCCATTTTCATAATTATATTTTTTTGGAATATATTTTACATAAAAGAATACCATTTTAGCCTCTAGTCACCAAGGGGGTATGAATTTTAGTCTTAATTAATTTATATAATAATTATATCGGATTAAATAATCTTTTCGTCATACTGCAGCATATAGCCTACATCCATATTAAATACAAAATGGTTGCGGGTCTATAGTAGCATTTTACACTCTAGGGAGTAAAAATCAGCTGTTTTAAAATTCAGTTGTAAATTTTGATAGTAAACAATGTAACGAAAGTATGTATCGGTTGCTTAGTAACATATAGTTGCATTATTGTAAATAGTTTGACATATCGATACTGTATACTTACATAAACAGTACTTACACAATCGTAGTTTCTGATGAAACGATTGAATTACTTACCGACTAGCAGCTTGAAAGGTTATTGTTTTAAAAGGTTATCTTTAATGAAAATTATTTTTGTTTTGTACTATTAGTTAGTTCAAATTATGGTGCAAAGTAACGAAAAATATAGTGCATCACACGGGCAAAACGTGTCTTTTCAACACACTTCGAGGCTTCGCCTCAATCGTAAAACTTGGGCTCGGGTTGAAAGGAGTCAAACTACGCCAAAGTGATGGATTTACAATTTTTTTTTGCATTCAGGTGATGATGGGAAACTCTGCAAAATACGTTTGCCTTTAGTTAAATTTGACAAGTTTTTATTCTAAGCAGAATAAAAACACATATTTTGTAAAACCAATAACAGTTAAACAATGACAATAGTATTCAATTCGTGTTTTGTTAAATACACTCAATTTTATATTTGGCATCCTTCTTCTTAAGTGTTTTAACACAGTCAAGCTGAAAACTGTCTACGAAGTTAACTATTCACGGCATGATTTTTGGCTGATAGTTGATTGAAAGTTTTAAGAAAATATCATACACAAGTTCAAGGGAAAACAAATGTAACTAATCGAGCAAATACATTTATTGATGGAATAAATAAAAGAGATTTGAAATGTTAGCCACTCAACTTTTAAATAAAATTTAGGTGATCAACACAAACGACTCTAGCTTTGAGTAATTCTTAAAAATTTTAAAGGGTTTTATTTTTTTAAATCAAATAAGTAAAGAAACAAACGATTTTACTTTCATTTGAGATTATTACAATATTAACTAAGGCGTTGTTGATAACCAACAAAAATTCCTACAAATTTAATGCAGTCAATGAGACATAGGAATGTTAAAGTTAACCAGCGTAACTTAGAAAACTCACTAGTGTCTGTGTTTTGTGCTGAAAAGGGAATAATATCTTGCGAACAATAACACGGCCTCTACGAGATAAAGCTTAAAATAAATGGATTTAGTAACAAACAATTACAGTAAAAAAAACTCTTGGTTTAATTGTGTAAATTTGAGGTGTAAATAACATTTTTCAAAATATACTTACACATTCATTCCCACCAACTCGTTTTAAAAGCGCTTTCCAACTCAAACCCCCAGTCACTCCAACAGTTGTTCATTCCTTTTTGGAGCATGGAGAAGGCAAAACTTGTGGAATCCCCCAGTTGTGGCAGGTACCTCCTGTTAAGCAGGACCGTTTGAACCTAAGAATACTTTTTATAACTTCACTTAAACTCGGAGCGTAACGTCTTTCTCCGGGTTCTAGTTGGACAGAAGAATGTGCATTCCCTGTGGAAGGTAACGTCAATAGAGCATTGGATGAAAGATAATCTACATTTTCAGGAGATTCGTAAACAGCTTCTTTACTGGTAGATATCGGAGAACAGTTTATGAAATGACAGGAAACTATTACCAAGAACACAAGTCCAGCTAGGACCAAGGCACCCCGACACAGCGCCATAACTAGGGGAAGCTCACACTGCGCGATTCAACAGACGAATGACGGCAGAAAGGTTTCACTTACGATCTATGGACCTGATCATGGCACTAGAGTAAAACTAGCGGGTGATATAGATAAGGTTATTTCAGGGTTTCCTCGTTATTTTATCTAAGACCAGTCTTTGGACGCCTCGTGCTTATTTTTTGGCGCCAAACATCACGCGACTCAAGCGACACCACGGCGTGATCTGGTATCTAAGGAATTCAAAAAAGGTGAAGCTGAAGTTCTGGTTTATCACTTGTTTTGGAACTGTGGAAAACTACCAAAGCTGTGTTGGCTTTAATGTTACTGACGTCTCTCTAAAATAAATCAGCATTTACAATATTAAATCATACTTTCATCCAGAAACAAAAAAACATTTGAAATTCAACTTTAGATGGTTTTTTTTTACGTAAATGATTTACGTCGATCGTCAATTTTTTGTCAATCAAAGAATTTTACATTTGAAAACCATTTTATCCATTATATTTGTATTATAATATATTATTTTATTAAATTTATCCAAATACATCTTTTTACTGGCAGCCATCCTTTGAAATAGAGAATGAAGGGAATTTTTATTACATTTCCCACCACTAGTTGTAAAACTTCGTCATCCATCAAGACAGTGAGTTTTAATTTAACAAATATAGTAAGAATAGTGGAAATAACAAACACACTCCTATACATTTATACAACCTTATGAGAATCCTTTGTGTGGGGGAGATATTAAAAAAAAAATTAACAATTAATTATGGCAAGTGTTTATAAGTGCCACAAAAATGTGTTTGTAAAAAAAATATATAACACATAATATTATGTTTATTGAACAGTATTAATGGAGAATGCAAACTGATATCAATTTAAAATACAATAACTATTTTTGATGCTTTTGCAAGAGCGTGTACACGAATTTGTTATCATTAGGAACTTGTGCAATATTTTGACTTGAAGAGTTATTCTATTTCTTTTTTTACATAAGAGGTAGTATTCAAAACCTAATTTTGACGAGAAACAATTCACGAGATTAGTTTTGTAACAAAATCCTTGATTTGAAGTAAAAGCCTTTATATTAAATTGGTGACAATTTTTTGGAATTTTCTGTAAATGTTTAACTATATTTTGTTTATCTTTTATATTTTTATCTTTTTTATATACTTTTTAAAAATTTAACATTTTCTAATAGTAATTAGGCTTACGATCAAGTTGATATTGTTTTCTTAATGTGTTTTAAATTTTTCCATTGGCATGTAGGCTATCGTAATGTGGATTTATCAAGGTAGTTTCATACAATCATACATTGAATGTTGTTATGTTTAAATTTCTTACAGTAATAAAACCAGTTGCACACCTATGTAATGTTAAATCAAATCAACCTCATATTATATTTTTGTTTATATGTAAATGTTTAATTTTTAAAGATCCCTAAATGAATACTTACTTACCTTAGTACAGTAACGTGATTGACGAAAATTATCTCTCCTTGAAATAACCATTAAATAATTTTATCATATTTTGCATAGTTTGTGAAGTATATTATAAAGGGGTTTCCCTATCGTGGGATTTTTGTTGGTATTGTTATTATATTGTATGAACTGGTGAGAGCGAGGTGGTCCTGTGGAAGAGCTTGGGGCATCGGAGCTGAAGGTTCCGGGTACAAATCCCGCCAATCACTTATTGATTTTATCTACGTTATAATGCCACGACCTTCTAGATCTAGCCTGAAATAATGTGTAAATCAGTTCCCGGCTAGTACCTAGCGTAGGATTTAAAGGCGAGGCAATAAAAAGAACTCGCTTGTATAAACTTTATTTTAAGAAACATGCATTACCGATATTCAATTAGTTGCTTGGTCGTAGTTAATAATTACAAACTGTTATTTTCTATGTTTATTCAGAACAAAGATATATTATTTAAATTCTAGTTCAGAAATATTTATAATCAGCAATTAATAGTAGAGTAAATAAACTTGTAAACAATGCAAATTTTGTTCACAAATATTTTTACCAATCAGATGGTTCAAATTAGGTCGTATAGCTTGTTTGATTTTGGATGCATATTTTAATATAGAAATTATTGAACTGATCTTAAAAAATCCAGCTCTTTGAATAAATCTAAATTGTTAAACCGCCCTAGTTTCGCCTCGAGAACAATGTCAGCAACAAAAGATAATGTTTGAGGATTTTACAGTCCAACTCGATGGTAAAAGGAGTCGTGGATCTTAAAATGTTATTGACCACCAGATGTTGATTCATCTAAATGAGACTATGAACTCACCATTGCAAATGCAGAGTTGTATGATCTTATATTATCCAAATAGTTTTTTGAAAGTTTTTTGTTTATTTACATTCGATTTAGCACAGTTGCTAAGATTTTCCATGTACTAAGAATGTTGATAAGGGGCAAATCTTACCTCCTTGTGACAGCATAAGGATAATTTATTTACCTACGACCGTTTTTTAAAATAGCCATTTCAGTTCAGTTCTTAGAATTGAAAAGTTTCACTTAACAGCTGTTTTCTTTCATATCAGCATAGTTTCATTTCATATCAGCATAGTTTTTCTCATATCAACACAGGTAACGGACCAATGAGGTTCAAGTATTGAGAGAAAAGAATTAAAATTGTAATGCTTCGAACGTCAACTAATCAGCTGATCAGCTGATCAGTTGACCAATTTAATTGTTGATCTGACTTGTTCCTGTTGACTCGCGTGTTCTTAACCAAAGTTTGTGGAAGTTAAAGGAAGGTAGATTAAACTGATTTAATAATGTCAGTTAGTGAAAGTAAAGTTGACGAGATAGAAATGAGAGAACAAACTGTTTAGAATATTCTATAATATTCAATGCTGAGATCTAACTGTAAATTAACTCTTTCACTGTAATCATTCAGTTGTCCAAACAAAATGCAAAATTTTCCTAATTGTACCTGATGCAGTATTTATGGTAAGAATGCTGCTAGCAAACACGTAATTACAGGAAATCAGCTGATTATACAATAAGTCGTTGCATCACTTTCCTTTCATTAGCACTGACAATTAACGAAAACATAACCTCTCTAAGAAGTAATGAGTAGTGATTTTTAGTAATTAAAAACCAGATTGTGTGTAATAAAAAAACTGTCGTAGGTAAAGTAGTGTACGCAACTCGCGTTAATAGTCTTTATTGTGTCCCGGTTACTCTATTTTACTCGAAATTTATAGATTTGCAGTAGTGAATAATCAAATTTAACCATCCCAATTCAAAGGAGTCAGTGTTTTTTGTAGGGACCAGATCACATTTACCATCACTGTTCTTTACTTTTTTTAGTTCAATGATTATCTACATATTTTGTTTTAGTGTGCTTATTTCTTACGCCCTGTACGTTAGTGACTTTTTACCTTTTATTTATTTTAATTTTAATTTATATAAACTGGTGATTATGAGAAGGTTTTATAACGTTGTAATGAGTCAACATTGCCACTATAAACATCAAGCCACACACATCTTCACCAGAACCGAAAACGTGGCACAGTTTCTCCAGAAACTTTCCTGTGTACTCGAAGTAAATAGTTAGGGCAGAGTTCACTGATACATTGTAATTCCACGTATCTAGTGTACTCGCCATCTCGAGAAAGTAAAGTTTGATACTGCTGAATATCAAACACTGATCTTAAGTGAGATTCATCACCTAGAATTGAATGTTTGTACGTTCCCCACTAATTAACATTTTATTGTACAACTTACAACGTGGCTTTCCCTATGATCGTTCTGGTGGCCCTAGATAATAAGTTATATTGATCGGAACAACCAGTTTCCGTCCCCTTCTATGGGTATTATTTCACGTTCCATACTCAAACATAAACTCCATTACCACTTTCCTTCAGATCACTTTGCAGGGAAACTAACACATTATTCGGTTATTTAGTTGTAAAAAAGATTGTTGTATAAAAGGTTAACAAACACACCTTTCCTAAAAAAATAAAATCGTAACCAATTTTGAATGGGAAATTTCTCGTTTGTAAAAAAACTGACTTGTTAAAGTTTTAGTTCTGTTTTCCTCTTTGGCAATGTTTAGGCATGGGTTTATCCATAAACACTCAATTGTAGCTTGGTATATTTATCAACGGTACACATTTGTTGCATAAAGGCAACTGTGAACATGTCCAATAAGTTAAAATAAAGTTAATTTAGTATAGATGCCCTTTCTTAATTTCGTTACAGAAAAAACTAAATTAATCGAAACTTTCACACAGTCAGCCAAAGGTTAAACGTTATGCTATAACTCAAAGTTTTTCACCAATTTAGATTTTCAGATGTTGGCTACGCAATATTGTGAAAATAGTATTTGTGTTTTGTAGAGAAAATCTAATAGTTTAAAAACTGCCTCAACACTAGACCAATAACAAAAGGAGTAAACATTAATGTATACTGTATAAAATTATGTTTTATTACAGCTAATATATACAAATAAATTAATAATGACACTTAATGACGATAAGACACGTAATACTCGGGACGGTGTATCTTCCAAACTTGTGAAAATGGTTGATCCTTGACAGCTTTATGTCTGAAACACAGAGTACAGATAGGTAAAAACATTGTTAATATTTTACATCCTGCATTTTATACAAGTATCTCTTATATTTTTTTTATTACAAAAATTAATTGATTCCAACGATTGTGACTATTTAGAGTAAGGAAAAATTAGTTGACATATTGGACGTACTGTATAATAGTTGTTTCGAAATTGTGATTTCACATCCACATATGATTGCAGAATACGCATAATAAAATTGGCTAACAAACGGATTCTATCCATCTTGAGTTTTATCCCTCCTCAATTTAATTTTGCTCATATCTCCAATATCACCATGTACCTATGTATATGTTTGCTTTTGTTAATCAATTTTATGATTTAGAATTTATCTTCAAGCTATCAAACCAATTCATAAAATAGACAAAAGGTCTAGTTAGAGGACGACACAATGTTGTACAAAAACATTTTTTATCAGAACTTAATACCTTAAAGTTTTTACGCACTTAATCTGTGTATTATTTCTTACATATTTCACATGAAATAGGAATAGTTCTTTAGGCATATATTTTATATGACCACAGTTTAAATAATGATAGTAAACAAACAATACACCGATTAAAATAAAATAATACTCTGATATAAAATAAAATGGTGGAGTATAGTTTAGTCTTACTATAGAAATTAACGGTCTTGAGTCAGTTATATATAGGCAGTTATATATTCTTTTGGATTTTCCCTTTTATTTGTGCAAGAATCTTAAGCTGTATACGCAGTTTTATAATGACAGTTATGCGCAAAAATGAAGTTCATTAACCATAATTTACAAATTTGAATAGGCCTACAATGATTATTATTTATGTTTATAAAATAAATTAGGGTTTAACATAACAACAAAAATTAGGCTAATTATAATAAGCTGGTGTCCAGCAAAATTCATTCCGTACAACTAAATCTTTGCGAGGAGAGTCCATTAAAACAGGGCGAATAATGTTTTTAAACATAAGCAATTACAACTTAAACATAAGCAGCTAATTCCTTGATTATTAGTGTAAAAGTAATCATCTAATTAAATAATGATATATTTTCTCATTTTAATTTCATGTTAGTAAAGTTACGTTATCGAACCATGACAGGCTTATTTGTATTGAACAATTTTTTGAGTAAGCGAATTTCCCATATAGGGAATAAACTATTACCGTAGTACTCATGGTAAGACCTGGACCCAGGACCGATTTACTTTTTCGCTTTCAGGTCCCTAGAGGCTAAAAACACCATCCATTCAAATTCATATATATATATATTTACATATTTATATATTTTTTAATATAGGCCTATATATATTGTATATGTATATAGATTATATTCAAATATGATCTGATTTTGATGAAATTTGGTATAAACGTGTAAACCTACATTTATTTAAACTAGTGTTTGCGAACTAGCATGATCGGACTCTGGTAAGATGGGTTTATGGGGGGTTAATATGGGGTAAAAATAGGGGTTTCCCATTTTTTACCCTAAAAACACAAAATTTCACAATTTCTTTCCTGACCATTTTGTAGAGCTTAAAAAATAAATAATTTAGTACATTGAAGCGTTCGCCTAATGGTTACGGAGAAAATTTAAAAAAAAACTTGTCAATTTACAATTTTTATGTCATTCTTATAGAGAATAAGTCAACTGTTGAAGTTTGCTTGTTTATGAAGATATTTTGATTAAATATAAAAAATACATTAATTTCTTACTAAACTATTAACATTTCACAAAAAAGACAATATTCTACCCTCCCTGTTGCAGCAAACCTAAGTACTCGTTTAACTAATTCTATTTAATTTAAATAGGGAATAAATGTGATATTTTAGGGAGACATTTTAGTGTAAATCCAATCTGGTAAATGAAAATTCGCTTAGTCTGCAGGTTTGCTGTGGCGGGGTTATTTTTAGTATATATTGGGTCAATATACGACAAAACTCATATGGAGGCTTAAACTTATAGACTTATCAATCAACTTACCTATAACAAGGAAGAGGGAAGATCAGTATCACGATCTTCTGCATGGCGGAGGTATAGGCAGCGGTGTACCCCAGCCACCACAAGCAGAGGTAGCCTGCTGGAATGACCTCTTGAACCTGGAGATCCTGGAGACGATGTTTCTCCAGGGTCGGTAAAAGTCGTCCTCTTTATCTGGGAAAAGCTGCAAATTCTGTGCCGGGTGTTCGCTCTGTAGTCGAACACTCTTCTCTTCCGGAAGCTCCACCTTCGTCTCCTTCCTAATCACATCATCTAAGATCCTCGGCACGGTGGACAGGTGGGTGATGATCTCCCACGGGGAGCGTTCCTCCTTGATCGGCTGGGAGTGAACCTGCGCCAGGAGCACGATGACTAGAGCGATTCTCACGTACATGTTGTAGCAGAATACTGCTCCAGAGTGTCCACAGCTGGTTTTATCTCCTCCTCGCATCAGCTTGGCTCGTTGCGTCGGCGTGGCCAGCTGGACTTTGAACAGCTGACGATTACTACCAGATCATTGGCTCAGTTTTGGCGCATTGCGGCGCGCGGTTTGAGCCAGAGTGCGAGGTCACGCTTTGAACAAGTGTATCACTCTCTTGACTCATGGTACAGTCGTGGTTGCCAACTATAGAACAGATCGTAAAAACTTATCTAGGAATGTTTGGCTAGAGGTTCTCGTTGAATTTAAATTTTATTTTCAGTCACTTGATAATCCCAGTTTAAAATAGATTCCGTACTATTTTAATTTTAGCAAATTCTCCTATAGGGAAGAAGTCGTAGGTGGCACGGAAAGACCTGGACCCTGGACCGATTTACTTTTTTATTTTGATGTCCCAAGAGGTTAAAAACTCAAATTCGCCCAAATTGTTAACAAATATTTATATTAATTTGAACGGATGGTGTTTTATGCCATCTGGGGATATCAATAGGTGACACACAACCATTTTTAAGCAATAACACATAACAATAACATGTTTTAACAAATTCTACAACCCTATAACACACTGTTCACGATCTTGTTAGTCTGTGAACCCAATCTTCATGCAAAACTTCACAAAAATCGGGCCAAAATTACTTGAATTATTATGTTAACGGGAAAACACACAGTTTTATTTATTTACTAGCAGCTATACCCCCTTTCAACGGGGTCAGTATGAAAAAGAGACGATGTTGGTTCTTTGTAAATGGTTTCAAACCTATAATTTAACTTTTAAACGAAAATGAAGTGTACATTTTTGTTAACTCAGACTGTGAAAACTTAAGTTAGGCTCCTAGGATACAAAATCAATGATAGATTTTAAGGTATAATCAAATAACACGTTGAATGGTTTGTACTCTAAACGAAAAGCTATTATATCACAATAGTTCCAAACCGGTCAACAGTGTATTTTTTTAACTTATTTTTGTGAAATAATTATAATCAGGCAAATGGAAATATCTGCTTGGTCTGTAGGTTTGCTGTGGCAGGGGTATCTTATTACTATTTACATAAAAGTTTATCTAAAAAAATAATTCTCATAAAACTAAGGATAAGAGTCTGACTTGTTCTCTGTAAAATATAATTACAGCATCTCACAAATATCAGAACCAGACTCAGTATGGATATTAAATATAAACAAATGACCTAACTTAAAGAATCCTATACTAATGACATTAACACATGGTTTGTCAGTCCCATTTATAAGTAATGTTAAATTATATTTACATTCGGGAGAGTGACATAATTTTTATATGTTGATGATCCATACAATTTCTATTCTAATATTCGTGCAGTATTAAATATGTTTGAACGAGCTGTGTGGAATTGTGAATTCAAAATTCATATGACAGTTCGTTCTGCTTGTGTACATTTTTTAAACTTTGTAGGTGTGTTTTTTGTTACCATAGATACCATCACTCAATATTTACTTTTACATCTCTCACCTCCGATTTTTGAAAGCCCACGGGGCAGAGCCCTAGGTCAATATCGAAGCGGGAATAATTCTATATGTAACCTCGGAGCTGTAGCTTAATTTGTGTGCAATTTGAGCCCAGTCGGTTCAGTAGTTTTTTAGATTAGCTCATACAAACACACAGACAGACAGACACCACCTCTTCTTTATAATATTGATAGATATATTTCTACCCAAAAATATTGGAAAGCCCAATTTTCATGGCATCCATCCTGTAGAGCTTGAAAAACATGTGTGTTTGCATTGTTGTATGATTAAAGGTTACGATTAAAGTTACGGTTACACTTAAGCTCTAAATAGGTATGCAATTAGAAACGTTTCCTAGAAATTCCATCAGGGCTTTGGCCCCAGTAGTACATATCGGAAACCCATAGACACTGTGTCTCTTCAACACAAATTCCGGAAACATAAAAAATGATCTCTCTCGTCATAACAAGCAGAACGTATTGAAACAGTGTATTCGTTCAACGGAAAACATGAAAAGATATGGTCAGTTGTGCGTTCCTGACAAACAGACAAATACAAATACACAAACATACAAACAAACAAACCGACGGAGTAAAAATAAAAATTTAACTCGTTTTGGTAATCCTAATGTAGAAAACAAAACATAACCAAACACATCATTCCAAAGACTGTATTGGCAAACTCTTCTCTCAATATAATAGACAATGGTGTTAAATATTTTGGTATTTTAACTAGTACTAGTAATAACTAGTTACGAGAACATTTTGAAGATGACAATACTTTTATTGTGTAATGACCATTTACTGCAGTGCAAGTCAGATATTTTCACCAAACGCAGAAGCACGAACTTTGATACCTATCTTGTTTATGACTCTGCATTTTTACTATTTCAAATATTTCAGATAAAATGGATGTTACAAATATGATGAATGGGTATTTACTTGAAGCTCAAAGATAAATTATCAAGCGGACTTTAACACTAAGACATTTACAAATCGACATTTTCTGAGAATTTAAGATATTGATTTTAACAAAATACATCTTTTATATTTACAAGTTTTACCAGTAAATTTCAGCTTGTATAAAGGAAAAGTAAGGCGTACAGGAAAGTTATAACTGTATCCATGGCACAATCGTTTATAGACTTTCTTTTTAAATTATAGAATGGAGTAAGGTTTACTTCTTAGATTGCTAGGAAAATAAAACCAGTGTGAGTAATGCCAAAATATAATTTTTTTTATGTTATCACTAGCTGATACGAATTTTGACCCTAAGGTGATGACTTTAGTACCTAACTTATCTGATGTTTGTTAATTTTATTGCTAAACACATTTTAATTATATGTTATACGTTTACTATATTGACCTGAGAGATTCAGTTTTGATTCCTTTGAATTTCGTAATATGATTGGATCTGCCCGTCTGGTTGATTTTGTTACATGTTCGGTTATAGTTATTTCGTAGTTGCGTAAGATTTTGAATCATACACGTTTTTCAAATAGTTATCAATCTATTTTATACATCATGTAATCATAAATTATCAATGTATAAATTATGTGGAAAATTTCATATCCAGAAATGCCTATATATTTGTAATTAAAGTATTGTAATCAGTTCACACGGTATGTGTCACCAAACAACGTGATGATATTGAAATTTGTAAATCATGTACTTTCAGTATTAAAATAACTGTTTTATTCCACTTCTTGCCAACAATTAATTTTTCTTTGTACACTGACCACTAGTTCATACCAGTTTACTATCTTAGCACTTAGTTTTAATACAACCATTACACTGAATTTAAAATGAATCTAGAAATAAATATTTTAACAAAATCTTAAATATAGCATTTCTGTAATTTCGATAATGTAAACTTACTATCACTAAAAACTTCAATGAAAGAAGAGTAACAACTAATGCATTAATAAACCCCAAACTATTGCATGTTACTGTCTTGTTCATATACCATACATAAAACATACTCCCTTGTGTTATTCTATGCCGGAACCTGCTGGTAATGTCATATCTTTAAAACTTTCACTATATTATGTAATTACGAGGATTATTTTATCTTCCTATCCTAGTTGTAACTTTTTTACCATCTAGAATCAATTAAGTACGTATATGGCAGTGGCATTGAAAATGTTTCACGATTTTCCAAGAAAATCTGTTCAAACCCCCAATTTTTACCGTGTTTATGTTAACTCGTCATACTCTTGCCAGATATCAGGCAGACACTCCAAAAGTGTTAACACTAAGGCAAGAGTGTTTCATGTGTCTCTTATTCAACATTGAATCTCTTCTTTGATTTCTGGAGCCAGATCCTGTTAAAGTATCTTTCAGCCCGAAATAAAACTAAACTAAACTAAACTACAAACCATTAAAAGGGTAATATTAAAGTAATCCCGTGCAGAACAACATTTTGAGAAGTAACAACGTTATTTCCAAAAGGTTTAAAACAATCCCGTTTTAAACATTTATACATTTGTTATTCACATGTTATGTTCAATGATTTAAGATAAAACCTTCAAATGGTACAATCTGGTAATACAAAGCTTTTTGAAGCTGTCCGGGTATCTGAAGGCATGTCAGCCACAGGGTTTGGAAATCTCTAAGACTATCTGAGTGACATTCCATTTGCTCGTCATGTTCGAGCCATTGGACTTCTGTCTTTGTTGATATTTCCTCGATTCTTTTGTGTATTTTCTGAACTTACCGATATAAAATTGCAACCCCTTCAATCATGATTATCTTACCGTTTCTTTTGTATTTTTATACTAAATTTCCCGACCCTACACTTTATGGTGTAGGCTACATTAATTTTTTAGGAACCATTTTTATAACGTGTTATAAAGGATGGATAGAAATCCTTCGTTGAATGGTTTTAGAGGTGAAGAGAGGTGTTTTATCAATTTGGTGCAGCCATCGTTCTATTTTAATTATTAAGGCCACGCCTGTTATCGTCAAATGACCTTGTTTCTGCAATAGTGTTTAGATTATGTTTCACAAATAAAAACTTATTTTTCAACTAAGTTGACCCATATGAATCAAACAGGTTTATAAATAAGTATTTTGTTTATAAAATGCAAATTATGATTACAAAATTAAAATTAGCTTACGGTAACACATGCTATCGTATATTTCGTACTAGGCAAAAAATGAGGTTTTGCTGGCTCGAGATAGTTTTTTTAAGTTCGAAACTAAGTCGAGAACTTAAAACATTCCAGTGCTGTATAACCCTTTCGGCCCGTGGTACGAACACAATATTTCATCACACTATACACAATTGAGATACATACACTTAGTCAACACAACAGCAACTTTAAAAAGGCACAAGGCTACGTGAAGAAATGTTTAGAGAATTTAGTAATAATAATAATAAATGGCTGCTAAGCAGCGGTGACGATAACACAAGTATATTGCAATGTATACGGATACAGCCTGTGTTTTGAATATACATTGAATGTTTTAAGTAAATAAGCGAACAGCTGATTTTCGGTCCTAGGAATTTAAAAACAAGATCGGTCCCCAAATGAAGATGACAGCTGGCATTGACAGCAATACCTAGCTTTCAGCCACCAATTAACGTTTGTATTGAAGCCTAAACGCTACGTTTTGCTGTCCGGGGCTGATATGCCAGCTCTCTTCGTAATTTGGGGGCCAAGCAGGTTTTTACACCCCTAGGGCCAAAAATCAGCTGTTCGCCTGTTTACTTAAATTGTATATTTCGTACCTAGGGCCGAAAACCATTTCGGTACGAACGCTATTTATCACCACACTATTTTACCCTATTGCCACTATTCACCACAATAACAATGCACACTGATAGTCAAGAGAACTACAACTTTAAGGTTTTGTGAAGAAATAATTTGATGAATCAGCAAAAATAATAATAAGTAGTTGCAAGGCAGCGGTGACAATAAAACTATTTTATTGCAATGCAATGGATACTGATTGTGTATTTAATATGCATTCGTGTTTTAAGAAAGTAAGCGGGCAGCTGATTTTAGGCCCTAGGGATGTAAATACCTGCTCGGTCCCTAAATAAATGACGATGACAGCTGACATCGCCAATACGTAACTTTCAGCCAACAATTTTGACGTCTGCAAAACGGGTAAAAACATCATAGTGTGGTGAAAACACATATTAAATACACAATCAGTGCATTGCAATAGACTTGTTTGATTGAGCTTTCATGCAACCATTTTTATATTCAATATTTCTGCTGATCCCTTCACGTGACCTTTCCGTTTGAGTTGTGATGACTATTAGTGTGTATTATTGTATATGTTTTATCAATTTTGTATAACGAGGTGATAAATAGTGTTCGTACCACGGACCGAGAGGGTTTTGTAACTGAAATATACCATTAAACTGTACACAAATATGTGGTATTACAAATCAGTTCTAATTTATGCTATATACTTGAACTTATAGGTAAAATAAATAAATAACCAGACATCGTTTTATACATATTAATTGTATAACTAATTTAATTGATTTCATTATTTATTAATAAGTTTCGACAATGCTGATTCGCCCAAGTTTTAAAGCGCAATATTCTTAAACAACCCAAAAAATACTTTCCGGCTATATTATACTCAAGCTCAAATTACACAACTTTTGGACATTG
The DNA here is from genome assembly GCF_028750875.1 of Macrosteles quadrilineatus. Taxonomy (NCBI): domain Eukaryota; kingdom Metazoa; phylum Arthropoda; class Insecta; order Hemiptera; family Cicadellidae; genus Macrosteles; species Macrosteles quadrilineatus. Next base: position 1,669,297 of record NW_026542596.1, read on the forward strand.
ACTCTTCTCTTACATGAATCAGATTAGTGATAAAGTTTACATAATGAATATACTAAAATCTTCGTACGACGTTACTTAACTTTTTGATTATCATTTTCGATCTTATAGACAAAACTATTGGATTGAACATTATTTTCAAAAGAGTATCGTCGCAAGTATTTTAGTCGTCAAAAAGTATTTTAGTGTTTTTAACAGTTAGCAAACCACGATTTCATACTTTGGTATTTGGTATCGTGGATGTTTACACTAGAACATATAGAAAATATCGTAACAGTTTCATTCTTTTGTGAATTTCTTTAGAGTCGAAGCTGAAACTGAGCTGATTTTGAAGTTTTAGTTTTAATTTGATTTCATTTACCCTTACATATTTGGTCTGTGTTAATTAGTTGGCCAGATGATATAAATAGGACTGCAATAGTATATTTCATCACTAGGGCGTAAAGTATGTGCTTTCGACCCAAGCTCAATGGAAAATTATTCGACGGGTTGAAAAAACTCTTTTTGACCTAGTGACGAATTATAATAACCAATCAAAATGAATTCCAAATTGCTTTCAATTTTGCAAATGCAAAAAAACAGGAGCTTAGTAAATGATTCAATAATGATTGAGTTCCTGTAATATATATATATATATGTCTCACATGAAGCAACAATAACCTATAACCGATTAAAACATTCGATACATACTATCGATACATCGGATAGCTTACAATCAAAGTTTAAAACAGCAAATCTTTACTTCCTAGGGACTAAATAGTTATTTGTGTAACAAGTGCGCAAAGAGATTTTGTGCTTGTTATACATTATATTTTTCCTACAGTTACTATACAACATTAATAATAGGTAATTGTATGTTTATACAGGTTAACTTTAACTATGAAGTTTCACAGATTTTGCAATGAATGCAATTAGATAATTTCCTTCTGCTCTCGCGCCTAAAACATATATTATTTTGTAAATGCTGTATCCGTTGATTTAAATAAATAGGTAAAACAATCCCTAAAAAAATTGTTTCACAAGTTAGCAAATGGAAATCAAAATTACATTTCACAAATATAAATAAAAATCAAAACCTGGCTATAGTTTTTGGTTTGTGATGATTTAGATATCACGCAACAACAGGTTTATAAGTTAATCCGTTGTATGTCTATCAATGGTCAAATTAAATGACAAATAAACACTGCACCAGCATATCAGTGTTGTCAACTTGTTTTAAAGCATACCCGTGCCTTAATACGTATCTAATAAAAGCACACAATTTTGTGCTGTTACATCCCTTTCTCAGTCATCTTAGTTAACCGTTTATTGCGATTGTGGTATCGTTCTATAGCTTATGATCTAGCGGATGCACGAATCTTAAATGTAAGATCATTGCTCTAGGACTTTGCCTCTAGCTTTGGATTTTTTTCAGAGTTTAAAAGACAGAGTAATGCTGACCAATTTTTGTTATAATGGTATGGATTTGGATTTTAATGTGAACAGCTGATTTTACAGTTGAATGTTTAAATACAGTCAGATTGTAAACGAATGACAAAACAGTTTGCATCATTGGTTTTGTCTCAGAATCTAACCCTATTTAAATGCACAATAATTTTTGCAAAACTCAATTCTTGAGTTTTATTTATGAAAATATTTTGACAAAATGTAAATGTTAAACAACTATTACTTAAGTAATGCATAAACGGAACGTGTGAAAAATAAAACAGCTGTCTGTTTAACTCCGTCGCAACTTAACACCACCAGGCGCCTCTCAGCCAATAATTGGTCATATTGTCTTTTCTATTAAGCCAATTGGTAGTCACGTGGGCCAGGAGTCGTTCTTCTGAAGCTTCCTCAGAAGATTTGGTTTGTTGAAGAGTCAAAGATGATTGCAATTATTTCAGAAAAAATTACAATTCTACGCTTAATTGCTTTATATCATATACTTAATTATAGTATATACATATTTCATGTGAACAAATTATGAGTAGGACTACATGTTTGTATTGTCGGTAAATGTCTAATTTGCCCTTAGCCTGTACGTTATCGTCAGTATTAGCTTAGATTTGATAATTTTAATTTGAAAGGGTAGCTATAAGTTTCGTGTTCCACTTTTCTATTTCGATTCTATTCATCTCCACCAATACTTGTAGTCTTTCACATGCTACGTTAATACTATGAACTAAATGCATTACTTAAACTAACCATCACGAAAGTTTTATCAGTTCTTTACCCAGTAGGAAATGAATTTGACAGTTTTCAAAGTTAATGAAACATGAAGTACAAAAAATCTAAGTGCTATCATAAAAGTATATTGCATCTTGACTTATCGCTATCTGTAATTTTTTTAATGATTGTTTTTGATCTTCAAAATTCTAAATGCGATGAATATATTTACATTCATAAACTTCACGAACACAATTGCGACTGAGAACCATTTCCTGTAAAACTGCAGCCTCGGCATCCGATTGTGACGATTGGGAAATGCGAGGTTATCTGGTTAGTCACGGATGGCAGAGAACTATTCGCTTGAAGGACTCGTTCGCGAGATTAGTTCTGTTGATGACCTCTCAGTAGGAACAGTGCGGAGTTGTTGACACATCAAGATGGTTCAAGTGGGATTATTGTTGGTGATGGTAGTTTCTGTGGTGGCTTACAGGGAAATCGAGTTTAAAAACTGCAAAACTGCTACCGGTACCGGTAAGTCCAATAGTTACAGATAAATACTGGCAAGTGAAAAAAGCAAGTCTCATGACATTTGCGAAACTTCGAAATATTATTAGGCAATGATTCAGTTTAACAAAACTATCAGTATTAATATAACTCATGTGATTCTAAGAGTATGAAAAACTTAAGCCAAAGTCTATCACGATTTTACGTAAAGCTCAAAGTCTAAGACATAATTTCTGGATTAAACTAAGGATATAAAAAGGTATAAAAAATATCACTTAGAAATAAGAAATATAATAAATAACATGCATAACTTGAAAACAATTGATCGATTAAGTGATCACTTGTATAGATATTTTTTATCGGAGTTATATTTTATTGTAGAGGGTATGACGAATATATACGATTTGCTGACTCCCTACAAAAGATAAGTGCCAATTTTACTCCCTTCCAACTTTACTTTTCAAGGCTCATCCAAACTATTAACTCTAATATGTTACTTATACTAATATTATAAATGTGAATGTTTGTGTGTTTGCTTGTATGGGGTTCAATCACGCATTACCGAATTCGATTGGGCTGACATTTGGCATGATGGAAGCTCATATCCCCGATTATCATAAAGGTTTATTCTTATTTTAAAAATCTTTTGGGGCTCCGCCCCAGTATCTCTGTGGTTTCCCATGTTATCCTTATGAGATTCATATTTAAATGAATTAAGAATTTTGTCAGCTGTTTCAACTAAACAAGTTGATTATGCCATAAACCAACACAAGTAGACTTGTCATCCCATTGTACATTTTGACGCACGTCTTTCGTGTCTAGTTCATGTACGGTGACACCGGCTCGCGCTAGTGTCGACAAAATTTTGTTTCTATTATTTTAGGGTTAATTTCTTGATTTGTGCTTTACTGTTTGGTTATATAACTAGGAGACAAATTATAGTTTATGATTAGATCGTATTATTTGGTTAAACGAGGTTTTAAATGACTGTAATAACGGGAAACAAATTGTAAACAAAACACGACCTCTACAGAAACCTTACAGAACTAACAATAAAATTGTCTTCAGCTGTTCCATAAGGATGAGAAATCTACTTTGGGGGAGTATGTTTTATCTATGGTCATACTAGCTGGCCCGACAGACGTCGTCCCGTCCTAATGTGGTTTTATGTCAATGATCGTTCATTTCCTAGATGAGCTCGTTCGGATGGCTCAATCACGTCCTGGTTGAAGTTCGTTTTTGCTACGCTCACTCACCTTTTGGTTGCAAATTAGCTGGTGTCATAAATAAAAAAAAATAATAGTACTGCACCCTGTTGGTAAACCTATTAACTTTTTAATGCTAGTGAACATCACAGAATCAAATTGTTTCGTTGAACCAGCTGTTAAGATTTTTTAATTCCATTTAAATATGAGTACTCATAAGGTTAACATGGGAAACTCCAGCACCACTGGGGCGGAGCCCTTTTGACGGATCTGCACCAAACTTCACGCAAACCATCCTTGAATAATGCTTAATAATGCCTGAAAGTTTCATTACAATCTGTCGAGCAGTTTCGGAGTCCATAAAGGACAAACAAACAAACAAACATACATTGGATTTTATATATATATAGACAGGGTATATAAAGGGTACATATATATACTAGGGTTTATATATATATTCTGTAATACCTTTTTAAAATATGATTTTAAAATGCTATGATTGCCGACATATTCTTTTCACAGGATCACTCACATGTAAGGTGAAAAATGTGAAGATAAACGGTTGCATGGAGCCTTCTACATGGGTTGGTGAGTTAATATTTTTATTTACAAAAATAGAATATTCTAAACTTTCTGTCACATATATTTGATATCTTAAATGTATATATATTCACGGGGTGTCCCGTAGGCAACCTGCCAAACTCCGGAAAATCGTCCTACGGTTCAAAATAAAGAGAACCTCAAGTACAACAATTTTTTCCAAAATGCTTTGTTATCAGATATCAGCCATTTTGTTTTTTTCACATAAACATTTTAATATTTGAATGTTTTTAAGAAAACATTATGAAACTTGGTAATTATGTTTAACTACTACACGCTAATGTTAGAAAAAAATATCTTAATCGAATACAAAATTTCAAAGTGGCGGTCATTTTAATTTTTCAAATTGAAATTGCTAAAACATTGCTAATTTTATGAACAATATTTTTAGAACACTTTTATTTAACATTTAAAACTTCCTATCGAATGACACAAAGTTCAAAATGGTCGAACAAAAATAGTATTATTTTCGAGTTTGGATTAAATAGTCTTAGTACTTATTTATTATAGATAAACTTATTTCAGACAAGGATGGCTTTGTTATCGAATATGTATCTGGAAACGTGAAGAACCCATGCGGAATCGACACTACTTCTACACTCAACTTCAGCATAACATTTGAACCAGGTAAAATCTTTAGATAAAAATCTTCAAGTGGATTTTTGTGGAGAAGGGGTGAGAGAGAAATTTCAATAAAAAAGATAGTGAACAAGTTTTCTCCACCTTAAAGAGGGGTCCTGGGCCTTATTAACGCATAGTTAGGTAGACATATAGCCTAGTGATAACACAGAATGTCTGAGTAAGGCTAGCAATTCTATGCACAATAGACATTGAAGATCACTGTTAGATACAATATTTTATCATGAATCTCCAAGACCTGGTGTCAAGTACTCTGGTTACTATACTAGACCGGTTCAACAATCAGGTTCCACTTGTACTTGGACCATCAATTCATGATGCTAGGCCCTATCCAATAAAAAGCTTACGATACGCAACCAGAAGAATGTAAGAAATCTCAATAGTGAAAAAAGGTATAATACCACCACCACAGCATACCTGCTGACTAAGTGAATTTCCATTTGAATGATTTAATTTAAATTATATCTTTTCCAATAACATTAGGTTTAACAAATAACTAGGTTTGCTGCTACAAGGAAACTAATAAAGTGTGTTTATATGTAAAGTATTAATAGCTTAGTAAAAAATAAATAAATTTGCCAAGTTTGATCAAAATATTTCCATAAACAAGCAAAATATAACATTTTACAATATTCTCCATGAGAATAACATAGGAATTTAACAATTATTTACAATTTTTTTTCTCCGTTACCAATAACCGTACAAAAACACTTTGATATGCTAAATTATTTGCTTTTAAGCTCTTTAAAAAGTTCCAGAGAGAAATTGGGAACTTTTGTGTTTTGAGGGCCAGAAATGAGAAAAACCAATGTTTACCCCATAAAACCCCCGTTCCCATGGTCAAATCCCATGGTTTGCGAACTCATTCAAGTTCATCCCGCCTTAGATTAAATTTCATCAAAATCGGTTGATTACTTAAGTTATCGCGCTCACGGACGTATATATATATATCAATTTGAACGAATGGTGTTTTTGGCCTTTGGGGACATCAAGATGAAAACGTTAATCGGTCCCGGGCCTAGGTCTTAGCGTGCCACCTACGGGAATAGCTACTTCCCTGTAGGGAAATCCGATAAAAATATTGTGTTAATATTCAGAAGGTCGGTTTAGAGACTATTTCGAAAATAACTTCTAGTTCATATTTTGTAGTATTTATAGTACAGGGTGAGGCAGTGAGAACACCCCAATATTCTTTTGTTGTCACACTATAAGTAAAGCAACAATGAAAGAACAGCTGTGCTTATGACATCAATTAAACTATGCCATTTTAGTAAATATTATGCCTGAGGCTATTAACACTGAGATTTTGATGTGGAAACCTATTTTTAAAATGGTGTTTCTTGTGCAAAAACCCAGAGATTGTTTGGACCACATTCCATCCTTGGTCAACATGACACTGTTCCAGATTGGAAAACAATGATGAACTGGGTAAAATTATTTAGGATAAATGCTTAAACCTTAAAAATAATCGGTGGGTGTCACAAAACTCTTAGAACAAATGTTGGGTGTGCAAATGTTGAAAGAGTGTGAGTCGAAGTGACTCAGTAAGTCCAAAGAGATTTGCCTGGAAGCTTTTGTTGTTGAAAGCTTTACGTTGGCTCTTTATTTATATTTTTAGTTTTTTTTTTTTTTTTTTTTTTTGGGGGGGGGGGTTATTCTAATAAGCTACTTTTCAAAGCCACCCCACAGATTTGCTTGAGCCGAAGCTAAGAATTGCACAAAAACTAAAGTGATTCCTGAAGAAATGCTGGAGGAGTATTTGATGGGGTTTTAAAGTGACTAAAAAGGAATTTCAAGTAGGAAAAAACGTCACATGCAGGACTTTGTTTTTAAGAAATGGAAAAATGACTTTGTTAAATTAAAATGACACAAGATAAGCTGTGTTTTGATGTGCTATTTATATTCTCAGGGTGAATATTATTGAGTTTGTACTGCTTATACATTTGGGTGCTTTCATTGCCCCACCCTGTACTTACTATAACTATTTTTACCCCTGAAAGGCTACAACATCGACACAGTCCGGTCCCAGTTCACCGTGCCCGACATGCAAGACTGTTGGCGTATCCAGGACGATGCCAAGTGTCCTGTTGACATCGGTCCGGAATCCGGATGCTCTCACACCAAATGTCCCCTACAGTCCGGACGGCAACAGCGGTACGAGACCTCATTGTAGTCCGGTGGCTTAGGGCTTTAATTTACGAATACCGTTACCTGGTGGATAAAAGCACCAAATTTGGCATGAAGGTACCTTAGGGTATACTAATAAATTTTAGCCTAGGAGCCCTTTTGAAATTTTAAATATTTCCACACACGGCACCAAAATTCAAAATGGCCGACAAATACGACAAAAACTACCTTTAAAACAATCCATTCTCCTGTTAACTCTAAAATATAACCTAAATCCAACCAAGACTCTACAATACAAACCGGAGACATACTAAATTATATGAAAGAAATATTATGTGTGTCTGTGTGTGAGTGGGTGGGGGTATGTGTGTGAGTATTTATGTAACGAAACCTATACTGGACATTGCGCAAAAATGGGCAAACCAATTTACTGCAAATTTGGTGTGGACTTTGTTAGTATCATATGTCAACATTTAGATGTGTTTCCTTTTATATATCTATTTTTATAATTTTATTTTGTTTATTTTTACAATTTTTATCTATTTTTTTTTTTAGATCTACAGGGTTAGGCAAAAGTATGGAACTCCCCAGTTAACTTTTTAACGCGTTGCAGTAGGAAAACCAAACTCGGCATATATTTACAAAATAAAAATTGCACTTTTTATCAAAGTTACAACTTTGCCTCAACCCCAAAAATGGGGTATTTTGGGGGCCCCTCAAATTTTCAAACTTAAAAACCTATCATGTGACCGCTCATTTTAAAGGGTTTATCAAGATAAATTGAATGGTGAAAACCAAAGGTCGATATCGCACCCCTAATCAAAATGGCAGCCATTTTAATTTAAGATGAGCAAGCAAAAGATAAAGTCTGGACACCTCCAGTTAACTTTATAACGTGTGGCAGGGGAAAAACCAAACTCGGCACATGTTTATAAAATTTAAAAAAAATCACTTTTTCATTACAGTTAGAACTTGTACCTGGCTCCCAAAATGGGGTATTTGGGGGCAGTCCCAAATTTTCAAATGTAAACACCTATCATGTGACCCCTCATTTTAAATGGTTTCTCAAGACAAATTAAATGGCGCAAACTAGAAGTCAATATCACCCCCCTAATACTACTTACTTACTTTCCGTGCCCGGAAATCAGACTTCGCATTTCCAAAAATTAGCTACCGATATGGCTTTGTCATTCGCATGTAAAAGATCAACAAATGTGCAAGACTGGTCTAGACGTGGGTAGATCAGCAGATGGCCAGGATCCTGGACAGCACCACACGCGCACAAGATGTTTTCTTTGTCTGGTAAGAGACCCCATTTTTGCATGTTTGTCACCTCGACCCTAATTCGATTTAGGGTCTTCCACACCGTGTAATGAAGGCCTCCACCAGGAGCCAGTTCCTCCCTGGCTGGTATGGGAGGGTTAGTCAACGTGGCCTCCCACCTTGCCACCCGATTGATTGAGAGTGATCCATCCAGGACTCGTGTCCGTGATAAAAAGCTCTTTCTGGACCGAAGCCGTCACTCTGTAGGTTGGTGGCCGTGTAATGGGTGACGAGGGTCTGTCTCTTGCTTAGTCCTTTCTGCGTCGGCAGCGACATCACGGCGATTTGATGGAGGGGGCGATCCCTATGATAGGATAGTTTGTGTACTGGGGTTGGTTTCAAAGACCCAGTTACAATCCGAACCATGTCATTGACTGCTATGTCAACCTTTTTTGCATGTGACGATGCATTCCATACTGGTGCAGCGTACTCCGCAGCCGACACACTGAGCGCTAAAGCTGAGGTTCTGAGGACATCAGGGTTAGCATCCCAGCATCTGCTGGTGAGCTTCCTGATGATATTATTCCTCGCTGAGACTTTACCTCTTGTCGCAGTACAGTGTGGGGTCCAGTATGACACCAAGATATTCCCCCCTAATCAAAATGGCAGTCATTTTGAAATATACCTTATTAACTTTGTAACAGGTTACAGCTGAAACACTAAACTCTACATACCTTTATAAAAAAATATAATTCACCTTTTGGCCAGTATTAAAATATTACATTTTTAAAGTTAACTGGGATTATCAAGACTTAATCTTTTGCTCTTGCTTATCTTAAATAATTAAAATGGCTGCCATTTCGATTTGGAGTGGGATATTGACCTCTGGTTTGCACCATTCAACTTCTCTTGATAAACCCTTTAAAATGAGTGGTCACATGATAGGTGTTTAATTTTGAAAATTTGGGGCTGCCCCCAAAATACCCCATTCTGGGGGCTGGGACAAAGTTGTAACTTTCAAGAAAAAGTGCAATTTTTTATTTTGTAAATATATGCCGAGTTTGGTTTTCCTACTGCAACGCGTTTAAAAGATAACTGGGGAGTTCCATACTTTTGCCTAACCCTGTAGATCTAAAAAATAAAATAGATAAAATTGTAAAAATAAACAAAATAAAATTATAAAAATAGATAAATAAAAGGAAACACATCTAAATGTTGACATATGATACTAACAAAGTCCACACCAAATTTGCAGTAAATTGGTTTGCCCATTTTTGCGCAATGTCCAGTATAGGTTTCGTTACATAAATACTCACACACATACCCCCACCCACTCACACACAGACACACATAAGATTTCTTTCATATAATTTAGTATGTCTCCGGTTTGTATTGTAGAGTCTTGGTTGGATTTAAGTTATATTTTGGAGTTAACAGGAGAATGGATTGTTTTAAAGGTAGTTTTTGTCGTATTTGTCCGCCATTTTGGATTTTGGTGCCGTGTGTGGAAATATTTAAAATTTCAAAAGGGCTCCTAGGCTAAAATTTATTAGTATACCTTAAGGTACCTTCATACCAAATTTGATGCTTTTATCCGCCATGTAACGGTAATTACACTAAGCCACCGGACTATTGTTCGTCAATCCAGAAGTTGCCAAGAGGCCCATCAACGACAGGGTGAGTTATAGAGGTTGGCATTATTTAGCGTAACAGAAGTGCCACACCCTTCATAGATAGAATTGATGTCTTGGCAATAGAGTTCTGAAAATACCTCGTGATTTTGTAACGTTTAAATAAGGGAATGAATTAAATTAGTATGCTAATCGTGTACTCATACCACGAAATACACGTTCCTTGGTGAGAGATTAATGAGCATATTGTATAATTTTTGTAACGTATTCTGAACTGTCAAAACAAGCGAATGACATAGCAGGGATGTTTATGTCTTATTGACATACACCAGCTGAAATTTGCTGGACGTATTTTTTGTATATTATTGTACTTATTTATTTATCTGGAATTTATTGTTAAGTGATGGTATTACCAATCTAAAGGTGAGCTACGTACGATATCCTGCGAATATTTGTACGGAATCCTCATGTTCCCTCATTAAATAGCATTTGCAGTCCACATGACATCATCGCATATTGTTACATTATTATATAACAACTACTGTACAATTAGTATCATTGTTTCTTTTTTTGCTGTTGTTATATTTTAACTGAAGGCAATATTCTTAGGAAATGTTCTTGCACAATAGAATGCAGTAATATCTCATGTTTTATGTTCTGTAAATTTGAAAAATATTACACCATATATCGATATTCTTAAATTGCTGCTTATCTATGAATTATTATAACTAAAATGTAAGGCAAACCCTGTTCAATTCACTATGAAAATCAATATGTGCGAAATATGAATTAAGCCAAAATAAGCTTTGGACTTGTAGATAGGATGAGAAGAATGAATTAATATGTAAAATATATGATTGTTTATAACGTGTATTAAATAAGTCTTGTCGCTGATATTTTCCAGAAGATTTATCAGCTGAGGTGGAAACTCTGGAACAACAAGGACAAGAAACACAGCTGCTGTTTCAACATCCCAATACAGTACTAACATTGAGTGGACCATTGTAAATCCGCTGTTTCTCAAACATGTTATTATGGATATACAAATTAAATATATTTAAAATAAATACTTGTAAAATTATATGTTTACGTTTATTTCGATATCTGCAAAAATCAAACATATTGTACAAACTTGGCGAAGCTCTTTCCACACTCCTCCTCGGAGTATGACACATTTGTTATCTTCCACACTCTCAATTATAAAATATAATACAGTATATATAATCAACGGTACTCCACATGAAAAATAAACATTCTAAATCAACATTCCAAATTTACATTTAAACTTTAGGGACATTTCCAATAGTACTTTTTTGTGTTCAAAGAGCCAAAACAATACCTTCTGTAACATTAAACGAAACCTTTTTAAGACAGGGCCGTTACATCGGTTGACAACAACCCCGTATAAGAACATAATAATTGTTTGTACCTAGGCACAGTTCATCTTTGTTTAGTTTGTCTTCTTTTTTGTTGCACAGCAGTGTAGTTTTTATTTAAAGCATCACAAACGCCTTTGAAGGAAAGCGGTCCAAACCCCTACAATTCCCATGGACAATCCAGGGCTCGAACTTACTCTTTTTTGCTTTGAAGTCCAAGAGGCTAGCCACTAGGCTGGCAAATAACCCAAAATTAAATAATTTAATCCAACTTGTCATCAAACTTTTAAAGTAATCATTGCAAAATGCTTTATCTGATTTGTTCAAGTAGTTTTTGGCACCAGACATAAAACACGCCAAAGCCAACTTCAAATTTCAAACTTGCAATATCTTAAATCAATTGTAAAACATCTTTTACCTACGACCGTTTTTTAAAGTAGCCATTTCAGTCCAGTTTTTAGAATTGAAAAGTTTCACTTTACAGCTGTTTACTTTCATATCCGCATAGTTTCATTTCATATCCGCATAGTTTTCTCATATCCACACAGGTAACGGACCAATGAGGTTCAAGTATTGAGAGAAAAGAATTAAAATTGTAATGCTTCGAACGTCAACTAATCAGCTGATCAGCTGATCAGTTGACCAATTTAATTGTTGATCCGACTTGTTCATGTTGATACTCGCGTACTCTTAATTAAGTTGGTGGAAGTCCAAAAATAAATTAAATATTTGCCGAGTTGTACCTGATACAATATTATTTATGGTAAGAATGCTGCTATCAATGTAATATTTAACGAAGTTTAACAAACACGTAATTACAGGAAATCAGCTGATTATACAACAAGTCGTTGCATCACTTTCAGTGGCAATGACAATACACGAAAACATAACCTCTCTAAAAAGTTATCATTACTGTTGTTAGTAATTAAATCCAGATTAATAGTAATTAAAAAACGGTCGTAGGTAAAGTAGTGTACGCAACTCGCGTTAATAGTCTTTACGACACTCGTAGAAGTTTTTAAGGCACTCGCCAAGGCTCGTGCCTTAAATTTTCTACTCGTGTCGTAAAGACTCACTTAACGCAATCGTTGCGTAAACTACTATAAGACAACTGCATTATATTTTTTCGACACACGCTCAAAATGTTGCCTAACCATTCATTAGAGTGCAACGACCCTAACCAATTCAAGTCAGCTGATAATGATATCTCTAGCTACTGTGAAGCTACATGTCTGCTTCCTACTACGTCAGCGAGTGGATATAACATTTTTTGGGTCAAGTGACAATCGTTTAAACTATTACAAATTTACTAGTATTTATGTGTAATAGACTGTACAGTAAATTGTCACTTTAATTTAAACCAGACATAATAGATATAATAAGTATATTGATGTCATAAACAATTAAATTATTTTAAATAAATATTATCACTTTATAAATTGTGTCGACTGCAGTTTTAGTACCTATAATATGGTGACAATATGCTACAATTCTCGCAGAATGTTACATCTTTTTTGTTGGGTGACAGTAACTATTATAAACAGTTATCAGTTTGTAAAAAATCCTAATCATCTCGTAAGCAACTTGATACATATTAACAACAAAATCATTCTCTATTTCTCCAACACTATGGGGTTGCGAATTTTATCAAACCTTTATACAAGAATCAATTAACACATGATACAATATACTGTACTTAACACACGTTTTATGATGATTAGTTTGATGGTTAGAGAGTTCCTAAATTGGTTGCTTGATTCTTATAATAATAAAAAAAACGATAAAAGCAGATATTTGATTTTCAGTCTCATATGCTCATACGCACAGTATAAAAAATGCATTAATTGCATCAACAGCAAACGTCTGTTTGGTTTGTTGTTTGTTCGTGTTTTGTCATATTTTTTGTATTATTGTCCCTAATGAAGTGTACAAATTGTATTTAATAACATATTGTGGTGATGGAGTTTAATTAATTAAAATTAGAGTATTCTAAACATATCAACGTTTATTCATCAACTATTCATGATTATAGCAAACATGAAGGCTACATGAGATTTTCATCCACATTTCAATCAACATATTAATACTTCAAAAGTTTTGAATGTAACAGTACAAATGTATAAAATACATTGCACCTGCAATATTACTAGACAAATATTTGGCCTAATGCAATTAGCACCATTATCATCTGTTATGTACGTTTGGTAATCGGACATCGGATATTGGAGGCCGTGGTCGGAAATTAACCAATAATGTTCCTCTACCGTTCGTCTTGCTAGATCTTGTTAGCATTGTGTCTATTCTTGACTTCTGTTGCAGTGCTCACTACTCTTCTAAATATTTCACAACTATTAAATGGATACGAAAATCATCGTACTCTTACCAAACCAACTTTTAACAGGGATTAATTCAAAACTACTTTCAATCATGAAATAATAGAGCACATTTAAATATTATACCCTCTATAGTCTAGAGATTTTCGTTTCAAAGCGTATCCAAACCAATAAACTCCATTTAAACATATTATAAAAAAACACACACACACTCACAAACCAAGTTGTTATATAATAATGCAGGTAAAAGTATGATTAATCAGCATAATACGTGTTACTGTAATAATTTTACGGACAATAATTTAAAATACGTCTATTAACACTTGAAACATATATTTACTATTTACTGTTTTAAACAAGACGGTAAATATATAGAAACGATGGTAATGGTGATCGATTTCGATTGGGCACTCCTATCATCATCAGACCCAATAGGCGAGTGACGAAATTAAGTAAGGTAATTAATATTCTCATCGTATGATGTGCAAGTAAGTAACAAGAACTAATAATAGGCAATGTTATCGGTTTCCAAAATAAATAAACATTGATTGGTACCTTAGTTCTAACGTTGAAAATAAACATTATTGTTAATCTTAACACATTTAACAACTTTAAAAGTGTAGTTTTATTATGTATTTTTGTGCAACTCTCTCGTTTGATACAATTCTTTGGATGTTGAAGATATGCAGTGCTATTAAATGAGGTACACTAGTCATTGGCATTGGTTACTCATTGCAAGGTAGAAGTGGAAACATTGGTTGTAAGCCTATAGTACTGTTAAAATAAAATGTTCAAACATTTCTGAAATCTATCGAAAGAAGGCAACCAAATATGTCAAGACAATGTTTGCACAAGAGACTACACCAATAAACAGTGTAGTGAGGAATGTTTAAACTAGAAACAATTGGAAGGACTGATTGATTTGATCTGTCAAGATATTTAGGGTTAACAAGGAACATCACTCTTTCTTTATATTGAGTTCGTAGGGCCAAGATGATGAATGATGTCACTTACTTATGCTAGCGGATTTTGCTCTCTTGAACATAGTTTGTTTACTTATTAAAGTTTAATAAATATTGCTATTAATTGGCTAAAATATTGTGTACTCTTGGTTTTGAAGATTCTTGAAAACAGTTGTTTAACAATCCGTAAGATTTTATAGTGTCACACTCTTGTATCACCAGGATTTCCTTATTGAATTATAAAAGAAATACTCTTGAATAATCATTAGGTAAAACTCAACAAGCTAAATATAACTTGTCATCGTAAATGTTATACTTGTCAACCAGACTTGATAAGAAGGCGATCAGGGACAAACGGTCCAGAGAAATATTGTAAAGAATCTAAATTGTTTTAAAATAAGATATACTCGTTTTGTAAAACGAATATTTGTTCCATATTTGAATATCATAAACAACTATATGAAACTCCTAATTTCATTGCCATGATATCATCCAAATTTATCATAATTTTTACTATTAATATATGTATTAAACTTGAGAAAATCATTTTCCCGACTTATTTGAATTCAGTTTGTAGGGTTTTATTGTTTTTTAGTAATAAAGTAGCAAAGACCAGATAGCAAATACACATTAATTGCCTTTGAACATTACACTAATAACATAAACCATGCAAAACATTTAAAATTAGAGTTATAAAAAGTGTTATTTCTCAACACTTTATAATGCTTAAATATTTTGTTTATATTCCTATCGTAAAAAATACTTACCAAGGGTTATGCAATTGAAATATAATTTAAGCATTATATTTCAATTGCTTGTGTTCTTCCTCTTTTAACCTAAAATTAATTTTGATCTACAATATAATTTTATTTTAGTATTTAGTTACGTTCTAAGTAAATAGTTACAATATTTTACAGTAAATATGTATGTTTGACTTATAACATTGAAACCTTCAATAATGTCATCGTAGTGATAAGAAACAACACAATCAACAAATAAAATTCGTACACATTTTTATTGTAGTTAAATTTGATTATCAAGTGCTCAGAAATTCTTTCGCGCTCTCAGAAGTAACGGAGCTTAAATACGAAGCAACAGTTTTCCTTTTTGTTTGACTTGTTCCACAGCTTCCACTGAACGTTGTACGCTTTCTGAAACACAAACAAACTCGATTAAAACCGAAATTGAATTGTACTCAAACCAGACTGGGTAGAAACTCACGTTAAACATGTGAAAGTATTTTGAAATAGCTTACATATTGACTTGTGCATTAGAAACTGTTTGATTGCAATACATTTCAACCTATAGCGCAGCAACTATCCATATAGTAATAGGCAAGAATGTTTCTTTAAAACCTTTTTCCTCAGCTCGTGTGCATCGCAGGGAAAATCTACGCACACTGTTGGAAATATATTTTCGTGTAAATGTACAGTATCCCTTCATAAATTAAAATAGGCTAAAAATAAGCACAAAAATGAATTTAAAATTGAAAAAATTAACATGGACCTTGTGGGTTGCCATGCTGGTGACGGAATGACAACGAAATATAAACAGAAAATCATAACAAATGGAAGAAATTCGAAACACGTGTTTTATTTACGGCGTGGAGCGAAAAAGAAACGTCTGTACATTACACATTTTTGTAGAGTTTTCGACCACTGGACGAACTTTTGTATATTTTAATAAGTAATTAATAATAATAATGATAGAAAATATTTAGAGTAATCAACCACAAATGGCATTAATTTAAGTATTGCATGAAATGTAATATATTTGTCTTTTTCTAGTATTCATCCAAACACAATTTCAATTGATTAATGATTATTTAAAACTCAAAGTGAGAATAAAAATAAAGTTAACTTTCCAGAATAAAGCTTACCAATAGATTTTTAAATTTTGAGATAGTCAAAATGAACTATCCTGTATCTTTAAGACCGTTGAATTGAATTAAATTAATCTTAATTTAATAAGCTATAAAACATAAAGGTTATAAACATAAAGGGTTATCTATGATTAAGTAGTCATTCTATTAGGAAGTGAAATTTGTAAGGCATATTATCTGGTTTCTACGTTTTTGCGTTATTGAAATACAAATATAACTCATATCAGGTAGCAAAAGTAATCAACTTCATCGGTAATATGCTATCAAATATAATCCGATTAAAAAAAAAATTGTTTTGCTGCTTTGAATTTTGAAAGACTCTCTCAAATAGAAAATTGACATTAAAAATGCGATTAGTTGAACAATACTCAAACCTTGAAAGAAATTTTGAAAATATTTGTTTATTTATACACTTATATGAGCAATGTTTGATTGTATGCTTGCTTGCACAAATATCACGAATACAGCTTCGACGATTTCCTTCAAATGTGGTAAACAATTTATTCCTGACCTAAAAACGTGTTTGACGAAGTTAACTGCCGACAAAAATCAAATTACGTAAAAAAACTAAATTGAAAGTCAGCGTTTTTTAACATTGGCCTTATAGGTTGCTAAGTAACCATGTTGGTTGAACAAAATAACAAGAAAAAAGTAAACAAAAGACTTATTAAGTTGTAACATGTGTTTGTAACAAGCCATACACCCACAATATACTGGGTAAATTACAAAATACAGTACAAAGGGGAAGACATAAGTTGTTACTATTGAGCAAAGATTACACTGAGGATAACTAGATATAGGTGAAAATAGTTCCGATCAAATACGGATTATTTTACTTGGCTCTCTCCTACCAAAACTGAATCCCCAAAGTTATCAGCTGTTTTAATTTAAACAATATGTCAAAACAAAGTTTAAGCAAATATGGGTTGTTACATACGAGTGATCTTTAATCGACTGTAAAATAAATGAATGTATTAAAGGTTGCCAGGTTATTTACATCATAATAAATTGAAATTCCACTGAAACTTAAATGTTAAAAGCCAAAATTAGTTGTAAACATAACGTGAGTTTCCTTTGAATTGATATTACAATAAAAATAAACTACACCAAGCTGTGGCTTGGTCCCCAGGTAGGCTAATATAGTCTGACGCCTATGTTGTCTTTATATAATCAAGACTATTGTATACGAGGGTGGTTTTTTTACTAACTGAGTAACGTTTTTGCGTATAAATCAGTAGTATACTTGAGCGCGGCAACGAGGCTCCTTACCTCACTTACCTACGCTTCGCTGTGTGTTTTAAAATTGCTTCAACCATTGAATCCACCCGGTAGGTGAATCGACGGTTTAAAATTGTCATAAACACAAAGTGAAGCGTACATGTCAGCTACAGAGCTGCATATCGGTGTCGTTCTGTTCACAAATGATACCAGAAAGTGGCAAGGCACCTCGTTGCGGCATACTTTAAAATGCCCCCTCCGCAGCAAACCTGCCGACTACGCGAATTTCCACTTTCCAGAGTATAAATAACATTAGGATTAACGAGTACCTAGGTTTGTTGCTACAAGGAAACTTATAAAGTGTGTTTTTTAGTAAAACATTAATATCTTGGTATACAAAATATTTCCAAGTTTGATCAAAATATATCCATAAACAAGCAAACAACAACATTACAATATTCTCCATAAGAATAACATTGGAATTTTAATTTACCATTTTTATGAATTTTCTCCATTACTAATAACCGCACAAAACACTTTGATATAATAAATTATTTTTTTAAACTCTTTAATAAGTTGTAGAGATAATTTGGGAAATTCTGTGTTGTGAGGGTCAAAAATGAGAAAACCCATTTCTACCCCACAAAACCCCCCGTAAAACCAAGTTCCCATGCTAGTTCGCGAACTTCTTCAAGTTTATCCCACCTTACGACTGTAATCTAAATTTCATCAAAATCGGGCAAAAATTACTCACGTTAAGCATGTTCACGGACGTTTACGGACGTGTACATATATAAATTTTATCGAATGGTGTTTTTGGCCTCTGGGGACATAAAATGAAAAAGTAAATTGGTCCCGGGCTTAGGTCTTACCGTGCCAACCACGGTGATAGCTACTTCGCTATAGGGAAATTCGCTAAAAACCGCCCTTGTAGTTAGAAATCACCTTGTGGGTAAATCTTTCAGGCACCGACATTGCATGAACTCTGTCATCTATGCTATAAAGTAGAACAACGTGAAAATATCGTCAAAATTTATTTTTTGACATTCAATGTGTCAAATAGTTGTTAATACGAACAGTCTTGCCAGACAGCACATGACTTGCATAAAGTTTAAGCCTCAAAGCTCAAAACTCCGGAAGCAATTTCAATGTAAACAAATCGTAATACCTTAGCAATACTGGAGTCCGGGTTGATCTTGATGTAGTCAGTGACCTCCTGGGTGATGTCGACTCCTATAGGACAGGTGTTGCCTCGACAGCCGTTCCTCACATACTCTCGGAACAGGCAGTGGCTCGCACCACCCTCTGGGGTACAGTCTGGTCGAGGAGTGTCTGCTAGGGTGAACTGACTGTACAGCCGGTCTGTCGAGAAACCTGGAACGTCATGTGGATAGATTTTATACACTAGTCAAGTCAATAATAAAAGTTACCAGTTAATGAGTAAAATTTGTTCTTTTAGATCGCATTTTTGTTATTTGAGGGATTATTGTCAAATTTTCCATCACGGATTTGATTAAGCTAAAAAGGTAACCAGCTTTACGATAAGGACAATGCATACTTACACTGCCAATTATCTACTCAGTAGGTTGTAACATAGTTAATTGTGTTATTTAATTCAGATTTCTTAAAGCATTTAGTGATGTTGATGTGACAAAATAACAGAGTTATTTATCTTTAAATTAAACGAAGAAAAGAGTCATCATCACATATCATCTCATACAACCAATCATAATTAGAACTCAACTGGGTTCGTTTAACCCACATATGAGTTCGAGAATGAGTGAGGAATAGAGTGAGATGCCCTGTTTAGCTTTATCACCGAAAACGACCAGCTGTTTCATTAGTGAAGATCATCATTGAGGCTCGTGACCATCAAAAGCCCAACTATCAATTGACCAGCTAGTAAACTGTAGTTAAGATCCATTAATGGGTCTTTGGCGTAATAGTTTTGTTACACATCTTAGGCAGGGTGCACACTGGAGAAATCCGTTTCAGGAAACCGATTTCATGAAACGAGAAACTTTAGTTGCTCGCAACAGATAGATTAGTTTAACACAGGGCAGTGCACACTGCGTTGCATGAAACTGTAATTTCATTTGTTTCTTGCAACTGGTTTAAATGAAATCCAAAAAACAGATTTCGTATAGGCTTCAGTTTCACGTTTCCATTGGTTTTATTGACTTACCTCAGTGTATTGTTATTTTTCCTCAGTACTCAGAGCTAACCTCCGGTTGGTGTCCTTCTTTGTTATTAGTGGGCTAAGTAATTCCACCAAACGTTCAAAAAGAAGCTTTGGCATTCAAAAAAATCAAAAAATTTGACAGAATCACTGCATAATTAACGAGCTACAATATAAGTAGGCTACTGTGTTGACCATCCCTAATCAACGGGTCAACCCAATACTTCCTTCTTTTCGTTTTCTTTAGCCTCCACCAATATAGTCACATCATCGTCATCCGAATTAATATCACGAAACTGATAGAATCCCGTTTCTTCTGTGTGCATTTGTTACAGAAATGGTTTTCTTGAAACCAATTTGATGAAATCAGTTTCCTGAAACGGGTTTCTCCAGTGTGCACCCTGCCGAGGTTAACAGTTAACATACCAGAATGTATCGCGATTGTGAAGTTGAGTTGAGTTTTCTTGTTTACATCGCAGGTAGATTTCCTGAGTCCTCGTCTCCAGTTTTCTGCATTAGTCTCCCCTCTAGGAATATCTAAACATCAATAGAATATGAATATTACTGTGTGATTCTTCATCCTCCGTTTGGTATAAAGAAAATGTTAGGTTGTTGAATGGAATTTCACGGCAATTTTCTTGTTAAAATCATAGACAAAAGTTACAGGACTAAGACAAAAAAAGCAAAAAGAGCACACAGTCGAGTATTTAACACCCAAATCTCCAAATTGTTTCTATTTATGGATTTGTTTAGAGATAGTGTTAAGAAAAATACGTTCTTTACCTATAATCACCTAAATAACAGTCCAATAATTCAATTTTAGTTAATTGAGTAGTTTAAAGCTAAGTGAGAGCAAGTATTTGTCATTAGATACCAAAGTTTAGGGTAGTTATATAAATCATAGACGTTACGTTTTTACTTCCAAACACAAAAAATTTTAACTGTGTAGAATTCTGTTGATTGTGAATATCGAATATTTTCCCATGCAATAAATACTAAAGGTGCTTATGGTTTATAACATAACAAACTATCATTAGTTCGATATTTAAATATTTTAATTTCTATGTATTTAGAATAAGATGTACTGTTACCCCAATCATCAGTGAAACCAGTTATAATCAGTAATCTTATCATCTCAATACTACTACTTACGATTCATGTCATGGGTTCTTTCTTTTTGACATCCCTCGACGAAGACAGTCTTGACCTTGCATTTTGGAATCCCTGCAAAATACGAAAAGGTTCGTAAAAAAGTATTTTCTCTTAAAAGCTATTTAGATTGAAACCATGTAACGTTTTAAAAATTAAAATAAAGATTTTAAGGGAATACATTGCAATAATTTTACTTTACTGGGGTAACACAATATGTGGAGATAACGTAAATGATAATTGCACATTTTATGTTATCTATATCGTACCTTTTCAACTTGAAATACATTATGAGATTGAAGTATGCTAAATATTAAGAGATACGTTTACCATAATTGCCATATTGAAATCTACTTGCACTAAAAAATAAGCATTCCGAAATCAACTTTTCCAGTTTTTATTTCTATGCAACTGCAATCGCTAATACTGTGTAGTTTGCATAACTTGATTTCCATTTGAGTAGGTTTTCAGAAAGATTACTTAAAATATCAAGTACGGTGTACTATTTTAGAGCATTTATAATACTAATGTACAATAATTTATAATAAGAGTAAAGAAAACTCAAATTTATATTCATAGGTATATTGATATTTCCCAATCGAGTGAAACTTTATTTGTAATGTTAGTTTTGACTGAAGTGTTAAAACATGTAGTTCAGTGATAAACTAAACGTAAAATGACCATTAGGTGCATGACACTATTGTGAGTTATTTGCCCAAAAGTTACAACACAACAAAACTAAATCAAATAGTAGGCTACTTTAGAAATATAAATTCTAGATTTTCCATAGTTAGTTATAATTTACACAACGGACTTGTACCTCAATTAAAGTCAATACAGAGACAATATTTTCAAAGAAGGAAGTTTCAAGTGACTACTACAAAGCAAACTCTTATCTCATCTTCAAGGGACTCAAGGTTAACAAGTACTAAGCAGTGCATCTTACCATTGACTATATAACCACGGAACTCACCAGAAGGGCTCTTGCAGGATTTGAAGGCTATCTCAGCTCTGTCGACGCCCCATACTGAGGTGATCGCAACAGATAACACTAACAGCTGTAGCACTCGTCCGTCCATGGCTCTGGTTACTGTACTGACCCTCTCGCTCAATTGTCAACCAATTTTGTCTCCCTCCTAGCCCAGTTCCCCTTCCAGCGGTAGAAAAGTGTGCATTCAAGCACAAAGCATTGTAATCAGCCAGCAAGAAATCGTATGGCAAATTCCAATTAGATAAGCACGATTTCTGATTTGAAACAGCACTTTTTGACCAATAAACGAATCATTTTAGAGTATCCACATTTATTTGTGTACTTCAGGTCTTGTACACTACGAACCGTTAAATCAGGACACGACACAATTGTAAAAGACTATCGGTGCTTTTGAAGTGGACCTTTTAGACAGAAGTCTTGCACTTGGAAAAGTAGCAAAGCGATCATCTTTAATTCTTTACCATGATTAAACCATTACATAAGAATTTGGAAAAACAATTTTGTGACCTTAAACTCCTCAAAATACGACAAATAATTTTACTGAAATTAAAACATTAACTATACCAGTTGGACGTGTACGTCAGTCGGTTGATAGTTATAGGGCTGTTTGTGTTTTACGTTTGTAGCTCCGTTTAGTCGGGACAAACATTGCAAAATGTGCCATTTACAATTGTATACGCTCATTCTTCGATACAGGTTTGAAACATATACAACATGGTGAATGATTTTACAATTTGACACCATAAGGTCTAGGATACATGATTAGACAACGTATGTGTCATGGCCACATACAATATTAACATTTAATATACGTATACATTGAGTTTAGTAAACAAATGTATAAACATGATTAGTATTTCGTTTCATTATAGAAAAAAAATATTAGCCTAAAGTAGTTAAGAACTCGTGTTTTTGCACTATCGTATAATCTTGTGGTAGACGATTGGTTTTGGTAATACGTAAAAGTTCCATCAGTAAGTTGAACAAAAATATTGTTCTTACGTGCAGGTAGTCTCAAGAAATATTTCCAAAGAAAACTTCTTGCATAAAATGCATAATGGTATATTATACCATTCTCTCAGCTAATAAAAATGTATTTATGTAAAAAAAGAACCAACCTTTTATATATATATTACTTCTAAATTGATTATATTACTTGGAATTGAATCGAAATACAGATTAATTAATGGCCGAGCTTTTACGGATGATTAAGTCTGGCAAAACGCTGAATAAGCCGCTGACCCCCTGCGATTATTGCTTCAGCACTTTAGTTGAATTAGTTACCACTGATTGAATCATTCACCAATTTATAATGAAGACTCATCTTTGCTGTTATATGTTAAGTCAAATACACATTCGGATTAATATTCTCGGTAAGTTTAAAAATATGAAGATACTAACAGAGTACCCGACCATCGTACGGGGTTGGCATATAAGTATAAAATGCGTAGTGCAGTTATACTCAAGCTTTGCATTTGCAATAGGGGAGGACACAGTTTGATAAAATTTGCTTCTTTAAATTGACGGTATACTATAGTATTACACATCTACCAACCATAATGTTCTACCACTTCACACTTAAACAATAAAGAAAAATAAATTATTAAAAATTCACAAAAAATTACAAATTATTCATGGCATGAAAAATAACTGTAAACAATCCTACTTTGACAGTTCTCATTGTGTATCACAGTTTTTTGTTGCTGCTTAGTTCAAATTAGCTGTTTACATAAACGCAAAAATAATTATAGTGCTGCACCCTGTTGGTAAATATTATAACTTTTTAATGCTTTCGTATCAATTATCAATCAATTATTTACGATGGGGACGCTACTATGTGCGTATTTTAAGCCAATAATGAGTGAAGGATGAGTGTAGGATGAGTGGCGCGATCTTGTAGTCTTGTTAGTGACTAAGGCCGACATGTTCCTTAGAAACAGCTATGTATGTCATAGAACCAACTGTTTTAGTTGAAACAGCTGACTAAATGCTTTAATTCCCTTTAAATATAACTCATAGTGTTAACATGGGGAACTGCAGAGCCACTGGGGTGGAGCCCGAAAGGATTTTTGAGATAATAATACACCTATATGTTAATCGGGAATGTAAGCTATCATCATGCCAAATTTCAGCCCAATCCGTCCAGTGGTTTATGCGTGATTGAACTTCAAAGAAACAAACAAACATACAAACTTTCACATTTATAATATTAGTAAGATGTGATAAATTTAATAAATGTAATTATATTACGATTTCCAAGACCAATATTGAGTAACTGATATATTATTTTCAGGCTTTACCAAACAGCTGTCTTCTTATATTGTCTATTGCTCATATCCGCTATGGTTATATGATTTGGTAGTTGTTGTGTGTTTTATGCTGTGTAGGCATATACGTAGACTACCAATTTTATCAATGTAAAGGTAAATCTTGAGAAGGAAAGACAATTCTATTATGGAATGATGATCAAATTGCGTGGGTCATTCACATTAGACTGCGTCATTTCTTGAAGTATCTTCTCGGGCAGAACCTGCCATTAGAATCTCTTAACCTGGAGGCAAAATCACTGAAAAACTTTCTTTAACACTCTAATACCATTTGGGTGGTACTTAATGTTCTTCAATAAGATCATTTGTGAAGAAATTTTTATTGGTCCAGGAAAAAGATAGAATGACTTAACGATGTATCACAGAGAAAAATGTGTTTTATATTTTTACAAAATCTCAATAAAGCAACATTAAAACTAAAACAAAATTTCTATAGCCTACTAGACACAGCTATTAAACGCACATACACTTATGCTTGTTTCTCCTGTAAACCTAAAGATCTATAAGGGTAAAATAAAAACAAAACATTTACCTACTCCGGCAAGTAATCCAGGAATGTTTGGGAGACAAATCGTAGTCATGTATCTTGAGGGCGGCGGAGTTTATGTACAATCTCGCTTTTAAAACCCACCTGAGACTACCAAGGGACTAATGTGAACTACTCTTTACAATTGTTCCTGTGTATTCCCCAAACTAACTGTGTGTGTCAAACTGAAGGCACGTTACATTTTCAGAATCATATCAATGTCTTAGATTAAAGATTCATCCTTATGTTTTAGCGAATACCCCATATAGGGAATAATTTAGTATTCATGCGGATTAGTTACGTTCATATAAAACCGAAAACTCTACTTAAATTTTTCGTAAATGTTTCATATGAATCTTGAAGATATGACTTAAGATTGGATTATTTTTAATTTACCTTGGGAAGCCCTAGACTACTGAAAGACAAAGTTTTCGCCTGCCACATTATCAACGAATATAAAAATATCTTGCATACAATTTGATTTCCAATAATTAATTTATAAGCTTTGCGATTCTTTTTTTTTAGATGATTCTATGATGAGTTTCAGATGAGTATCAGATGATTTTATTTGTTACAAGTTGTTTTAAAGATGGAGATCATTTGAAAAATTAAAAAAAATATGTGGTATATCAGTATATGGTTTTTTAAACATATTGTCCATGGTTTTAAATCTTAATCTCTTGAACTACTAAATAGCTACCAAACTATCAGTAGTTTAAATACACAATAATCCTACTAATCACAATATTTTAAAGGGATAACTCATTATAAGTTGATCAAATGGAATAGCCACTAAAGTAAATTTTAATGTCGCTGCAAAGTATACAGGTGTATTTGTCATCCATTATAGGAAATTCCTGAAATCGTTTTCTGAAGGTCTAATAGTATTTGGTAAATACATGTTTTTACGTATGATAGTGTAAAGAAATGTTTTTATAAATTATATTTATATTTTACATTGTAAGAAGGCTATAAATTTCTTGAACTGAAGTCAAATATAATTGTATAAAAAGAAGGATGCAGTAAATATTTTGTGTTAGTAGCCAGAGAATATTTATTTAAGACTTTAAAAGACGCCTTATGATTAGGCTATGTCGAACACCATTGCAATGCGGGTAGTATCCAGTTGGTAACCGGCGTTTTATGCGTATTTTAACTCATACCAGTTGCATTTATTATGACTATTGTTGCATATTATAATATATCAATATACGCATGAAAGTAGCAACTGTTAGGGAAGAACCTAAATGGTTCACATTATTTCATTATCAACCAGTTACTTATTCAAAGATAAACAACAACAGCAACAAACTGAGACAACAAACAAAAAGCATAGAACAAAGAACACAGTTACAGCAAGAACAAATAAATATGGAAATATAAAATATTAGTTTTTTTCTATAAATCATTTTGATTGAAACATGTATTCAGTTTTAAATTAATTTCTTGAATAAACCATGTAATCAATAAACCATTCTGCAAAACGTATCAAGTTCAATGACCTCACTCACTCATTTAATGATTAAGTACTTGGGGGCCGAGCTTTGTAAGGGGAATATCATTAATATACCGTATCATCACTCTTAAAGCAGTATTTTCTAAATTTAATTTATTCAAATACTCTTTTTAATCCATCTTAAATCTCTTATACTAGGTAGTATTGTAGTTTTTATAGATAGCTGCAGTTATGGTTCTTATGAGTGTTATATATTATGTTGTTATTTTTGTAACTAACAAATTTAATAATATAAATATTTAAACTTATATGAAAAAAATATTTTTTAGTACAATATAATATTTAACTTGCCAAAAGACCCTTTTGGAATTTATTTTTGAAGCAAAGTTAAGGTACTTTTTCAAGAGAGTCAGAGTATTATGTTGCAGCCTACAAAATCTTAACATTATAAATGCTCCTGAAAGGATAAATTGATTTGTTGTTGGGCATTATTGTAGTTCTTTTGTTACAACTATTCTAGGTAAATCTTTTCACTGATGATTTTTTATTGATCGCCTCAGGCCTAGTCCTGAGTTAGACATTCAAAGGGTTTCAATTTCCCTGTTCAGTTATTAATGAACTAAAAATGTACTGACAAAATGAAAGGCTTAAAATCACCATACTCATTCTTAAGTACTATAATAGGAAAGTCAAACAGTTTTCATAATGATTTTACCAAAAGGTTGTGCTCTACAAGCTCTGTTTTAATGTTATTCTTGTGGACGACAAATCTTGAACTGATTTGTTTGAAAACTCAAGGAAAAACATGGATAAACCCAGAAAGTAGATAGAGATTATTGTAATAAATATACGGTATAAGCTACATAATTGTCCATTTTACATCATTAAACTAATACTGCAACAGAGACTGCATCTTCTCAACAACAGGATTATCAATGTTTCAAATGATTTACGCCGGATATATTCACACATGGAGGGTAGAGGGACACAGTTTTAGCCCGAGAGACCAATCCATCGCACTCTTGCGACTCAGTTACAGTTTGTGGCAGGAACTAAGATGGATTTTGAACGATCTCCTAACTTTTTCCCCTCTTATTCAAATTACGGCTGCCTATTAATTACTCATGTAGCAGTTGAATGAAATTTTCAAAATGAGAATAGAACATTAAGTTTGACTTTATTACACTATGTTTTGAACGAAATAGTTTAAGTAGCGTGGTCATGAATAGAAGTGTATTTATACTACGCTATACATTTTTTTGGGTACATATTTTATTGTAATACAGCAATAGTGAAACCTGTCAGAAAGCTTTTAACTTATGAGCCCAATATTTCTTATTAACAAAACCGAAGGAGTTGATGTAATATAAAAATATGTTTAAGGCAAGTAGATAATGATAATCATACAAATTTTAGATTATAAAACAAGTGTGTGGTTTAAGTTTTTTTATGATAAATAATATTTATCATCAATAGGCAAACGAATTACATGAATATAAATAATTATACGCGTCAGGGATTAGTTCTTTGTACGTAGCCTTAACAATATTGTTTAAAGTCGATTACCATATCAACTTACATCATTAAAACTAAAACAAACATCCATTTAAATGTGAAATTTACCATAATATGTTTTTGTAGAATAAATATAATTGTTTAATAGTTTGAAGACAACCTTCTTCCATTTGTCTATAAAGAAACGCTTTACTGAAACGTTTATTTTATTCTGGAACGCACATTATAAAAACAAATAGCTCTCATGAATCGTTGGCACTTCCCATTTCCAAGGAGCTCAAGTGAAAAGTTTAATGGGGTACCTCTCAGGATCAAGATGTTGTTTATTGTTAAGAACTGCGGACTCAAAACGCACGCATCTTTATGTTGCGTACATATATTATAACAAAGTCGTAGAGAGCAACTATTTACTTGTTAAAACTATTTTAAACTTTTATGTTGCAAAAAAATACTTAAATTTTTTGGATTCAAGATTGAAGAATGTAATACTTAACAGCACACATCAAGGTTACTTGAGCTGGGCACTGCCTAAATAAAAACCAATCTATTTTCGTTAGAAATCTTATCAGTAGATTATTTTAAGAGACATGGTTTAAACAAATATTCCAATACAAATTAAATTTAATTAAACCAGAAAATTTAGTTATAACTTTAAAATAAAAAGGTTTTAATTTTCAGGAAGTCATACTGGCGTGGCCTAGTTCTATTCTCTAATAGAAACCTGTCTTTGGAGATATGCATGTTTATGATCATAAATAATAAATACATAAACTATTCGAATTTGCCATAACAATTAATCGTTAATTATTTTAGGCTAACCAGAATAGTAGTAAAGATTCTCAAAATAGATTCAGATATATCTGAAATAAATTACATGTAAAGGGGGAAAACCTAGAAGGAAATAACCTCTTTCATTACCATTTGCAGGTGTGCTACGTCATAAGCTTAAAAATTATTTTCTTATATTCTTAATAATTAATACTTTAATCGTAAAAATCGGTTAAGTAGGATGGCTAAAAGGGTGTAACAGGAAATCCCCTTCGTTGTGTTAAGTATATAGATTATTACATTTTAAATCATAAACAAAATAATTTTAGTA
The DNA here is from genome assembly GCF_028750875.1 of Macrosteles quadrilineatus. Lineage (NCBI taxonomy): Eukaryota > Metazoa > Arthropoda > Insecta > Hemiptera > Cicadellidae > Macrosteles > Macrosteles quadrilineatus. The sequence goes on from NW_026542596.1 coordinate 1,698,427, forward strand.
CTATGCTAACCTCCAATTTACCTCAGCAGAATTTGTATGAATAAATATTAATGTCTACAACTAGACCCACGGACATTGGGCCCTTTCACGGGATCCCATAAATTGAGAGGGTTCCATTCGCCAGCTGTTACCACGTAAACATGGTCCTACAAAAAGAGCCACTTGGCATTATTGAAGTGTTTAACGATTTGAAATAAACTGTAAAATATTCACACAGATCCAAACTATGTCCTGGATGAACTGCAACTTCGTAATTGTTTCTTTAAGTATTTACCTAATCGTTTTAGAGAGCTTGTACCGTAGAGGCATGTTTATAAACATTATCATGTTTAGCTGCCACCTTGGATTGACCGGGTAGAACCCCCTTTAAGGAAATACAAATTACCTACGGTAGTGCAAAATGATCATAGCTGCCACTGTACAAATAATGGTTAATAAACAAATAATGGATTTTATCAGAAATTACAATTTTGTACATTTATTCTTATAAACAAACTGTTACACTCGATTGCTCATGCGCTGATGACAAGAAGCCGTAAAGTTTGCAGATTGTAATTTAATACCTGGCAAAGTTCGCAAGAGTGTTTAAGCTTCTTATGCAAGTTCGATAGGCAGCTGGGATTAATTAAAACCAACACTTGATTCTCATTAAACATTCATTTACAAGTTAGATGAGAAACGGTTCAAGGCTGCATGAATATACTTTCCTATTAAAGTAAATAACGTTAATAATTTGTTTATCCAATGAACTTAAAATATTTGAACCCATGAAAAATGAAAATATTTAAATACCTACAAGTGCATAGGTGCAACTAGTATTTACAGCGAGTATGTGCAAATTTTAATCACAACGAAATAATGCTAATTGTTAATAAATATAACAATGCAAAATTGGTAATTTTGAATAGGTACTTTAAGAAATGTGAACAAGCTTATTAACACAAGTTGCCTTTTAAATTAAATACTGATCCCCAGTTAACTGTAAAATATTGAGTTACTCGTAAAACAGCTAGCCTGTTTCTTTTAACACAGTATACTATACACTCTGTAATTATCGGTGTGAACGAAACTACTCCGTAAACAGCATTGATTTTTTTATTTGTTGGAGACCTAGACATGAACTGGCCTTTCTATATATATAGTTTTCATTAAAATAAAAAAAACCCCTTATAAGGAAAACTTATTACGAAAACCAATTAAACTTAATTGTTCTTGTTTAGAATTAATAAGCTTAGGTCTACTATTTGTCTTTATTTTCTTGTCGATACGGAGACAAAAAACAGATATAAAATCAAACAAATATCATACTTGAATGTAAATGTAACTTAACTTTCTTACCTACTTGAAACCATAAGAGAGAATATTTATAATTTGCACGAAAATAAATGTATTATTTTGTGATCAATTTATAATAAGTTCAAGGTATAAACTGACTAAGAAATAAACAAGAATTAGGGAAAACAATAACGGTAAGATACAAAAAAACCAACATCTCAATCTGTCTACTTAAGAATTGGCGGATCCCAGTGGTATATAATGATGCATTTCTCAAATAACATAAAATAGTTGATTATACAAACATAGTTTAAAATATTTAAAGATTGTTCCCTTAAAATGTTAAAACGTTGATTCATATGGTAGGCGTATTGTTTTTGGTGGGTTTACATCTATGGATAAACAGATGTTTCTGTCACATGTTCAATGATTTGTGCTTAACTACACATATGGCGTCAGGGTGAGGCACTGTTGGGTTCAGTGTAAAAAATAAATTTATATTGTAGGGTCAAAAGAGTAACGAACTACAATAACTGCTTATTGTGACAACATGAATCTCTAAATATATTTTTATCTTTTACATTGGGCCCCCAAGAAGCGTAAAGTAGCACTGAACTGTGTCCTTTTCATTTATATACCACATGTAATTTATAAATTTATATTTAAATGTAAAAGTGTAAAAGTAAACATTGTATCATAGATAAAACATACTCCCTTAGTAGATTTCTCATCCTAATGGAACAGCTGAAGACAATTTTATTGTTAGTTCTGTACGGTTTATGTAGAGGTCGTGTTTTGTTTACAATTTGTTTCCCGTTAATACAGTCATTTAAAACCTCGTATAACCAAATAATACGATCCAATCATAAACAATAAATTGCCCCCTAGTTATTTAACCAAACAGTAAAGCACAAATCAAGAAATTAACCCTAAAATAATAGAAACAAAATTTCGTCGACACTAGCACCCAGTGTGGCGTACATGAACCAGACATGAAAAACAAGCTTCAAAATTTACAGTGGGATGAGAAGTCTACTTGTGTTGGTTAGCCTATGATTGTATCCAAACATATTTGTTTAAAGTACAGAGTATTTTACATATCGAGTTATTGTTCGTTAAAGCTAATAGCTATCTTTGTATTAAAGCGCAGTGTACGACATGCTCAAGAACGGCAATGTCGGCTTATGTAAAAAATAATGAAAAAATCTTTGCTAATAGTTTGCTCATCTAAATAAGTGAGCTGATTTGAAAGTCCGAAAAAAATACACAGCAAATGTCCTTTACTCTATTTGTATATAAAAGCCTCCTCACTCTCTGGGAGTAAAAACAACTTATTTAGTATCCCAACGCATGTATTGAAACCATACGTTTTTCCTTCATTATGGCAAAAATATTATTAGCTATCTATTAATTTGAGAAAAAAGTTTGCCTTCCAGTTTATAAAAAAAACCCTTATACTTTTGTAGGGCTGCTATAATATTGCATGTGGACATACATTTGAACAACTCAAGTGTGCATTAGGGGAATGGAACTATCGCAGGTGTTCTGTAAGTGTAACCTGTGTATAAACTGATCCTCTCAAAGATGCATGACCACTGTACTGTATGTTGGAGTTAGATGATATTTCTTCTGCAACACTTCTCAAATCATATGACCTTCTAGACAAATGTTTGAATATTGCGTAAAACCTAAAACTATATACATGTCCTTTGTAGTTTTATTTGTTCAATGGACACAGTAAAACCTTTGCATGATATATATTATTTTAAATTAAGAGTTTGTAGCTAATATGTACTGTTATCTACATTTTGATTAAGTGTTAGTGTTGTATACAACGAAAATAATAGGCATTACTGGAATTGCCAAATTAAAGAGCATTATTTTAAAATATTTGCGTAAGAACAGAATTGTTTCCAAAGTAACCAAATATGCTCACACGTACGCAATTTGACGTTAATCAATTAATGAAAAGATTAATTTATATGAAAATATTAGTCCATACAATTGTTTTGGAAACTCTTTGCTACAACGTATAAGACTTAGCTGGAATATATCACCAATGTTCATGTACATTATTAAAATTTTTAATTAATTATTTAAAATATACATAAAATGTTATTGTAATTTACCATGCAATCACTGTACATCAGTGACACGGATTGTTAATTTGAAATGAGATGTTGTGATAGTATAAATGTGTTTAATAACAACCAATGTATTACACTATTAAATATTTTATTATATTAAAGTTGGTTGTACAATTTTTCAAAGTAGTATAGGAATTAAATGAAGGAATATCTCGAAAATAAATCACTGTATTGTTGCATTTTACACACTAATCTTGCCTATCCCAAACATGTTTTGCTACAGTAAAAAATATACCATTATTCAGAACCAGCGAGAGAAAAAATATACTGTAAATGAAGTGTTGGATTGACCTTTTTTAAATATTACATAGAACATAAAATTTAATAAACCATGACGTCTACAATCAAAATTAAAAACAAAAAATCGTTTAGTCACATTAGTTTTTCATTCGCATGGAAAAAATATTAACACAAATTAACATAGAAAAAGCATACTATATGTCTTTTATTACGAATATACGAATATTACCTATTATGTTTGTTCGTTATGGTTATAATTTTAAAACTAATTACACCATCTGCATTCTCCGTCCACTCTACACTCATTTTCTGGGCAATCTCGCTCAGGGACGTCCATAAGAAATTTTATATCGATAATTCCTTCTAAATTATCATCAGGAGAAGGAGTCGTAGACGTAGACTTTGTAACACTATGTTCATCTAAGATCAAGTTATTGTCAGGACTACATTGCGGTAAACTATTAAGTTTACTTTGCTCTCTTTGTCTAACATTCTTAAGAAGGTAAGTCAATGAGCAATTGGGTTTAATGGTTTTTGCAGGTTTTAATCTATCCAGTGCGTCCACATTTCTTGATTCATTTATAAAGACTCGTGCATTTGCTGTAGTGGTTGTAGGGTGAGAAAATAAAGACTTGTTATCTTGACCCGGGAACACTATAGGCACATAAACTTTTGACCCGTCAACTTGATCTGGGAACACTATAGTACCACCAACGTCAACGTAAGACTGATTCGCTGACACTTTACTGCTAAGCCCAGGAAGATCAATAAAATACACCACGGTAAGCAATGTTTCCAAACAAGGCATTGTCCATAGTGGCATTCTTTGCACCATCGTGTTCTGAAAAAAAAAATGATTGTTTAAATACATATGTAGAAAGCTATTTTGTAATTATATAGGCTAACTACCAGTGCTTTGCAACGGGGTGGGGACGTGGAAGAAAAATCGATCCTTAAAGTTCATCTTATGAAATAGCTACAAAACCATCATAACTTTTAGAAACAAAATTGTACTCTACCATTTTAAATTGATATATGATTTCGAATTAGGTGGTGAAAATTAATTCATCTACCTAGTGCGAATACAGTAGCACTAGCGAACGTATAAAACTATATGATGCATCTTATCTATATCGAATTTTTATAATGATTTAAATTATATTAATATTTTCTTTAGATTTTTTGGTTTAAGTAATTAGCTTGATAAGGAACGGATTGTCAAACAACAAATAGAGCAAGTGTCATTTTTATATTGAGCTAGGCTGGTTTAATGTTTTTTTTTAGTTTGTTAACAATTTTCTCTACTGATTACACAACTTTAAGTAGTCAGTTATATTTCCAATCACAAGTCATAAGTTCTTTATTCCAAAATAACAAATAATACCTTGTATTGGAAAAGTCGTTATAATAAACAATAGTAAAAACTGAAAAATTCTTATCAAGGTAAATAATATGTACAAAGAAGATTGTTTTTACATTGTAAAGTTTTATGTAAATAAACTCATTTAATCGTTTTAAAAGCTGCGCTTACATGAAAGTATATTTGAAACGTGCCAAATATTTAAAATCAGTAGGAGAAAAATTAGTTTTGAACAGGGTACTGTAGTGAATGAACAAACCAATAAGTTGACATTGAAGTAGCATGAAATATAAGTGTGTTACCCAAATTATTCTACTATCACTGCAGCTCATTAAATCAATTACACAGTACGCAAAAAGAATAGTTATATGAAAATGTCACTTATAAAAACTTCAAAAAATGATCACAAACTATACAAACAGCTGGTTTACATCTAATATAGCTTTGACTGTATACCGTATTCCCTTTTAGCTCCAGTCACAGACAAGTAAGTTAGCTCACATCTGAGACAGACGATTATTACAACCAGTGCCCAACCCTATGGTGGACCATAGTTTAGTCTTGGGACTGTGGTATTCAAAAACGTAATGCAATTTAATTTACTCTCCTAACAAGTCTGAATCACTTCCGTAGGAAAGAGGTCGATCCATGTTAATTATTGTTCCTGGTTGGCATAATTCTTATGGAGAGAAGTCTTTCTTCGTAAAAAATGTGCACAAGACGAATAGGGAGCTCGTAGAAGGTTGTCGATAGTTTCAAAATGGTATCGTGTTCAACGTTTACCATAGGTTGGATACTGTATTATAATGTTATGTTAACAATGTATCATTTGTTAGTTAAATACAATAATCATTCTAATATTATAAATGTGTAAGTTCATGTATTTGTTGTTCGTTTGTTAGTTTGAAGTTCAATCACGAAGAAACTACTGGTGGGATTGGGCTGAAATTTGGTATGAGGGGAGCTACCAGCTTTACGGTATGATGATAGCTCACATCACCGATTAACATATAGACATATTCTTATCTCAAAAATCCTTTCGGTCTTCGCCCCAGTAGCTCTGGAGTTTCCCATGTTAACCTTTTGAGTATTCATATTTAAAAGAATTAAACAATTTTTTCAGCTGATTCAACTACACAAGTTGATATTCAATATCATTAAAAAGCACCACTATGTGCGTATTTTAACCCAAATATGAAAGACAAATGAGTGTAGGATGAGTGTCACGATCTCGTAGTCCTGTTAGTGACTAAGGCCGACATTAATTCCTTAAACACAGCTGTTATTAATAGCCCATACAGCCAATTGCAAATCACTAAGGGACCTACAGTTTGTAGTGGAGTTCGAACCACATTATTTCCTTGTAATTAACGAATAGTCTAGTTTTCAGAATAGGACTACGGATAGTCGTAGTACTCACTAGTGCAGACGTTAATCCACACCAGGGAGTATCGCATCCACATCCAAAGCCCCAGATAGATAATTACTACCTACTGTAGTGGTGTAAGATAGGAGTTAGTTCTAGATTAATTAGGTTAGGAATTTCCAAGTTTAAGCAGGAGGTACCATGAAGGATCGAAGGTGTAATTAAATGCTTTGCAAAGTTGAAAAAGCCTTAAAGCTTCTTGTGTAAGCCACAGTTACACGTGGCTTATATTTTACTTATTAAAAATAAAGAATGATGCATACTGATGCATTTTATTTAGATTTTTTGTTACTGTACCTATGTCGCATACAAACTTGCTACAGTATACAAATATTTAGTTTAACTACATTAAATATACAAAATAAGTAGCAAAGGTTAATATACATTTAGATATATTATTTGGTTGTTCGATGTGTATAGAAATATGCACAATAGTTAAAAACATCTAATTTTGTCAACGCCTTTTTAATCCCTAACAAATTACCAATTACAAATAAGGTATATTTTATATTTTTTAATAGATGCTGCGGCTTTCTAAGTATTCAATTGGTCTGACTTTGGCACCATGGATAATGTAATTGTGTTTTCAGATGTTCAATCTGTAGTTTATTATTACCCAGAGTTCAACAACGTTGAATAATCACTGATGTTTGACTTAAGTTGGAGTTTTATAAAAGTAAAAATATAAAACTCACCATTTACTGAGGAGGAGAATCTACAAGTAATGGAGAACACCGATACGATGCGATATACGTATTAGTTGTGGCATTGAACAAAACTCTTCTAAAAAAACAAAGGGTATCCGAGTTGTCTGTATCACTATTGTCATCTTCAACAGCTCTTCGAACTAAATTTGGCTCACTACTTTGTCCCTTTCTTTGGTGGAGAACACCACAACAAACCATACACCATACTAAGGAAAACGTAAATAAATGCAACAACAGTAGCCTCATCGTATTGACTGAGGCATTGGAAATCATGGATTCTGATAGTCGTTAGTATCAGTCAACCCAATGACCTGTGTCTGACCCAGCTGATAAAAGATGTTGAAAATGTAGTTTCTCAGCTTCAAAAATCTTCATGTTTGCTGCGAACAATTTTGCTAAGCGAAATGTGTGGTTCTTATGTACTTATAAGTTATTGCAACTTTTGCAAATCATATGATAACCTTATATTGCAAAGAATTACCTGAAATCAAATGTCATCCTAAAGGCATATGTACGGTTATAATAATAATAAGCATAAGTATATAAGTAAGCACAATTAGTAAGCATAATAAATTATCCATACTAAAATGCGTTTTATAAAATTGTAGTAATGATTTGGTCAGATAAGGTATGAAATTAGTTTTCATTTAATGTAATTAACGTGCTTATGTATATTAATTTCACAAACTAAGTTTAAATGTTTAAAAGTATCCCTTTGCTTATATGTCATTTAAAAAATCAATTATACTAGTAGCAAAATACTGCTTTGCCTGGGTAGCTGTAAATATATCCTGCTCTTATTAAATCTAGAAATATGTCAAATATTCTTCATACACGTTTCCTTTAATTGCAACTATAGTATAGATCATTACTAGGGCCTAAAGTGACTCTCAAAATAGTAAAATATGATAGGAAAATGAGCGAGGGTTAAAACGTCACTTTTGCCCATGTGATGATCTATATGTTTCGTCATATTGCACTATTATTTGAACAAACTATGTTAAAAAACTTCATTTAGAGTAACCTCTTAAAACTACTTCAAACGTATTTTCAATTTAATTTGCTAATGGAAACAAGCATCTATTTAGTAAGTGATTCAATCGTTTCGTATATTCGATTGTTTTACAGTGTCAAGCGATCGACAACAATAGGCTAAAACCTTACCTAATAAATCAATCGATAAATAATTTCGATCGAAACGATTGCCACAGTCGAAATTTACAACTGTTTACAACAGCTGATTTTTACTCCCCAGAGAGTGAAAATGCTACTTTAGACCCGCAATGCATGCATTAAAACTGATGTTTTCGCTGCAATATGACGAAAAAATATTAACAAGAATTAAATTATCCAGCTGATCATAATGTAAACAAATATATTCTTTATAAGGATAACAAGGAGACTTCAAAATCCACTGGGACACCTGAGACAGAGCCCAAGGGACTTAAAGAAAAATGTAAGGTTAGTTTGTATGTCTACACACCTAGAATTCGGTATATACTATGTGGGGTTAAATCTGAAAACAAAAAAGCCTTTTTTTTCAAAAAGTTTCATGTTGTGTATTAATAATATAGATAGAAAGATTATAGAAAGTTAAAATAAAATCCAGCAACAATTTGCGACAAGGTGAAAAGGTATCCGTGTACTGAACTTGTCATTAATTTAGAAGTCTACAAACATGCCATTGTATTTATTCATTAAGTATACATAAATAGAATTTGTGACATAAGACCACATCTAAGCTTCATTAACTGCATACAAATCGTAAACTTAATTTGCTCATCTTCAATCATGGTTTGTGCGGTCTTTGCATAACATAGAGTAATTGAAAATATTTCTTTATTTATCAGCATATTCCTTAAAACCTAGAATCACACATCTGATTTGATTAGTAATTATAATAAATATTATTCATAGTTAACATCGTCCTAAGAATAGTATTCAGTTGGGTGTCAAAATTGTTGTGTACAGTGTAGATATATTTATCATGAGAATGTCGACTGTGCTGAATCACAATATTTTGTTTTATTTTAAAAAAGGTTACTGTGTTTGGTCACTCAATGATATCCTAATTACAATTAGAAGAAAAAGGAATGTAAGGAACAAAGTAGCAAAGAAACTAATTTTGAGGGATTTTATGAATAATATGCATGTTTATACACTGTTCATAGATTGCGCAAAAATATACAAACGCATACAAAATACAATTCTACATAAACAGCATTGACCACGCAAAAATATTACGTTACACATAATTACGAATGGTAGATTACATAAGGAAGTGTCGGGTAACGAATATATTAAATATATTTTTACATATCTGCAGCGACTCATCATAAAAACGGTTACTATCAATTTAAAATGTGCGTAGCGGAAAACGTCTAATTTAGTATTTTAATCCTGAGATAATGACACACAGTGTACAAAATTATTTTATTTTAAGGAAACAAGAGGCGGTGATAAAAAGCGTTTCCAAGGATTCTAGCTTTATTTGACTGTGATGAAGAATTGTTTTGTTACGGAATGAAATGAAGCTGAAAATTACCTGTCTAGGGACGAAAGCCTGACATATAAAACTGACCGATGTAGGGGGATGAAATAATATTTATCTTTAGCCATTTTGTTTTAATATTCTATTGTTGGATATATTCCGTTGATTTGGTCGGTAAATATTTTTATGTCTTGATTTTTTTCAAAGACAGCAAATATGTCATCAACATATCTAATCCAAATTCTGGGAAAATATGGTAATGATTGTTTAGCCAAGATCTTGAAATGGCTCATAAATGTTTCAGCGACAAAACATGAAAGAGGATTTCCCATTGCTGTGCCATTTGTTTGGGAGTAGAATTTATGATAAAATTCTCTTTCATGTTTTGTCGCTGATATATTTATGAGCCATTTTGAGATCTTGGCAAAACAATCATTACCATATTTTCCCAGAATTTAGAATAGGTATGTTGATGATATATTTGCTGTCTTTGACAAAAATCAAGACATAAAAATATTTACCGACCGTATCAACAACGGAATATATCCAACAATAAAATTCAATACAGAAACAGAATTAGATTTAAAACTCCCATTTGTAGAGGTGATGGTTGTTAAAGCAATTAATAAACTTGAGTTTGACATCTAAGAAGAAGAAAAGAAAACTAAGAAAGAAAACTCATACAGATAGATATATAACCAACGACTCAAACCATCCACCATTTCAGAAGAGGGCTGTTTTTCATTCTCTAATTCATAGATTGCTCAATACACCTTTAAATGAAGAAAGATTTGACAAGGAAAGAAATATACAAACAATGTAGTAACTTTTAATGGATACACTACAAAATTAATTGACAACATGTTAAGAAAAGCTAAATTAAAAAGACAGAAAAATCAGAGAACTACCCACATTTCAGGAAAGACAAAAATAAGAATTGGATTAGTAAAACGTACTACTCAAAATTCGCAAGTAACATTAAGAGCATTTTCAAAAATAAAACATCACAAAATTTAACTTTCAGACCTATTAACCTAATGAAATCAAAATGAGGCAACCCTTAAGAAAAACTATCAAAACTTGACATGTCTGGAATTTATGAAATTATTCGTAATGATTGTAACATGAAATATATCGGCCAAACAAAAAGAAAAATCCAAACAAGATTCAAAGAACACCAAGCTCATGCAAAATACAGAAGACCTGAAAAGTTGGCCCTTGCTAGCCACAGTATTAATACAGGGCATATTTTCAATTTGGGAAACGTTACACTTTGAAAACAAATTATAAAACCTCAACATCTTAATGCGTGGGAATCTTATTTAATAGAAAAAAACAGATCAAAATATTATTTGTTAAATGATGAAGACGACCCAATTATAAACTCTGAATTACTGACAATAATCACATCAAGAACAACACTGTAATATATCCAAAATTCTAAATATTATTTTTCCAATATTATTTTTTATATATTTTTCCAATGCCCTTTACAACATCTGTTTTAACTTTGTTTAAGATTAATTTATTATTAAGTAAATATTTACTTTTTGTACCAGTGTACTAGTGCCTGAAGATGGAAACTTAGTTTCCAAAAGCGCTAGTGAATGAAATAAAATTATTATATATTGGCCTTGTTGAATTTGTAAATTTAATTATGCATTTCATTAGGTATAGTAGATGTTACTTCCTTTACTATAACTATTGAAGACACAGGATGATTACATCTCATAGTTTTGTGCTTTGATCCAACCTTTATTACTTCCGCAGTGACAACTTCCTTCCTACAGAAACTCCCTTACTTCCGGTTCCTCTGAGGTGAAAGATATTGCTCTGTTAACTTCAGCTTTGAACATTGACTTCGTTATGGAACTACGTTAGTTTCCTTGTAAAAAACAAACTAGAATCAAAATATTTTCTAATTATGCTGATAAATCTGTTATGGAGGCTGTAATGTGTTGTATTGTGGACCCTTACGATATACATATAAAAACAAACTAGGACTCATTCTCAAGGAGACTAAATAATCTAAACACATATTTCACGTTGAATACACATTTTTATTTTTATCGATTAGGAGTTCTTTCGTTTAGGTTTTGGCAATCGTTTACCAGATAGGTTTTATAAAAGAAACACATAAATATATAAAATCAACCTATTAATGGTTATTATAATGTATTAGCAAAATATGATATTATGATTCGACAATTTATTAGATTCTATTTCTTTTTAAACGAACTTATGATTAATGTTCAGCTAAAATAAATCTCAAAATCAATTGGGGTTTATTTAAAGCTTGTCAAAAGTGAGCTGAAACCGCTTGACCGAAGCTGCAGATCAAAGAACAAACTTTTTCAATCAATTTTCCAGCCTACACAGATGTTAAAACGACTGCTGGGGTTGTTTTTACTCTAGTAACGAACATCGAGTAGGCCTAATCAGGATACTAGTTTATATAAAATGTATAAATATATATTTGCGTGTGTGTGTGTGTGTGTTTATTTGATACTTTTTAGTTTAGTTAGCTTTTTTCATTCATTCCTGTCTGATTTTAAATTTTAAAAACAAAAAATACTGACAATGGAAAAATGTTTTGTACATAACAAACACATATATATTTAAGTTTTATTTTCAAATCAACCTTCAAAGTAATGTTAGATTCCATTTTATATTTATGTAATATTATAAATTTGCAAAACACAGCTAGCACGTTTCATAACTTTTTTTTACATTGGTCAAATCTGATAACAAATTACGAGGATATATTTATCACACGCATTCAGTAATGCGTTCCTACGCTGTATGCAAAAGCTATTTTGTTTGGTAATTAAGAATAAAATGTTTTTTTTTACTATAATCCAAAACATTTTTTATAATCAAATTCAATTTCTATAATTTTTTTATCAGTCAAAGACGTTTACAATAGTTAAAGTAATATAAAATGGTTGACTAACTAAATTATTCTAACGTAAATCAATCTTCTTTTTGCAATAGTTAATCCATTCGGTAGTTTTGCAAATCACATCGTTATTGAAAACACTTATTTTTATATTCATGATTGCCTTTTTTGGTGTAGAACTAAACATGCGATTTCTTTCAGCTTGTTTTATCGATCTCATTTGTAACCTAAAGTTTCTAAATTCCTTTAACTCTCTTTCGTAGATCCAAATCAAGATATTCTAATTTTGTTTTAAAAGAACTTTATCTGATGGTCACTATCCAGTAAAATACTAGTGTTTGATTTTTTAAGGATGTTTATTTTTGTATACATTTCATTTCGTTACTGTATATAAAATTATTTAATTATAGCGGTGGATTACACAGTTGTTATACTATTTAAATTAACTGGTGACATAACTTTCCTAAATACTGAATATGCATATCAGTAAAAATATATACCGAATACAATTTAAATAGTCATATTTTACTCTTAACAACTTATATCACCTTGCATTTTAGTTATTGAAGCTTTCAGTACTGTTTGCAATCCAAGTCCATAACTACGGTGAAAGAATATATAATTTTTAGCGTGCATAGCACATTAGCAAGCTTACAAAGAATTTTGTCGTTGAATTGTATTTAATGAGTATAATGAGTATATAATTGCATATCGTACGCACAACTGTTTTAAATAATAACGCTACACCACAAGACTCGTGCTAAGGTAAGATACACATAGTGATCACACATGTTACTTTGAAACCACTAATGTGTAGGTAGTTACAGTGAAACGGGTCTAAGATAATGCAAAAATACCAATAAATTTGAGTGACATAAAAGTTAACAGGCTTTGTGTAATAGTTTTATTAAATTATGATTAATCTTTGTTGAAATAAACTTTTTGCTCTCACATAATGAATGTTTTTCCGTTGAAAAATCATAATCCACTAGAGGACCCATGCTACTCTGCAGCGTTAAAATAAATATAATATCCGAGAAATAATCAAATTTATGATTTTTGATTGAGTAATGCAGTATCTTGCTTAACTGAATCAAAAGATTAATAGCTCAAATTGACGCCTATAATTTACTGATTATTTTGAGTCTAAAACGTATAGAAAAACACGAACAATACTGGAGCTGTTGATTTTCAATCATATTAAAACCTTATGAAAAATAATTTTTATATTGGTTGTTCGCAATGCGTTTACTTGAAACTCGTCCGATTTGGATAAAAGCTAGTATTTCACTTAAGGTTCTTAGACCAAAATATATAGGATTATAAAATTATAACTGGTGAAGGTACATTTTAAATTAAAGTAAAAATTATAAAATAAATCAAATTATGTGTTTTGGTCGAGTAATGAAGTAGGTAAATATTTGCCGATGCTTTATGTGAAAACTTGGCGCGCATGCCTTAAATTTGAGACCACAATAATGAAAATTGTTCTGGTAGAAGAGCCAAACGAACTCGGAAAAGGAAAACCAAATTTAACTCCCATAAGAAATAAATGGGGAGCGAATTTCGTTTACGTATATGCCGAGTGGGATTATAGACAAATATATGCAGATGCTTGATGGAAAATCTGTGCGTGCATACCTTCAATTTCAGACCTCAATCATGAAATTGATCTCAATCATGGTCGGGTAGAAGAGCCAAACAAACTCAGAAAAGAAAAACTAATTTCTTTTTAATACGTACGATTTTCTAGTAATAAATACTTGGATACATTGTTACTAAATATAATTCCGTGGTATCCGCCGTACATGCAACCTGTATCGGTTTGCCCCGCGTTTAAATGTGGCCAGCCTAGTGAAAATTAATGATTTAGCATCGTTAATAAATGTGTTTTGTGCATAACTGTGAACTTGTGTGTCACTGTATTGTGTGTTGTATTGACGAACACTTCCATCGGATTCATGGATTAGCCAATTTTATGTGGATTTGAAAATGGGTCTTTGACCCGAAACTAGTTATCCAGACACTGTTTTTAAAGACTGAAGACGGACAAAACGTAATCAAGTCAAATCAAATCAAAATATCTTTATTCATAAAAGACAAGTACATCTAAATAGTGTTAACTGTCAACTTAGCTATTTAAATTTACATAATGCTTAAGTAATTATCACTAAACCTGGTACTCTTCTATTGAATATATTACTTTACAAATGAAGTAAGATTTTAGTTTAAATTTAAATTTGAAAATGTTTATTTGTAATTTCAGCCCCAACAAACGGTTCGTTGTAAGTGACGTATATTCTTTAGGTAATAATTTAAACAAATAATATTAATAGACATGTATCACTGTACAAATTCTTTATTAAATATAAAAGATTAGTGGAAAATAAAGTTGTGTTTTCAAAATATATTCGAGTCCTACATTATAATCGGATATAAATATTGGAAAACGTTTACAGTCCTCTGAGTACACACAGGTGCAAGAGATGAGGCTGAGGCTCCGCATACTACGGTCATAGCTCATCGAACACTCAAACAATTCACGGTGTCTTATTGAAGCATAAATTTACCTTGGTTAGTTACCAAAACTTAAGTTTGTGTATCAAATCAAATTAAAATCATGTTTATTTCATTAAAGTATTATACAGTGTTACAATATCTTGTCAGTAAAATTTAACAGTTATGTTATAACAAGGATATACCATAGATCAAGTAAGTATCGTATTGCGTTTGAACAATATTTTGTTTTTAAATAACAATGGTGTATTGAAGGAACCCTTGTATGAATTCCGGGTTATACTAAAGCAAGTTGTGTAAAACTCAATTGTTGGGGTTGTGAACGATGTGTGGAAAGTAAAGGCTTTCCCATCAACATAGAACCAACATAACTAGATTTGATTGGAAAAGTTGCTCTTTGATCAGTTTTTAGTATAATATTGACATTTCACTTTCAGATTGCTAATATATTTCGAGCTGAACGTGAACGCATTTTAATTTAAAGCTTATTAAATAAGTTGAAATCACAATTTATTGATTAATTTAACCGTATCACAGTAAACGTATAGAGTGAGTATAAAGTGACAGAACTTTACCTTTAGAGTTTTTAAAATTGTGGGATAACTATAGTTCGGCCGCGTAGAAAGCGACCTACTCTAGCATTGGTTTAGCATTAGCGCGCAGGTCGCTTTCTAAGCGGCCGAACTATAGAATAAATCTTTCATTCACTATTGATCAAAATTGTACTGAAAGAGTTATTTGTGTAACTAGTGGTGAAAGTGGCACTTTGCTGCACACGAGAGCAATGTTTACGCACGAGCCGCAGGCGAGTGCGGAATGATCTCGAGTGCAGCAAAGGCCTTTTTCACTCGTGTTACACATTATATTTTTCCTACAGTCACTATAAAGCATATAAATAATTAGTATTTCAAACACTATACAACACGTTTTTAGGTTCAGCTGGCGACACAAATGGTGCCCTAGAGAAAGTAGTACCCGCGGTCCGTATCACTCCGCTATTTTTCCTCGGCAAGAAATGTGCTCCGCGTTTTGTGAATATAGTTCCGTATGTGTTTCTAATTTGAAGTGGTTTCCGCGCCTAAAAAAATGCTTTAAAGGTATTTTCTTGTATATTAAGATCGTAGGAATGTTTTAGAAACGTTTAAAAGAAAAGTCCAGAAAGTTCAGAAATACCGAAACTATAAACACGAAATGACAGGTTAAATCGTAGTTATAATAGTCAATCAGCTGCTCATAGTATTTTTATCTTTAAGTGTTGCCAACCTATTTCCAAGCGTACACGGATTACGTGCATAATAAAACCACGCTGTTTTGTGTTGTTTCGTTGGAATCCTGATGTGCGGCAAAGTATAAACCGTACGGCAAAGTATAAACCGTACGGCAAAGTATAAATATGCAGCAATTAGCAGCTTTCTGTACTATAAACAGTACAAGGAAGCCAACTTTGTCGGGTGACTGTAGGAAAAATACATTACCTGCTCTCAAAAAAACTTTCCACACTCACCTGTGACTCGTGCATACACATTTCTCTCGTGTGCAACAAAGTGCCACTTTACACACTAGTTACACAATAGTTATTTGTGTAAGTAATGCGCAAAGTAGCTCTTGGCTGCACACGAAATAAATGTGCAGCAAAGGCCATTTGCGCTAGCGTGACACATTGTATTTTTCCTACAGTCACTATAAATCATATAAATAATTAGTCTTTCAAACATTATACAACACTTCTTAAGGTTAGGTTAAACCCAAGCATTGAACGGAATGGGAAACACTGCACCAGCTCATTGTAGTCGTAGTGTTAAAGTGTTACTTATATTCAAGAGTACACATATAAACAGTAATAATCAATATAAACAGAATACACAAGTAATTTTGTAACTTTCTTACTTACGCACCAAGAAGAAAACAGTTCGTATGCTAGTGTCTTCCTTGATTTTTCAGGAAACATGTCTAATGAAACATGTTTTGCAGTTTCTGCTAAATATTTCTTCTGTGTACAGTTCTAATATTGGCAACTGCTAATCTATAATGATGGGATGTCTCCTCTAATATATGTAGGAAATAGTATAGCATAAGGCCATCAAGTGGACCTGGAACAACTGTATTACCAAAGGTCTTACTCAATTACCACGTCAAAATGGATTGTACTTTGTTGAAATTGTTTGTAATTTTACTTGATTATTAATGACAATTATTAACTTTCTATGGTAGGCCTAAAACGTTTGAACAATTATTGCTACATGTATTTTAAGCTTATGCTAAATAGTGTATGCTATGTTTTTTGGTTTTGTTGCATGTGAAGAGTCCATTTCCAGACATGATACACAAACAACACAACTCAGCTGATTTTATCACCAGACATATCTATGGGATGGTCTGTAACCACTGGTTGTGAGGCTTCCTGTTTAACTGAAAACCCATTGTATGATGTGCCTAGGTTGTGTTGCGTAAAATGATTCCAGTTCACATTATTTTGTGTTTAATATTTGACAACGTCATTATCTTTGATTTAAAAAAATATTATATTCATTGTTTTTTGCTATATCCGTTTCATTTGGTGGTATACTCACTACTAATTACTCATTATACTCATTACTCATTACTAACATAGCATTTGTGTAGTTGTTTTCACGTACCTTTAAATCCTAGAATATTGTATAAATATGGGATAGGCCTACTTACTTTCCGTGTCCGGAAATCAGATTTCGCTTTTCCAAAAATTAGCTACCGATATGGGGGTGCACAGAAGGAGCCTTCGCGAAGATTGTGACCATTACACGCTATGAACGACATCACAATGGGGCGCACCCCGGGCAACGCTGACATCTCAGCGGCAAATCCTTCTACAACCGGAAGAATTCGGGATATGAATCTAATATGGGATTAAAAAAAGAGTTTCATTACTCTTACATTTGAATCTAACAGGTTTTCACAAGAAACAATATTTTATGGTTGCCACACCGTTATTAATCATTGTATTTTTAAATCATTAATTGAATTCATAATAAATAGAGTTAAGAGACCTTGCTTTCCATTGAAAAATTTAACACAAACATCGGATGTTTTTTAGCTTTTTAAAACTAACAATTGGGGTCGAGACCTATAATTTGAGCCCTCTCCCGTCATTCTACGTCCTCCCAGTCGCCCACAATTTTGACGCAAAGAATCAGCTTACGTAATTAATATATAGATTATGGCCAAGCAGTATGAAAATAAATTCTTTGAAAGCATACAAGTTCTCATTCACGAGTAATACATTTTTGAAAATTCGAAATGGCTATCCTTAAAGGAAAGACATTTCTTACTTTCGAAAGGTAATTTTATGAGGTTTTATATACATAGGAGTGTAGTTTTTTAAATAGCGGTATTCTTGAGGAATTTTAACCCAAGACAAAAGGAAGCGCAAGGACAAGATAAAGAGCTGCAAGTGATTCATGTTGACAGGTGAATACACCTGCACTCCTTCCGTCTGTAGGTTGAGGCTTTAAGAGGATGTTCCCTAAAAATTATCGTTCTTAAGAAATTCTACAATGTTTTGAACCAAAATAAAAATACCCTCACCGCAGCAAACCTGCAGACTAAGTGAATTTCCAAATTTGCCTGATTAGATTTACTCTAAAATAACTCCTAAAACATATCACATGTATTCTATATTTAAATAGCATTCGTTTAACGAGTACTTAGGTTTGCTGCAACAGGGAGAGTTAACAAGTGCTTTGTTTGTGTGGGAAATGTTAATAGTTTAGTTTGAAATGAATTCATTTTCCAAAATAGATCAAAATAAATTCATAAACAAGCAAATTACAACAGTTTACTTATTCTCCATAAGCACATGGGCATCTTTTATTTAAATTTTTTTTCTCCGTAATCCTTAGGCGCATAATAAACAATCAAGAAACGAAATTATTTGTTTTTTTAAGCTTTACAAAATGGTTTGTCAACAAATTGCAAAATGTCATGTTTAGGGTCACAATTGGGGAAAACAATTGTTACCCCATGAAACCCCCATGAGCCTAGTCCGATCATTCTGGTTCGAACTCGTTCGAATAAATGTAGGTTTACACGTTTGTACCAAATTTAGATTAAATTAAGAGATAGGATGTGATATTTGTTGAACAAATCTAAGGACGTTCCACCGTCAATGATCTGGAGGCTGTTAGTTAATATCAGTAGCTCAATTTATAAAGTACCAACACATTCTATAAAGTGTTACTGAATTTTGTAGACCCCCTTATTTCTTTTGTATGATATGAGGTATTAAAACTCAATTAGTAATGTGTTTTAATAGGTATTTGTGTAGCTAGTGGGCGAAGTGGCACTTTGCTGCACACGAGAGAAATGTTTATGCACAAGCCGCAGGCGAGTCTGCAATGTTTCTCGAGTGCAGCATAGGCAGTTTGCAATCAGTTACTATAAATCTTATGATTTGTTTAGTCTTTCAAACACTGTAAACATGTTAGCGAATTTCCCTATAGGGAAGTAGCTATTACCGTAGGTCTCATGGTAAGACTTAGGCACGGGACCGATTTACTTTTTCATTTTAATGTCCCCAGAGGCCAAAAACACCATTCGTTCAAATGTTTATATATGTATATACATATATGTATAAATATATATATAGATTTATATATATATATATATATATGTGTCCGTGAACACGATAACTTGAGTAATTTTTATCCGATTTTGATGAAATTTGGTTTGAAAGTGTAAGGCGGGATAAACTTGAATGAGTACGCGATCCAGCATGATCGGACCATGGGAACAGGGTTTTATGGGGGGTTTTATGGGGTAAAAATTGGGTATTCTCACTTCTTACCCTCAAAACACAAAATTTCCCAATTTTTCTCTAAACCTTCTTAAAGAGCTTAAAAAAACAAACAATTCAGTATATCAAAGTGTTTTTGTACGGTTATTGGTTACGGAGAAAACTAAAAAAATGGTAAATTTAAAATTCCCATGTTATTCTTACGGAGAATATTGTAAAATGTTGTAGTTTGCTTGTTTATGGATATATTTTGATCAAACTTGGCAAATTTATTTTTTTATAGTAAGCTATCAGTATTTTACTAAAAACACACTACTTTATTAGTTTCCTTGTAGCAGCAAACCTAGGTACTCGTTAAACCTAATGTTATTTAAATAGATCAATTGAAAATCAATTCGGCCAAATGGAAATTCGCTTGGCCGGCAGGTTTGCTGCGGCGGGGGTATTTCTATGTTAGATTAAATTCAAACATTGATAGTCACAGATTGAACGAAATGGGAAACGCTGCACCAGGTCGTAGTCGTTAAGTGTGTCTTTAATTGTTGCCAAGTTATTTTCTAGCATACACAGATTACGTGCATAATAAAATCACGCTGTTTAGTGGTCTTTGGTTGGAATACTGGTGTGCGCCAAAGTGAAAACTGTGCGCCAAAGGCTTTTTGTACTATGATACGTGCAAGGAAGCCCACTTGGTCGAGTGACTGTAGGAAGACATAATTGTTCAACTACAAAATGAATATTCAATGTAAATTAACTGGCACATGCAAGGTAAAAGCCATGAATAAACGGGGAACAAGTAATACACTTATAAACAAAGTTATTGACTTTTTCTTCGTAAACTGTTAGATTGGTGATAAAGGACATTGTTGACTTAAACATTTGCTAGTTGAAAAATTTTAATAATCTGCTTTTATTTATTATTTTTCATAAAATTAGTTATATAGAAGTAGACCTAGAGAGTTCCATTCTTCTGGAAGCATGTTATCTGACATTTTTCCAATTTAATACCAAAATCGCAGCAAATTCTGAATTGGGTATCGTTTTTTTAGATTGACAGGAAAACAATTTGAAAGAGTTTGATTTTGCTGCTGACTCAAATGTTTCAATACAAAAGCTTGTCACGAGGGTTAAATTGTTCTTTTGTCAGGTACATGACAAATGGTTGTTTCAATCCTTGCCAATTGTACGTCATAGTTTTTTTCGGCGTTGCGTTTGAGACTTTTTGTACACCTGATTCAAAGCTATGTTTTAAGCTTGGTTATATAATTTTAATAAACCAATTAATTAGTAATACAAATCCATTATGTAAGAGAGGTCTATAGAAGCTAGATATCGTATGTTATTGTTAATGATATACATTATGTTCAATGTGGTCTAAAATATGTATTCCTGCTAACACATTACTTTTAACTAAGAACTATTTTCAACATTAAAATACACATTTTTATTAACATTTGAATATTAAACCTTAGGTAGAAAATAACCTATGTGTATAATATAAACATTTAAGCTTTTTAAATGTAAAATGTTCCCTGCAAATTGCTATGTTTGTTCAAAATGAGAACGAAAATGTAGTCAAAAGAACCATACATTTGCTTTTAAACAAGCCATCTATGCTTACCCATTACAAATTCAGTACAAGAGATAAAAATTATCGGATTAGTACCATTGACCAAATACGACTAAAAAGTATATTGATTAGCATTTTAATGGGCATTTGGGTAAATAGAACTGTGAAAATTTCGTATTTTTCAGAATTCTTAAAAAAAAAAGCACAATCCCAAGGAACCAGAAGAATGTATTTCATTATAAGTACCAGAGAGTACCTACCTTTTGTGTGTGAACTCAAATTTCATGTGCGATTCGAATCCAAAGTTTTGAGGATTAATTTCATGAACAAGACAAAGACGAGTATAAGAATAACTAGAAAAAGTGCTAGGATGTCACTTCCCCTATGATAAACGATCAAGACGAAAAGAAAACACTCATTATAAAAATACTGCCACACTAGCTAAAAGACATCTTCTCCTATCTAGAGCATTGAAACGTTAAATCCGCTAAATTAAATTATTAAATTAAACGGTCATAAACACTAGCACGTAGTGGGCAAATGATTATTTTCCTTTTACTCTAAATTAATTCGAGCTTGGGAAACAATTATTTTCTATTATGTCAGCTGTTATCGAAAATAGCTACTTACAGCACGGAGTGATGAGACGATTTTTATTGCGTGCCAGTGAAATTAACATAATATATATATATATATATATATATAAAACATTACAAGTCAGCTATTCAATATTTATCAAATGTTTTTATGTGTGCTTGGTCCTGTTTTAATTTGCATATTATCTTTGTTAAAGCTAAACTAATTCAAACCTTGATGAACCCGTAATACACATGCTAGTTTTATTGCGGATTTCATTTATCACACCCATGAATACAAAATTAGCGGGATAAAGGGACAGTTTTAACGTCATGGCTCCTTATGTCGATTAATGTCGACAGCTTGTTTCAATTGCTATTTACATGCCATCACGCATATTTCATGTAGTCGGCGCCTTAAGCCATTGTCAAGGTTTTGTAGTTCATTGACGTGTTTTGCACAGTACTTTATATGTATCAGAAGTTAATAATTTTATTGTGTTTTCAAGCTGAAGATACGAGGTTGAAAGGTATATTTGTAGCACTAAAATTAACATAGGTCTACATTATTCATTACCACGTATTATCCAAGGAATATTTTTTTAAAGCACGATGATCAATGACAGCTGGGCCAAGTTTTAAATGTTCACTTTTCTCAGGATCGAACTAACGGCCTTTTGATTATAGGTGAGCCCAGCTAGATTGAAACTTGTAAATGTTATTAATTTGTTTACAATTGAGTAGAACGAATGTATACTGTTTGACCGGAAGGATTATGGTTCGTCAAAAATGCTAATTTTTTTAATGTAGTAAAGGAGATAACAAAGATATGTCTTCTCAAATAATTTAACATGTATCAAATGTATTTATGTTACAACTACAACATTTATTTAATCTTCCTGTGAAGCCGTTCTTTATTTGTTTGCGATGAAGAATTGTTTGGCCTCTGAATGAAATGAAGCTCAAAATTACCTGTCTAGAGATGAAAGCCTGACATATAGAACTGACCCTCGCAGGGTGATGGATACAATTTATCTTTTCCCATTTCATTTTAAACATGAGGATAAATATTACGATTGCATTGTTTTTCCTAATCATTCGTATATTTCATACAGTTTTAATTATCATGAATGGTTATTTTATGAATTTACCCATTACATGATTTACTAATTAGCAAAATTTACATCTTCCTATTGGATTTTGAACTCTAGATAAATAAATGTGCTTGGATTTCACTATGCTAGCAATCAAAATATAAATAGAGTTTGCTATTAAATCATTAGAAATAATACTAAAATATATACTGCATAATGCCAATATATCTTTGCAACATAAATACTTTTTTGGAGATGATTTAGATGAACTTATATGACGTGTGAAAAACAACTAAGCAGTTATACGTAACTAATATTCTGAATATTACGTACTAATATTCTGAAATGCCATCATTACGACAGCAAAACAAGTTGTTGAGGGTTTGTATTTGGGTTTAAATATTATCTTTATATTTGCAATCAATCCACGAATACTATTTAAATGAAAATTCCTGACATATTAAAACGGTTTTAACTTTCTTGTCTCAGTACAGAAACATACTAAATTCCTCACATCTTTGGAACCATCAGTTTAATCCAACAAACAACAGTAAACAGGCAGTTGTATAACTTTATTATAATGATATGGGTGTGAGTATATTGAACAATTTATTTGTGTGAGGGACCACTCATTATTCTATAGACATTTAAGGAAGAAAAGAAAAAATAGCATTATGAACGCTGTAAACTAGATTTGATGTTTAGTAAATAACAATTAAGAGACCAGTTAAAATCATTGCCTACGCGTGACTTGCTAGATAGAGGGGCTTGTACCCTTTTTATGACTTGAAATTAATTTCTAGCGTAGGCTGGTAAGTCGAAATACTTGTGAAATTTTATATACAAGTATGTTAAAAGTAAGTGTGTATAAGTGTTGTTGCATAAGTTTCAGCAAAGTTAAAATACAATTGTTAAACAGGAAAAATAACGTGTAATCTTATTCTATAAAATTTTAAAAATTAATTTTATATATATTTTTTTAAAAACTTTTATTTGGTGACAGAATATTTTACAATATAATTAAGCAAAGTATTTTGACCTTAGCAGTGAACTACATTTTTTTTAATTATATTAAATTTAATTGGAATAGTGTACTTTGAAAGCATAACAAAATCAGGTGAAAGTAGAAAAAAAATGCTGATTCCCAATTCCCTATTCTATGTGAAATAATTTATGTCCGTTTCAATATAGTAATTTACTACTCTAGTGTTTCAATAATATTAAGTAAAAATCTATTTTAATAAACGTCTTCACCGGTTTTGCGAAATGAATATATATCTTTAGGTTTCTATTGTTATATGGTTCATGAATCAAACATGACTTACTCTTTTTTGTTTGAAGTTCATTGTTGGTGAGTGAATTTTGTTCAAAGGTTTATTGCGGACATTTTCCATCACGATTCTAAAAAACAATACACAACCTCTGTAGTACAATTTAACCTCTGTAGTGTATTCCAACTTAGGTTAGGCGTTTGTTTATTGTTAGTTGTAATGTGTTAATTAAGTGTTTTCACCTGAGGACGGGATCAGATTCCAGATCCCGAAACATTGTGTATTGTTTTTTACAATCGTGATGGAAAATGTCCGCAATAAACCTTTGAACAACATGACTTACTCTGTTTCGAAATTTGATGTGACATGTATTACTTCCGCAGTGACAACTTCCTACACTTTTAAACTTCCTTTAGCAGTTCCTTTGAGGTATTATTTATTACTATGTTAGCTTTATGTTTGACTATTACCTTATATTCTGTATGCAGTATATTAAGTCTTGTCATATTTTTTTTTGTTCTTATTTATTTATTTTTTACGGAATAACCATTTTACAAATATTATGTAAAGCAGATTTTTACTCTAAATTTTTTGATGAAAATACAATAGTAATAGCAAACTATAGCTTTGCACAATGATAACCAATGTAATAAAAAACCAAAGAGAAACCATTAACAACAACGAGAAAATATGTTTTAAAACAGGTATGTGTGCACATGCAAGAATGAATTTCAATATATTGCAATAAATTAATACATATTGTTAATATGCAAAATTACATTAAATACAGTAACAAAATAGAAATAACAATGCAGTAACCAAACAAATAGCAATACAGTAACAAAATGTAATAAAAACACAGTAACAATTGTAAATAACGATGCTGTAAGGAGATATAACTAACAATGCACTAACAAATGTAAACAACAATGACAATGAAGCTTTAGTTAACATATTATAACGATCATAGATAGGAACGCAGACACGGTATATACAGAAATGATGGTGACATTTTAATTTAAGAGATTTGAGTGTTTCCCTGGGAAGAAGGTTAGCCAGCCTCTATTGCACACTAATTGTGGCCCTTTAAAGGTACCACCTAATTCTGTACTGACACTAAACCAGAAAGGCTCTTCTAGAAATGAAGATGGGGACCCGTGGAAAAAGTCGACCTTGGAAGCCACCTCGCTACCACTCCTGCAACTCTGGAAGACTGAGCCTGAGCGTGTGCCGCGGGGTGTCACTACAATTACTTCACTAAGTAATGTAGTCTAGGCACAAGAATACAAGATTTTCCATTAAAAAATGAAATAATAACACCAATTTATTCAGGGTATTTTTTACCATACGTTATGTACATAAAGACTATATTCTAAGCAAGGAGTTTATTAAAATTATAGCAATAGCTTATTCATCGCAGTCAATTATATCTCATTAAGTACTTTTAAATTATATACACTTTTAAATTTAATAATTTTAAATAATTTAATAATGTTTAAATAAGTATTCAGAATAAGATCATAATTACGATTTCGTAAAAAAAAAAATATTAAACACGGAATGAAACGGAGTTTGTTTGAATCTTATAAAATTGCATGTCAAAACTGAGATTAAATCCCTTGACCGAAACTGTAGATCAAAGTAAAAATGTTTCTTATTTTCCTGTAAAAGGTTAACATTACTTTCTGCAGCATTTAATCCACGCGTTTCGAATACATAATAATAACTATAAATGATTTTAAGTATTGGTAATTTTAAGCAACCTTATTCTCCAGTTATTTACTTTTGACTACAACTACAAATAAATGCTTCTGATATAGACTGAGATTCTCTGTAAACATACACTGTGGAAATAATATTCACAAGCTTTGCTTCCATATTTTTCCACTCTGCATTTGC
Source organism: Macrosteles quadrilineatus (assembly GCF_028750875.1). Classification (NCBI taxonomy): domain Eukaryota; kingdom Metazoa; phylum Arthropoda; class Insecta; order Hemiptera; family Cicadellidae; genus Macrosteles; species Macrosteles quadrilineatus. The sequence goes on from NW_026542596.1 coordinate 1,724,666, forward strand.
GTAAAATGGTTTAATAACTTGGGATAAGGTCTTGTGCAATCATATGCAGCTTTTCTCAATTGTATCTATTAAACTTCGCATACTTTTTTCTAGTTTATTGTCTATTGCAAACTATTTATGTAGTATAAGTTCCATGTTTAGTTTAATAGGCAGGTTTTTTACTCATTATTAACTTTTACGTCAATCCTCAGGTAAAAAATATTATTATACGTATTTTCCAAAACTTTTGTTTGATCTTATCTTTAATTTCAAGCAAGTCTTCGTAAAGTGATGGAGAGTGTTTGTAGGTTGTGGATTTTATCCTGAGTCCTCTGAGAACCACGTACTTTACGTTAACCAATTAATGTAATTGCACTGTTCCATGGTATATTTTCATCTTGGTAAACAGGGCTCAAAATGTGCCATAAAAGTACAAGATTAGGAAATATTAAGTAAAATGGATTACCGTTTTATCCAACTTAAACCCTTTTGTAAATTAATACAAAATCAAACAAAACTTATTACGGTGTATAAAAAAACTTAATTTGTTTTGCAGGTTTCGGTTCTACAACAATGAATTATTGTTTCTATAACACTCTGGTAAAATTGTAAAAAACTAAAACCAGTGAATCAGCGATAAATGTTATTGTTTACTTATTTCGTCTATTAAGATGTTTTAAGACTTGTTAGCCTTACTCAAAATTGAATCTAGGTCTAGTTTGTAAGAAGTGTGGCTTGAAGTTAATAAGATATTTTAGAATATTATGAAGTTTGGCCAAAGATATTTATGGAAACATTAAACAAAGCAAACATCAATGAGTAAACTAAACTCTTATATAAATATCCCAAAGAGGTTTTTAGTTATTAGGTATTTTGTAATATCTATATATTAATAGGCAAGCATGTTTCTTTAAAACCTTTTTTTCAGCTCGTGTGCATCACAGGGAAAATCTACGCATACTGGAAGGATATTTTCCTGTAGATGTGCAGAATGCCTTTATAAATTAAAATAGGCTCAAAAATGAGCACAGAAAATAAATTTAAAAATTTAAAAAAATTAACATTGATCTTATGGGTTGCCATGCTCTTGACGAAATAACGACTTAATATAGACAGTAAATAAAAACAAATGGAAGAAACTCCAATCACGTGTTTTATTAACAGTGTGGTGTGAATATGTTTGTACATTGCATATTTTTGGACGACCTCTAGTAATAAATTATAAATAGTTGCTTACAGCTCAACTGATCCTAAATGAGAAACTATTTTACTAATATTTTGATTAATATGTAGAATTGGGTCTTGCATTGCACGTTAAGCACCGTTGTAAAAGTCCTGTATATCTGATTCAGCTAATTAAAACAAATATGCAAACTGCTTAAACAACACGCAAAGCTGCGTGCTTACGAAGGTACTTGACACTTCCAGGGATTGACACATAAGTTTCCTTAGTGGTTAGCTTTATAGATTCAATGTTTTATAACGAATGTTTGAATGATGCGGCATGATGGAGCATAAAATTGGAAAACGTTTTCAATACATGTAAGTGTCTACAGGTGCGGTAGATGGGATTGAGACATCCGCATGCTAAGACCAGCGTTAGAAAAACATTTTAGAGAGTTCTGTATGTAAGATATGGTGCCAATCCTCGATTAAAGTTTATTTCAAAACTATTTATTGACAGTTTTAATTAAATCCCTTTAGTAATATTAGTAATTAATTTTATGAATGTAGTTCTTTCTTGATATACTAAATATTATTATGCATTTGAGAATACTTGATTTTGAAGTTAGTTTTCGTAATATTGCAACCATATTTTTAATTACAATACAACAATTTTTCGTTTTTCATATAACCGTTCATTAGTGTTTAATTGCATGATGAAGTTTTTGGTTTAACATAAACTTGCAACAATGATTCTGTAAATTATGTGGATTTCGCTTTGAGTGTCGTCCTTCTGCCTTAGCTGTGGTGATTTGTTGAGATGATTCATACGATTTCCCTACGATTTTTCTAGCGTCTTAAAGCATGGAACAGTAGACATCATCGATAGGAGTTATTATACATCGATGGTAGACATAGAAGACCTATGACGGAGAGGATTGATGTAATACTAGGTTGTACGTAAGGCCAAGAACCTAGCTCAGAAGGCTAACATATGGCCTATATATTTCTATATACTTTTGTAGTTGTAAAAAAATCGTGAATTTAATAAACAATCTTTAACCCTTTTAAATGCACTTTTGTTGATTTATGCATAGCTTGTGCCACCTCATTATCACTGGATAAATACCACTGGTAATTCGCACTAAGCAACTAATCATTGTTTTTGACTTCAAATTATTATTTTTTTAAATGTTATTCGGCTACGTTAACTTCAAACTAATGCTAGACACTGTACGGTAATGATCGTGCTGTTTGTATTCAGTTATTTAATTAGCGTTGCATGTGAAGAGTCCATTTCCAGACATGATGCACAAACAACACAACTCAGCTGGTCTTATCACCAGACATATCTAGGGGATGGTCTGTAACCACTGGGTAGAAAGCAATAGAACTTCCTGTTGTATAGTTAAGTCATCTTGAATTTTTAAATTCATATTCTAATAATTTGCCTTTTTATCCATACAATAAAACGTAAACGTTTAGGAAATATCATAATAAATATTTTTTGCTTCAGAAAATAATAAAAACTTACATTTTTTTATAATCTAGCTATTACATTTATTAATGGTATAGGACTACTCATTGAAAATTCTAACAGTATCATTCACCCTATTAAAGCCGGGTTTTCCTAGGCGCGGAGTCGGCGAGCGGAGAGAGGAACGCGGAGAGCGGACTCCACTTGTCTTAGGCAATTTAATGTTACTGTTTTCCTAGAAGCGGAGCGGAATGCCATGTTAATTTCAATTCCGCTCTCCGCGTTCCTCTCTCCGCTCGCCGATTCCGCTCCTAGGAAAACCCAGCTTAAAAAGTAATAGGCTACGACAGAATACTCAAAATGAAATTTCCTCTTTACATTTTAAACTACTGTAACAGATGTATTTTCATGTTTTATTCAATCAATTCTTATACAGTTGGATTCCCAGTACAATATGTTTTGTGCAACTAAGACATGTCTAATAATTATTGTAATGACACATTAGAGGTTTAAAGTGGTCCTTTTGCCTCAGATCATTTACACAAGACATTGTTACCACACCATTGCCGAAAGCGAGTCACGTCCCAAAAGAAGAGGCACTTCACTTTAAAGTTAACAGTCTGAGATTCCTTAATACAGTTTCAGTTTGGGGATTCCTTATACCTACTATTTAATTTATATACAAACTTCACAAGGATGTGTTTTATAATCGTACACATTAAATTTCAATTAATATTTCATCGTTTGGCAAATAAATATAAGTAATATTTACTAAATTATATACAATACATTTTGAATTAGTTGGTTTACATTATCTTTTATCAGTTCCAAAAGATAGGTAAAAAAGGTAATGTAAAACTAATTATTTTATATATAAAAGTTCCAGGGCTACAACAATGAATTTTAACAGATTTTGATTAGGTCCGAACAAATATGTACTTATTGTTGACACTTGTAATAGAATTAAAACATATTTTATAGAGTAAATATACAAATTTACATCATTATTATTATCATTCAGGGTTTGAAAAGTATGCACAATACACAAAATTGAATTTTATTTTGAACATCTTACTTACTGTATTACCGAAATGGTATAGAAACTATTTTATAACTGATATTTTATACAGTAACTATTATCTGCATGGTAGTAGAACAACTGTCTATTTTTTTAAAGTGTGAATGTATGGACTGAGACGGTTTAAGCACCTTACAAAATCCTTACAAAATATACTATAGATTTATAATATGATTTGTATATACAGATTGTTTAACCGGTTTAATAATTAATATTAACGTAATTTATGAAATATTTCCACTATGACTGAAGAAGAACTTAATGTTTTATGAATACATCTAATAATAATACATAAATAATTATCTTGTTATGTTATATTTTACTATGTTTTATGTACTTGTTTTTCCAGGAATTATGGCAATTAAGGAAATTGTATAAATAAAGCTATCGACAATAATTGTTCTACGTTTTTTTCATAGTCAAATTTAAATTGTTTAGTTGTTTGTAATTTTATTTTCTTAACTTTTGCATGTTTTAAATTCCGTATTTGGAGCTACCAAACCTCATGTATAGCTCATAAAATCTATGCATATATAGCAGCAGAGGTCCAGTTCTATAATTTGCTAGAGGACAAGAGTGCTTTATTACATACAGATACTTGGACAAACTTAACGATCTTGGTCAACGTCGTAGCTATTGTCGTATTGTCCCATTGACAGACATTTATTTTACCAGTAAAAACATTTTAAAGAGATTGTATAGAAAATGTCAAGTCTATTATTTAAGGAGTTTCATGTTTTCCATTTTATACTATATTATAAATTTATATAATTCGTGATTAAGTATTTTTTTTAGGAAATATAGTATACACATCCTAAACTTATAATTTAGTTTCTTCGTAATACTACGATAGGGCTGTTTTATAAAAAAAAAAAAAAACATTTTCACACTTTTAACAAACAATATCCCTATATTTTGGTAGGCCTATAAGCCTTCTTTAGGAAAAAACAAAACAAATAATGGGTTTACAATTCAGTATCAGATATAAAATTTGACCAATTAATAGTAGTTATTCTTACTACTGGCCGTCATCAGTACAGTTAGTCAGTGTGATTAATCGATCTAGAAAAAAAATTGAATTCAATATTCATACGCACTTCAAATTATAATAAGGAATATGCAAACAAATAACACAATTCTTATTTCTTGTACTTTCTTGTATAATACAAATTTCAAAGAAAAGCATTTTAAATTTGTTTAACTTAGTAATATAGTTGAAATTGATTGAGGAAGGGAATAGTACGTAACAAGAACCTAATTTTACTAGATGAATATTAGACTTCAACATCCCAACTGTGGACGAGCATGTAATACGGTTGTTTAAAAGTAGATAAATGAATCGGTTGATACATTTATCTCATTTGCATTCATGATTTTTTATTAATATAATGACCGACTTTCGTTTAACCCACTCTTTTAATCTATACAGTTTTGGTTTCTTACATCAATGTTCAAAAATATTTTGTACGTTTTCTAGGTACTTAATGTAGTCTTAACTACATATTAAGTAACGTAGATCAAATGTATACTAGTTATAAAACCTTTACCCTTTTGTTTATTAAGCCTCGTACCTACATACAGAAGGAGTGCAGGTGTATTCTCCTGTCATCATGAATCACTCGCAGCTCTTTATCTTGTCCTTGCGTTTCCTTTGCTATCTTACTTGTAAATCTTAGAATTTTCTTGTTAGTCCTACATTTTTCTGCATTTTTACAGGCTAAGAACTGTTTGTACATTTAATATACAACTGCTAATTTACCAAAATACAGCAAACCACATTGTTAAATCTCAAAACTAGCAATTTTGTTGATTATTAATCTCTAAGTCTTTAAACTATGGCAAAAGAGTAGACGGGGATTTTCTTATTCTGTGGTATTTAACCAACATAATCTTAAATTTGTTCAAAGACATCAAAATATTTGAATTGTTTATTAAGAAATATTGTTTACAGGCTTCTAACAAAGGAGTTTATTTGTAGTTCATGCTAACTTGGTATTATTTTTATAAGTTTTTGTATATTTAAAATGTGGCTTATTATTATTTAGAGAAGTATAAAACAAACGTTTTTGTATTAAGTGATAATACCGCAACCATCTAGGCGTAGCCTAAAATATAGTGTAAAAGTAATCCGGGTAGAGTCTAAATAACTTAAAATACCTTAAGACTTAAGGACCTTAATATTTTAAGACGGTATATACAAAAGTACATGGAATATAGAGGTAACTAACCTTGATGGAGCTAATGCTATGGTTTTAGCTACATGGAATGAAATTATTCTACTGGAACACAACCAGTGGTTACAGACCATCCCCTAGATATGTCTGGTGATAAGACCAGCTGAGTTGTGTTGTCTGTGCATCATGTCTAGAAATGGACTCTTCACATGCAACACTAATTGTCTGATTACGACTATGCACTACAGGAAAGTTATTGTGTGGAAATATTATATCCTAACCTCAAAATGGAAGCTAATAATTAATTGGAAATGAATATATATTTACAGATGTGTGAGCTTAAACTAGAGATAGAATGATATACAATTTTATATTAACGTAAGAGAGAAAATGTGCAAAACACAAGTAGCGGATGTTGTAGCGTGCGTGTAACGTTCACACGTTTGTTTACATTTGTCAAATCAGATAACAACTTTTAAGGAAATCACTATCATACACCTTCCAACTGTTTAGGCATACTTATTTAATTTGCTTGGTAATAAAAAATAAGAAACCATTTTACAACCCCTTTACAAGTGATACTTAAAAAATAAAAGCCAAACATTATGTTAACTACTATTATTCAAGCCAATTGACGTGTGCGTTTAAGCCACTACGACTATTACGTTTATATTAGTTTATTATCAGAAAAAAGGATATTTTAGTAAATTTGTTGATGAACTAAAATTAAATCACCACGGAAAAACCTTCTGTTAAAAATTTTAAACCGCGATTTTGTCCAAATCTCAATATTACCTTAAAACATCCTGAAATCGAATACGTTATTTGTATGGTAGGCTACTAAAGAGAAGTTTTTAGGTCGTTGTATGGACCTAATTATTGTACATTCAAATTTTGTTTTTGAACATATGTATCTTATGTCTTGATAACGTTGAAAATATTCTGTAAATATTTACAAAAAGTTTGAAATACAAAAGGATGTCTTAGTTAAAAACTAAGGTACTTACATCTTTAGTCCACTGTGTGTAAAATGAGTTTGTGTCGGAAAATCACACAATTGTCATGTTAATTTAAGATCTATGGATGAAACTCTACTACTAACTGAGCTAACTTACTTAAGGAATACACAACCTGATAAAAAGGCGGTTATAAGCTAAAAATCTCTTCCACTCTTTTGAACATTTTTTGTAAGTTTATTATTTTGATTTACAGATGTTATTTAATATATTTCTAAACGATGATTTTAGTAAACCCCTCATTTGAAATATATACAAACTTGTTTGTATTTGAGTAACTATAATAACACTCAGATGCCTAAAATGTATTAATTTTATCTTAATATTGAAACCTTTCACAGTTATCTAGACCGTTAGATGTAAAATTGAACGAAACTAAAATGGGAACTTTGAAAGAAAATTTTTATTTAATATTAGTACAATATTAATATGGACCCAAAAAAATTTGCAAAGGCGGTGAATTTGGTACAGATGTTAGGTGTACCTTCCTTTTGAACATACTAAAAGTCCCCTAAAATTGAAGCTGTGCTACGGAAAATAGAAAATGGCGGCATATTTCTGTACTTTTGGCTATAGTGAATTTTTTGTTAGAGATACAGGAAAAATCTAAGTATACAAAATCTAGTTCTTCTAATAATACAAATTTTTTTGTAAATATAATTTTTCTCTAAGCCAAACAGTTGTTGAGATATTTGCGAATAAGTATAGATTGTTTATTTATCAAAAATCGGTAAAACCCATCAAAATCAAAGGTTACTTTCAAGGTTTATGACAATTATTCATCCCACTCAATTAAACAGAGTGATATCATGGATGGAACATTTTCCCAAAGATTTTTTATCTTATGGATCAGCCAAAGTATTTTTTTGTTAGTTCTCCCGGTGGACTGTAGAGGTCGTGTTTTGTTTACAAATTGTTTCTAGTTATTTCAGTCATTGATCGTTAAATAAGAAAAAAACTATTTAATCGTAAACAATAACTCTTACCCTACTTCTATAACCAAACTGTAAAGTAGGCTACAAATCACAAGTTGAATTTATTTTCACATCGAAAGTCTAGTCCAAAATGTATACAGATATTACTAATGAAACGAGAAATATAAATGTACCGAAATAACTTATGTATGTACTGAAAATAGCATGGGTTATACGAGTTATTATTGTTCATAGAGTGACAAGCCAACTGTTATATATGTAAAGAATATTAAAACAAAATGGCTAAAGATTAATATTATTTCCATAACCCCGATACGGTCACTTCTACTTGTCAGAATTTCATCATTGGGCAGGTAATTTTGAGCTTCATTTCATTTCGTAATAAAACAATTCTTCGTCAAAGACAATATAGACTAGCTTATGGACATAATATGAATAGCTATATAAGCTTCATATTCTTTCTCATATAAACCCAATATTATATGATGAAGTTGAGGTAGTTTGATGAAGTAACATGACTGCTTCTCCAAACCTAAATTTTATACGTAAAAATAATTACTAATCTTGTTGATAACGAATGAAAATGGTTTTCGGCCAAACCAGTTGTACAGTTGTCTGAAATACAAATCTTCGTAAATGACACTGATACTAATGAGTTAACACATAACAATAATTTTTTATTCACTCTTAAAATCTATCTGTCTTTCTCTATCAATCAAATTATTTAAACTAACCAGGTTGTACACCAAAAGAAACTTTCACTGGAAGAGTTTAACTGAATAAGGTTAATGAACTAATAAAAAATAATTTTACAATGCTTCGTTAAGGCACGAACTTCATAAACTATGCGTGATGGCAAGTAAATAACAATTGAATCAAGCTGCTGACATTAATCGGCAATAAAGACGCCAGTTGACGACATTAGCTTCCCCCTTATCTTACTAATTCTTTATTACTAGACTAGATGAATCTAAAACGTACATTAGAAATTGTAGGCAGTGGACGCGTTTTTTTGTTTTATGTATTGTTTTTTAGTTCGGAAAGATATTAGATGTATAACAATCTTTAATAGTATTATTTTGATTGTTTTAGTTTTGGCAGAAGAGGGTTGATTCAAGGGGCTGCATTATGGTTTCTCTACTACAAAAAATCACTATAAACACAACCAAAATTAAAAGTACCATAAGACAATTTTTGACGTGAAAACAAACACTTAGTTGTTATTTCTGCTTTCATTATTTCATTTCTAATTAGCTGATATATATTTTTGCTTAGTTATTTATGAGGTTTAGTGTGATGGGAATTTATTGTGAATGCAACCAAACAAAATGTTTTCGAACGCTCAAAAAGTAGGTATTGTTCATAGAATAATTTTCAAGGTAAATCATTAATTTCAAGTCAATAAAGGTTTAAAATAAAACTTCCAGGTATGATCTTAGTACCCAATAGGTCAACTGTTTATTGCCTTATCAAACAAAAGGAACCCAGATTTGTGATAACTAAAAAAAGTTTGATCTGCAATACATAGTTTATTTAAACTTTCGAATACACCTTGTTGAGTGTTATCTATAATAAATATCCAATAATGCCAAACCCCAAAGAAAACTTTGTAACAATGCATATCAGCTGATCGGCAATGAAGTAAAGAAAGCCGGTTTTCCAGACACAAATATAATTAGCTACAGTAGCTTACTTATTATTTGGGTTGCGTAAAATAAAACACCTTGTATTTACAGTTATATCGAGATGTTTCTAATCTTTTCAGATATCCATTATTACCGGCAACGTGGCAAGTTTCTTCTACGGTGACTATAGTGTAGTTCCGGTAGAAGTAAAGATACTTACGGTAGCTAAATTGATGTTTGTAAACAGTAATATCCACGACTCCTTAAAAAAAATCACTCATGTAAAACTACCTTAGATTTTTCGTAATACAATAATCTCCTATTAAGAAAAACTAAAAGTAACACTTAATATTATAGCATTTTATTTACAAGATACATAAATTAAATAGCTAACGCAAAAGGATAATTAAATTATAGCCTACTTACTTTTACATAACAAGAAAAAGCGTTGATTTTCACAATATCAGAAAATCTTATATCTTTGATAAGAATATTTGTGGAATAAACTTACCACCTAACAAACAAAGTAGGACAAAGCATTAACTTAGCGCCTAACGAATAATAGCTTGCTGATAAACACAATAACGTCATGGCACGACGGATTAAAATCGAATCATTTTAAAATACCATGCCCACAAAATTGAGGAAAATATTAAACACATTGCCTACGGTTCTGGAATTAGGCTTAAGTGTACTTTATTAGAAGGACAGTTGCTTAAAAAATTAGGAATAAAATTTACTTAATCAATAAGCGTCTATGAACACCAACTTATCCATTCACCTGACCTCAAACACTTGATTTCCAAATTGCGTACTTATTCATTGATGGATCAAGCTATACAGGGTTTGAATAAGGAGCCTTGAATAAAAAGCCATAATTAATGTAATCAGTATTATTAATATCATATTCATAGCTATATTAGTTACTTTGATGAATGTTACCAGCCATTGTCTCGGTGTTGTATAGTAATAACAGAATTAAGATAAAGAGAACCAAATGCAAAATGTTTGAAGAATTTATTGTAAATCACTCGAAAATGGCATTTTGAGAACGTCTGAAGTGAATACAAATACAGCCACTGTCGAATCAGTTGTGTAAACACTCAAGGCAGCGTGATTACGGGAAGAAAAATCCAACATTTCTCTAACTCTCAAAGAAAAGGAGAAGTAGAACGAAGTAAACTGTTAATACAGCCTATACGTTATATATTATAAAAACTGCATAGCGCCACAAAGTATTTTAGTAATAAGTAATAGCTTTATAACACAATTTTAGGGTTACAAAAATATGTCAAGGTAAAGCCCTTCAGCTCTATATTTAATTTATGTTATTAAATTATCTATATTTAATCACAGACAGCTAAAATAACTATATTTAATCGAACAGCTTTTAATTAAATAAATTGAAACGGTATTAAACAGATTTTGGTTTAAATTTTAAAAAAAATCTGTTCTTTGCTAACCAAAGAGCATAATAATGTTTGGTCATAATAGTAAAATCGCCCTAAATATATATTAGCCGTTGATTTTCATCACCATTCTACATTATATTCAAATCGGTCTTTAATAATTGTCATAGTAATCTATAAAAATAAAGAACAATGGTTGCGAGTGAAAATGTAATTAATAGCTTATTTAAATTTATAAACAAACTCTTAATCAAGGACCTTAAAGCAAGTAAAACAGAGGTATTATACTTGAAGCTAAGATTATGGGTTTTGAGCTACAAACCAACCGACCAGTCTGATTAGTAATAGTTTTTCTGGATTTTTCAACCCCAAAACACTTTGCTATGACATCCCGTGAGGTTATTACATCTTAAAGTCAATTTTCTGGTTTAATCTCGGAAAATCTCATAACTTGAACGGCTGTTTGTTTATATCCAAGTTTAATATTACCTTCCAACCCTCAAGTATTCTTCATTGGATTCTATTTCCACAGAGACGCAATTATAGCTAATAACTAACTAACTAGTAAATAACTAACTAAATTCATCACAATAAAAGGCAATGCGCAATAATGGAACAATGTAATGCAAAAACAAATACAAAAATAATGTTTTAAATTAAAATTTTTATTTGATAATTGTAAAGTTGAATATTATGTTACCAAAAATGGCTCTGCTGTAGTCCAAAGAGACGAATTGAGTTTCTCTGAAAAAAAAAATAGGAATCGAAAACTGTAAAGTGTAATATTATGATACCAAAAATAGCTCTGATGTAGTCCAAAGAGCCAATTTGAGTTTCTTTGGAATAAAATATGAGTTGAAAACTGTATGCGTGTGAATTTACAAGTATTATTATCTACAATAACCTTGTAAGAAATAAATTCTTTACACTTAAGTTACAATTTTTTTAGCACCTGACGATACAATAACTTTAATTGTACTCTACGTTAAAATGACTTATCAGAGTAAACATGATTCTTCATATAAACTTTGGTCTATCATATGGTTGTAATTCGTGGGAGTTTCAGAATACAGAAGAAGCATTATTTTCTCTTTAAATGTCTACATTTTTGGGTTTCTGTAGATGGTCATACTTTTTAATTGGGTCCAATTATCCGAATATTAGCATCATCACAGAGGTAAAACATACATTGATGATTGGCATGGTTTTAACCCTGAGTTTGTTAGTAGTTTGTAAATAGAGTTTGTAAATTCCTCTGAGTAGGCCAGTCGCTACACAAAAAGATCGGCAACGCTGAAGTATTCAAACGTGCTTTGGGAATTTGAGGTAAATATTAACCTAGGTAAAAATACTAACCTAATTTTAAAATTGTTGTTACCGTATATTTTACTTTTTTATGTTATGCCTATAGTCAATAAATGTCATACTACAAAGATGTATTACTTTTTCAAAGCATCAACGTTTTTTTTATATCTGCCTTCGATATTTAGATAACTCTTGTGCGTAACATAAGTTCCAACCCTGCGCATAAAAAAACTACGACGCTACAATTGGCAAGGGTTTAAAACAACCATTCATCATGTACCTGACAAAGAACAATTTAGCCCTCGTGACAAGCTTTTGTATTGAAACATTCGAGTCAGCCGAAAAATCAAACTCTTCGGATTTGTTTTTCTGCCAATTTAACAAAAACAATACTCAATTTATTGTGCCGCAATTTTCGTTTTGAAATTGGAAAATGTTAAAACAATATTTTAGGAGAATACTGTTTACTTTCTCCTCCTATACATATATTAGGCCTATTTGGAGAATGTATTATTTTTGTTAAAATATGTTGTCATTATGCTTTGGGTAGAAATATACGCTTTTAGTAACCTTTTAATTGATACAAGAAAACCTTGATCAATTGATTCCATACAAATATATCTAGGTAATATTTAGTTTTAAATAAATTTAACTATCCGTACCTAATCCATTAATATTATTTGAAGTCATAGAAGGTAAATATATCATAACTGACACAATAATCAGAAAATATTTTGTATTACAAAACGGTGAAGTACACTCTGCTGCAACCAAACAATGTCTTTATTGTTAGGTCTGCTCAGCCCACTATAAAACCAAAGTTGTCTCTCAATTGCCAATTACTGAATGTAGAAACTCAGGTCCTTTCGCTAAGAAAATTATATTATTTGCGTATTTATTTTTCAAAATGCAAAAGGGGACCTCAAATCTACTGGTTGATTTCATTGAACAATGTCACGCATTAGGTGTTTAATAACTATAGACATTTTAGTTATTGAACCATTGCTAACAAATCTATGCTTATTTACAGGACCATTATCAACTTGTTTAAGATCACTGCTAGCTTTTTCAGAACCCAAGAAATTTTTTATGGATTTAAAATTGCTATTTTTATATATGAATAACATGTTTGATATATTGGTGTCTAAAAATCAAATGTTTTTATCATTATTTCTTTCTATATATAAAGACAGTTCAACTTTCCTGGCCAAATAACACTTCGTGTATTTAAGGTTTTAAGTGAGCGTGTTTTCCCCTTACTGTTACATTGCATTGGTGTTATCAGATAGCAATAGTAGGAACAAATTTACACACTTATCTAAATGGAACTTCTGTATTTAATCGTACTAAACAATCTTTTCGTCTATTATCATTTACAAGCAAAATTAAGAATCATAAAAATAAAATAAACCATATTAAAACTAAAAGCCTTAGCCTACTCTTACTGTCAACTCTGCAATATATTTGATAAATAATTTCTCACATTTTCCTTTTTATTTTCTGTATTTTCTTTTAAATGATAATTAAATGAAATGATAATTTTCTTAACGTAACACTTAAGTTTAACCGGCTTTATCAAACAGAATGGTCTTTTGATGGCTATTTACAATCCTATACAAATCTTTAAAATTCAGTTGTTTGCGTATAAACAACACAGCTTTCCATTTGATATTCCTTGAAACAAACTGATTCTTTTTGGTCATAGTGAATAAAACACTTAACATAATCTTTTAAGAAGGATTGTAATGTTAACATTGGCTGGAAGGAGCTGTTTAAACAAGTGTATGGTGAAATTATCAATCACCATAATAATAAGAAGAACCAATTAAAGCTACTATAGGTTTAATGTTAACTCAAAAGAAAAGAGTAAAAAATTCACTTGGGAAAGTTGTTACAAACTTACACACGGTATACATTCTTTCAACACTCTCTAAACATTATTTTATAAATTGAAATAGAGCATGTTTTTAAAAACCTTTCATTGATTAAGATACATGCCTTAATATTATTATTTTCCCTATGTGTTCAAACCTAGGTACTTTTTATAAAAGAAAAGCCGCAGAGGGATTTTATTTTAGACAAATCAACGTATTTGTATTTTACAGGCAAAATCTAGAACTTCGACCTTTGTAATAGCTGATCTTTCTTTTAAAAGAATAATCTTAACAAATGAAGGTATTTAAAACTAAGTGAAATATAGTGTATCCATTGATATACAACAACAGCTTAGTTATATATCAGTGACGTGATTCAGACAAAAACTAATTGATTCCTACAAATCAAATGTAGAACCTCGGACCTCTTACTTTTATAATTCTGTAACTAGCACCAAAGATGATGAGTAATTATGAATATCAATATAGCTATTGTATGAAGTATTTGAAAATTGTTACATCATTAAATTTTTAGGTAAAATATCGTTAACAAATAATATTAGCAGTACATAAAAAGGTGGATACATAGAATATACAAGTACCCATGTGGTAACAGAGCCTCTTACATAATCGATTTTGGGACAGTTGCCTAAGCTCTAAGTCAACTAAAAACCAAGTTGGATTTCTAAGTGCAAAACTTGCTAACTTTGTCTCTGGAGATTGTTTGACTGTGAGCAACTAAGTTAATTTGACTGAGTTTATAAGCTCAGTCTAATGATTCATTATATTTACATGCTTATACCACACATTTATAATTAATAATTAGAATGAAGTTTTTTGCTTTCTTTTAGTTAAAACCGTCCACATTTTGAATATATTGTACAGTAATTAAAAAAAATCATATTTTCAAATAATAATTAAATCTATCTTTTAACGAAATTTACGAACAATTATAAATAAATAAAATCATAAATTGAAATATGAAACAAAATAATTCTGTAAAATCTAGATAACCGTCACTGAAACGTTAAGTTAATATTGGAATCATAATCGAAGGAAAACATTTTAGGCTATATAGTAGATGCGACGAATTGATGTAACCGCCTTTAATATATTCTGTGAATTTAGGGTCAATTACTTCAACTTTACTTTGTTATACAAATATTATATTTAAAAGTCTTGGCGGATCAACATAACAATACATTTAATTAAAAACGCATTGGCTTAAAGTTAATTCTACTTGTAACGAGAACAGAAAAGAAACCGCATTTACATTTCAGCCAATAATTTAATAAGCTAAATCTTCCGACGTCGCGTCGTTCCGTTCATCGGATTTGCAGAAAGCAGAAATGATTGAGTTTATTGAATTATTCCTCTCCCCAAGGAATATTAATTATTTGCATTTTCAAGAATAAATTACTCTTTTCCAGTCTAATACTTCTGTACCTCAAAGAAAATCCTCTAATAGTATTTTTATAACTGTGTTGTAACAAAAGTTTCATTTTTTAAATACACTTTAATAAAGAACTACACAGTTTGATGTGTTTGCAAAAAATGAATTGTTGTTATTTCAACCTTTTGAATATTCATAACATAAACATAACAATAATATAAATATAAAAATACAAAACAATTCTATAAAGTTTAAGTATAGTTTTGGAAAATGACAACAAGTTAAACAAAACAAAACAAATTATTTACTTTCAGGAGTGAACGGGGTCGTGAGGGGGGGGGGGGTTATTAGGTATTATTCGTTTTCCGAAAAAAAGTATGACATTGATTTATACATAGTTGTACAAATAGTTAGTTATAAATAGTTGTAAAATAGTTAGGAAAACAATGTGTGCCTTGTATTTAATTAGGTTCAAAATATTATTTTTCTTTCACTGTGGTTTACTGCCCTTCCATTTTTGTACAAACTTATCAATATTTTTAACATTTAACTTTGTAATCTATATTAATCCTTTTGGATTCAATTCTTTGTAATGTATTATTTATTTTCATTATGACTCAATGGTTTCACTAAACCTTTTTTAAAATGTGCTTTTCTAAAAGCTGTGATTATATGCGATACAACAGTATTCGAGGAAATATTTATTGATTTTCTTTCTTAGGCAAAGGTGCCCTAGCTAATGATAATTTAATCAGTGATTAATGGATTTTTTCTCAAGTGATTTGCCATAGTCTGTTATGAAATATTCCTAACATTAATTAATTTAAAGGGACATCAATAGATAATGCACTTATTTAGGCCTTCGAAAATATCCAAATGTATCCTTATATATTATATATCCTTATATATTATATATCCTTATATACTTACTTATTTAGATTATGAAAACTAAAGTAGGGAACCTAAATTTGTCCTTCTTATAAAAAAACTATTTTATGTGCTTATCTTCTTCAGTAGAAAAATTGTAAACTTTGTAGGTTATATATCAGAAGTAATCGTATTGTTGTAATAGGGCAGATAGTTACGGAACCTTTTTATAAATTCAAAAGAATATAGTTTGATCAATATAATCTTTATTTTATTTATATATATATTTATATGAATGTTTTTCTTTCGACCCGTATTTAAGATTGAGAATCAGCATGTATATCCCACACTGTATGTCACACTAAAAAGTAGGTTTTTACCCTAAGGTGAATTGGACAAACTTGTGATGAACCATATATTCTGTTTGTAATCCTCTTACGAAGAAATATAACATTGGTGTATATTATGTAACCCTACAGCAGTATAATAGGGTTGAATTTACTGAAATAATTTAAAATATTTGGCAATTTATTCTCCATTTTACTACTCTCTATTTCAAAGATAAACTGCGTACGTTATTGTGACGTGGGTGTTGAATTATTGCTGAAACTTTAGCTAAGTTTCCCACAAGACTTGAGAACTTTGCTAATGAATACAGAGCTTCCCGTGATGTCAAGAAAAAATTGAGTGAAAACTATGACACTGTTAATAGCCCTAGAATCAACAGAAGCATAGACTAACCTAATTTCGTTGAATATAAAGTAATTTTGCAGTTGTTACTTGCAGCTAGAAAATAAAATTCCAGTCAGGGTTAACATAATAAATCCCATTATGTTGAGAAATATTAAGTTGGAAGTTAAAAAAACATAGGAAACAACGACATCGTACAACAAACACAAAGTTTATTCTCTCTACTTTGTTTACAATATTTGGTTTGACCACCAAGCGATAACATGGCGGGATATGTACATTGGGATATGTGTTGTATTTATACATCATATCTAAAGTACTATATACATTTGTACATCACTTATCCATAGTTTTACACATTATTTCCTTTGACTACAAAATTGTATAGGATTGCTTACAAACCGAGAAAACTATATAAAAGATTTTCAAATATGGTCTAAAATGAATAATGTTCTAAGTTTAGGACGTGTAATATAACAAATTCTTCAGTGAAATAAACTAATATCATCAAATTAACTTAGATATTTTAAAATAGTAAAGTACAAAGTACAACTTTGAGTACCCAGCCTATGTTCATACATAATTAAAGATACACCCTAAAATGTTAACAGCTCAACAACACCTATAAAATATATATTGTACTATCAATATACCTAATAGTTACTTTAACCTTGAAGGTAGCAAACATACCTTACAGTGTCAATCTTAAGTAGTAATTAAAGCTATAGACTGCGTCATGTTGCTCGGTATGGGCTATGATATGTGTGTTTTGAGTTAGAGTTAAGCAACAGTTAGGTAAAAGCGTCACACCAACACGTAGCAGTTAAACTGTAAAAATCAAAATAACATACTTAACATACTGTATGTAAAACTTGTGTTGTTAACAAAGAATACACTTCTTGTGATACACAAATAATAAACCACTTTAATATACAAGGTTTTTAGAAGCTTTTGAGTTTAAAGTTCAAGCTAATAGATAAAAAAAATATTACGTAGGACATTAGTTTTGTTTCTCTGGCCGATTTGCTTATCGCATTTTTCAATATAGTATTATCAGAATCTGATCTAATTGAAGTTTAGCTTGTTACGAAAACTTAATGCAGTTCAAACTTAAAATAAACATAATTTCATAACAGTAGTGGATACATAGGGCTGCTGGGGAGTGACGTCACAAGAGCCATGTGGTGCTTAATTGACGGTTAAGCATCTGGTGGTAATGGTGCGTGACCTAGCACGTGGTGTGGTGGGTTACGGTATGGTGACGTCATGATGACGACATGCTGAGGTGTGAAAGTTAGGTGGATCGATATTTTCAAGGTTATTGTTGTGGTTTAAAAAAACAGCATATCGGTAAAGGGATAAGTACCGATATGCTGATTTTTAAATTCTTTATTGAAAAATCAAAATTGACATACGAGGAATATAATTGTTTTCAAACTTAAACCTAATACAGATCTAAGCTAAACTAAACATTTGGATCATAGAGTTAGGTCTACTACAGTAACAACAGTTGTCAAATTGTCATCCACACATGTCGCAAGCGAAACAGTGTTTGCATTGGTAAGAAGAGTAAATTACGATTTTTTTGTCCATGCATATTATACACTCAAAGTTTGCTTCTTTTATTGGAAACATAGTAGGAATTTTGTTAAATTTGAGAAATTAGCTATATATACGACATAAAACTGTTGGAGATAACTATTTGTACATGTTACCTTTGCAATGTTTGCGATATAATTTGTTGTTAATGAGATGTTGTCTTTAGCTAGTTCCACTACAGACTAATGAGAGACCCATCATACACATTCTTTTATGCTGTTTATGATTGCTATCTGGTATACAGCAAACATTCGCAATTGAAATATTTCCACTTTTGTCTTTGCATTTTATAAGATCGTCAAGTGAAAAGTTTGTTATTATGTACATATTACGAAAAGTGTTTGGATTTTGGTTTGCAATGTTTCTGTGAGAAAACTTATTAAAAACCACTATTTTATTATGTCACCATTATAAACATAAATTCAGAACTAAACTAAAATATCACTTTAATCCTGCAAGGTGTATCAGCTATTTAACTGGTATGGAAAAGTAATGTACACAGTGTTTCTACTTCTTCGTGAACAGTTGGCGGTACATGCGGGCAGAGCATTGTTCCACTAATTACAACCATGTGCCACATTTGCAACATAGTACCTTATATTTCTAAGACTTGTTTATTCATCCAAATCGTTATGTTTTTGAATGATTTTTAAAATAACAAACATTTGGTATATTGTACATTGCTTAATGTTAGACGTACAAACGATCAAGCTATATAAAAACAAATTTCCCACTCTTTACCCTATAATTTACTATTTATTTAAAGCAAATGTTAACTCTCATTACTCTTGGTTGTATTGTAATCCAACGTATTTCTGTTTATCGTTTGTCCTTTTGTGAAACTGTTTGAATGTTTTTTTATTGCTAGTTGTAGTACAGAAAACTATTCAATTTAACTAATTCCACTGTTAAATATGTTCAAATGTTAGGTAAGGCTTCTTTCACCGTCAACCAGTCTTTCTAATATATCCATCACTTCCTTGCTAAATATGGATCTTTTTACACTAGATGATATTATATTTATTTGTTCTGGAATGTCTTGATGTAATGCTCTATTGTAGCTCAGATAAGGAATATTATCTGTAGTGGATGAAATAGTGTTATCTTGTATGTTGTTATTATTTAACTTTGAATTGTTGGATTCCATTTGTCTGTCTCTAGTGAAACCACTTTATGCGAGTTTACCAATCAGATAATATAGATGTACTGGTACATGTATAAATAATCAAGGTGTATAAGCTAAAAATACCCTCCTCAATACTGATATCTTCAATTAATTTTAATACAAATTACTGATTTTAGCAAACAATCTTTTTTAATAAGATGTTGTCTTTAGCTAGTTTCACAACAGACTGATGAGAGACCCGATCTTAAACCTTCTTTTATAGTTTTTTCTAATGGCTACATAGAATCATTGTTTATATACAACAAACAGTCGCAATTGAACTATTACCACTTCTGTCTTTACATTTTATGAGATCGTTAAGTGAAAAGTTTGTTATTATGTACATATTACGAAAAAGTGTTTTTTGATTTTTTGGTTTGCAATGTTCCGTACATAAAACTTAATATAACCACTATTTTATTATTTTACTATTACAAACATAAAATTCAGATCCAAACTAAAACAACACTTTAATCCTGCAAGGTGTATCAGCTGTTTAACAGTTGGCGGTATGCGGGCAGAGCATTGCTCTACTAATTACAACTACGTGCCGCGGTTTAAACATAGTACCTTGATATTTCTATTTCAACAAGACTCACCCATTCATTCAAATCTATATGTTTCGAATGGTTTTTTCAAATAACAAACACTTGGTATACTACACATTGTTTAATCTACAACAAATAACCACTCATATACATAAAAAAATCGCTTCAATACAAAATCAACAGTAATATATAGCAATGAATGTTCCAGTAAAAATTGTGAATAATTCTTATAACAGTTTGTGACACAATTGGTATTCAAGTTTACCAATCAAATCGTAAAACATATAATGGTAGATGTACAAAGCGATCAAGCTATATAAAAAAACCAAATTTCCCACTATCTACACAGTTATTTACTATTTAATAAAACAAATGCCAACTCTTATCAAATATTCTTGTTTGTATTTATAAAATTCAATGTCCAGTTCTGTTTATTGTTTGTTCTATGTTTGTCCTTTATGCGATAAAAATTAGTGGAAAGTGGTTTTTGGTTTTGTATTGCTACCTGTGGTACAGAAAGCTATTTAATTTAACTATTTTCACTATTAACTATTTTCACATGTAACGGTTTCTTTTACCGACAACCAGTATCTCTAATACATCTAACACTTCCATGCTAAAGTCGGATCCATTTTAACTGGATGATATTATATATATGTATATATATTTGTTGAATATATGAGTGTCTTGATGTAATGGTCTGTTGTAGATCAAGATGAGGAATATTATCTGTAGTGGATAAAATAGTGTTATCTTGTATGTTGTTATTATTGTACTCTGAATTGTTGGATTCAATTTGTCTGTTTCTAGTGTAACCACTCTATGCGAGTTTACCAATCAAACAATATAGATGTATTGTTACATGTATTGTATAAACAACCAAGGTGTACAAAATAAAATCCCTTCCTTCAATACTGTTATCTACAATTAATTTTAAAGCAAATTTGCGTTTTTTAGCAAACAATCTTTTACATTATATAAACCTACTGTGAGATATTTATATTAACACTATCACGTAAGCTACAACGTGTCATCAAGAGGTTGTGTACAATCCCTAACAAAATTGTTGACTTGCAAATTGTTTGTTATTTTAAAACCAATTCTGAAAAATATCCTTTTAATTCAAATGAAAACAAAATGAATTGACAAAGCGTGTAGACCAAAACTAATGCGGGTACTGGTAATTTCATTGTTTCAACGGTAGCTTCTCCAGTTAGTGAAGATCCCTGTAACGCCCGCATGTGTTTCAACGGTTCGTTCTTCGTGATAGAACATAGAACATCTATGCTCATCTATGCAATGTTCCAATCCAGAGAGCTGAAACGTTCAATCACCCCACTGTCATTGAGAAAATACTCTTTACTTGGTTCTTTTACGTCGAAGTAAAAAACATCGCAGCAAGCTAGATCTTTAAAGTTTTGTATTCAGAACGTTTCTATCTGGAACATTATAAAGTAAAACTATTTGACCATTGCAAACATTCATTAGTTAATTGTTAAATAGTGAAAGGATGGTAAAAGTAATATTCTACAGTTAGCCTGTTTGCAGCTAGATTCAGTCGTATATTTCAGTTTGAATATTTCAGCAGTTCTCAAGACATTTCATTATCACAGGTAAATATTAATTGTATATAAATATACATAAGGTATAGTTTGATTCTTTTTAGCTAGAAGCTTGAAGATTAAGGCTGGTTATTATTTATTCTACATAATCTAGAGGTTATTCATATTGCAATGCTAATTTATATTTGAGTAACGAGCATTTCACATGTTTATTTTCTGTAGCTCTATTCCCTCCTACTACGTGAAGGCGATTTCTACGAAACACTAATCCTCTGTTAATAATGAACGAATTTTTTTACAAACGATGTGTCAAAATTAAGCATTTTTTGTTTATGTAGACGCCCTTTTTCACAAATTCCTGTAATAAAAGTTCTCAGGCTTTACCCCACGGGTCATCAAAAAATCTCAATGTATTTCTTATGAAGAAAAGATTATTTTTTACTTAAACAGATGAATAATTCGTAATACTAATTACAGCTGTTCATAGTAAACACGTGATACACACAAAAACGTATGTTTTCAGTTTTGATAACAACTGTATCCGAGTGATTCATTACACCATTTTTGAGTTGGCTCTTTTAAGTAATTGGAAATTACGACTATTATTCGTTTTAAATTAAGGTTTGGAATACATTGCAATTTCTCGAATTCGGTTTGTTATGCACGCCATTTCGCTTTCCCATGTGTATTGCCCAAACTATTGTATTGTTTCAAACTAATTTACCTGTATAAGTAAAATTTCAAATTCTGTTTAAAAAAATCATAATGTTTGATCATTCTTACGTATATCTCAGAGGATTAGAAACCTTAGCGTTTTCAATGGCCAGTGGATTGTTGCAAGACAATTTAAAATAAATTAAAATTCCATATACCAACCATACCAACCTCTCATCCTGTCTTATTCTTTGCATGATAGAGCAATTGATTTTTGTAGTAGGCTATCATAGTTTGTTTTTCCTTTATTACTTTCACGCATGTTAAAAGAATACAGTTGTGCACTTGGCTTTTTAGTACTTGGCTTTAGTAGTTTGTTTCTTTACTCCGTGTTTTTTTCATGCATGGTAAAACAAAATAGTTATGCACTAGGCTTTGGGGTTTTTTTTAATTTACTTATGACCTTGACCTAGATTCGTTTTATAGACAAAAGAAACACATAATGTTAAACTAAACTATTACATAAGTTAATAAGTTAAGTTAATTCTAATGTTTTGATAAACAATGATTTCTGAAAAATGTGAGTTTTAATCCTTACATTGTATAAAAAACACTTTGTGTTGTCGGTGGGGGAAGTGAGGGAATCATATATAAGACAGCTGTGGTCATAAGTGGGAAACATTTGTAGAATACACTTAAAACCAGATCAGCTTTGAAATATGATAAACTATTTACAAGAAATATTTATGATATGTAACTGTTAGGTACGTAATCTATGAGTTGAGTCTTTTAAACTCATGGGAAATTATGACTTTTAATCGTTTTTAAATAAGTTATTTGTTTTTAAATAACTACTTTACTTCTTTGCAATTGTTCGATTTCGAGCAACATGTACACGTTCGGCCGCTTAGAAAGCGACCTCCTTTAGCATTGGTTTATCATTAGCGCACAGGTCGTTTTCTAAGCGGCCGAACTATAGTTCATTATTACTTTAGTGATATCAGGAGTAAGTACACATGCAACCCTGGATGAGGAAACTCTCATTCGTATTAGAGACCCTCCTCATTCTAAGTTTTTATTTTTATTATTATTGGTTTAACCCTGTCATACATCCCAGCTCCAAGAGAGATGGGGAAGGGAGGGGGAAGTTACTTACATTGAACATACTTTTTTTATATGATAAATAGTAAAAAGTAGTGGAGAGTGGCTATATAAGAGAGAGATTCTTCAACGTATGTCAATCGCACTTCCATTTCAACTCGAAACGAGTGTTCCAAGATGAGGAAAGAGGCAAGGAATGCTAGAGAGAGGAAAAGAAATGAAATACTTAATATTGCATATGAACAATTGCGAAGTAAACTACCTTTTGTAAAAAGAAGTGATTCCAAATTTAAAACTCTACAACTAACCATAAAATACATTAGAATCCTAGAATTGCAATTGGAGCAAGCTGTATCACTTGGATTGTCTGAAACTCCACTTACAATAATGGGAATATAAAAAAATGTGTTTTAACTTCTTACCACACTAAAAACCGAGTGAAACAGTTGTAATGAGAACAATAATGTAGTATATAAATATATCTCATAGCAAAATGATCAATCTTTTATACTTTCACCTCTTACTCCAACCTTCCTTCTCCCACCCTTTTTAATGGATATATAAGGAGGTCCGTCACACTATAAGTCATTCACATTCTTACCATCAGTCACTATTAACCTTCGACCATGGCACCCAAAGAGAATATCTTTCCTAACGTACTGAATATGTTATTTAATATTTCTCAAGAAAACGATAGTGAAGAAGATGAAGAAATTGAAGACGAATTTGAATTGGATGTTTCATATGAAGAAGATGCTAATGAACAAAATAATGCAGAAAACACATTTGAGGAAGAAATTGAGTTGAGTAATTCTAAACTAATGAATGGAAATCCAGACTCTTTGGACATTTACAAAAATGTATGCTTAGAAGAAATGGAAAGTTTTAACCACCAAGAAACTCCAAGATGTAGCAATATAGAAGAACTAATTTCGAATGCTGCGAGAGGGGTTTATCCTGTTTGCCGTAGATTATTTCCTTCAGATTCTGATGATGAATCTGAATAAATTGTATTAAAGACTAGACTTAAAAAATACAAAAAAAATTAGAATAGTTCATTTTATGGTTATTATAGTGAATCATTTAATGATGTATTCTTGTTAAAAAAAAAATTATCATTTGACCTTGACCTACTTACAAGCTATTGAAGATAATTGGTTTGATTTTGAAAGTCACACTTTAAAACATAAAATATCCTAGTTTATCCCCTTCCACTTAGAGATATTATACCCCCTCCCCTACCTCCCTCCACCTTATTTGGTATAAAAGAGAGACGATTTCGTAGGGTGTCATTATTAACGGATGAACTATTGTCGAGTTAATACCCATACCATGTTCCGTTGCAATACTTGTGAAGCATTATTTAAAGATGAACTGCTTTTAAACATTCATGAAGAAATCGAACATAATATAGACGTAATAGAAATTGATAGGAATGAAGAACAACTGGAAGCAATAGATCATATATTAGCTCAACACGAATTTTCAAGAACTATTGGTAAAGATCCTACCTACAACATGTTTCGATGCAATACTTGTGCAGCATTATTTAAAGATGCGTTGCTTTTGGCCATTCATGAAGAAATTGAACATAATAGAGTTGGAATTGAAATAGATCAAAATGAAGAAGAACAACTGGAAGCAATAGATCAAATGTTAGCTCACCACCAAGTTTCAAGACCAAGTGTAATTCATTATGCACCAGCTCCACCAGTTGAGGTAGAATTACACGCCCATGCACTACCTGGTAGTGTTGTAACACACTTTAAGATTGATAATGCGAAATTGAAACTTGAAGAATTTATGAAAAGTGCAAAAAGGTTGGTAGTAAATACTTTGCAGAGTGAATTAAAAAGATTAAATTTTATAAAGTTTGGGCTGTTACTAGATGCTACGTTTACAAACACGCAAAATGAAATTTCTCCAAGAGGCTTCCTTACAAAAAATAGAACCGCTATGTTTTCAACAGACATTGAACAAGTTGTATCTGAATGTTTTGAGGAACTCTTGACTAAATTACAAGAACATGAAGGAAGAGGTTCTGGATGGGGTTTGTTAGACATAACAGGACTAGACATCAGAGTACACAAACATGGGTATGGAATTCGAGGAAGCAGCTACATCCCTCTACCAAAGAAAATAAGCTCAACCAAATCTTGTATCAACGTGCAAAACGAAGATAACGAATGTTTTAAATATGCGATGCTTGCAAAATATGTTAAGAATACTCCAAAAAATCCTAGCCGACACTATCACAATGTTCAGCATAAATACAACTTCCAAGGGGTAACCTACCCCGTTTCTTTATCATGTATCTCCAAGTTTGAAAAACAAAACCCAAATGCATCCGTAAACGTTTTTGCTTTAGATTCGTCTAACAACGTGTACCCTCTGCGAATTACAACGTCTGAACGTGTAGATCATACGGACTTGCTCCTTATAAATAAAGGAGATATAAACCATTATGTATATATCAAAGACTTTGCAGCTCTTGTATCTAAACAGTTGTCTAAATATAAAGGAAGAAAAACAATATGTAAAAGGTGTTTTTGTTATGTAAATAAATCTTTGGAAAGAGGAGGTTCACGATGGCTATTGGAACATCAACTTCTATGCACTCAAAAAGATACTGTAAAAATCAAATTACCAGATCCTAGTAAATCAAACATTGTCTTTAACAATACTGTTCAACAATATCGCATACCTTTAGTAATCTACGCAGATTTTGAATCGACATTGATTCCCATCGAGCTTTCAGATTGCGAAGCTAATAGACGAACCAAGTACCAAGCACATAAACCAAATAGTTTTTGCTTACTTATAAAATCAACATTGAATGAAGAACATCTACAACGCTTTGGTTTGACATCGCAGCCGCAATTGTATCGAGGTGAAGACGCCGCTAAGTTGTTTATGGATACCCTCTACGATATCGCTAAAAAAGTCGAAAAGTTGTATAATGGTATAATACCAATGAAGGTACTTGAAGAAGAACAGCTCGTACAACACGAATCAGCAGCATTATGTTACCTTTGTAAGAAAGAATTTACTGAGGATAATGTGAGAGTCCATGACCACGATCATCTCAGTGGCGATTATAGAGGACCTGCTTGCAATAGTTGCAATCTAAACTATAAGATACCACGGTTCATCCCTGTAGTTTTACACAATCTTAGTGGGTACGATGCACATTTCATAGTTCCAGAACTAGGAAGAGATGATGGGCCTATCGATGTTTTAGCTACCAGCACGGAAAAATTCATTAGTTTCTCTAAAAAGATTGGAAAAATGAAACTTCGATTTATTGATTCTTTCAGGTTTATGCCATCAAGTCTTATGAAATTATCGGAAAACCTAAAAAGAGATAATCTAGTAGAAACACTTAAGATTGTTCCTCCTGAGAAGATTAATTTAGTGCTGCGTAAAGGAGTGTTCCCGTACGATTATGTTGATGGGTTACATAGATTCAATGAGACTTCACTTCCTGCTCGTCATCATTTCTACAATAAGCTCAACGAATGTGAAGTTACATCGGAGGATTATGAGCACGCTTGTAGGGTATGGAACGAACTGAATATGAGGACCCTTGGAGAGTACTCTGATTTCTACGTAAAACTAGATGTAACCCTTCTATGCGACGTAATGGAAGAATTTCGAAACACTTGTTTGAATGCATATGGGTTAGACCCACTCCATTCTTACACGTCTCCAGGTTTAGCTTGGCAAGCCATGTTAAAAGAGACACAATGCAATCTAGAACTGCTTACAGACATTGACATGTTGTTAATGATTGAATCCGGCGTTAGAGGTGGTTTAACTCAAAGCGTAACCAGACACGTTAAAGCTAACAACAAACATCTTCCTAACTATGATGAAAAAAAAGACTCAGTATACTTAGGGTACTTTGACGCGAATAATCTTTATGGATGGGCTATGTCCAAACCGTTACCATATGGCGATTTCAAGTGGGTTGATCCAGACTCCATCGGCGATATATCCCTCATTTCAAAGTATGGCGATACCGGATATATTTTGGACTGTGACTTTGAATATCCAGAAGTCCTGCACGATCTTCATTACGACCTTCCGCTCCTAGCAAGGACCGAGGTACCTTCAAATGGAAAATTTCCTAAATTAATGATGACACTTTTTAACAAACAACGTTATGTTGCTCACTTCTGGGTGGTTCAACAAGCTATCGAACTCGGTCTTCATCTTACAAAAGTCCATCGAGCCATTCAGTTTTCTCAATCCTGTTGGTTAAAACCATATATTGATTCCAATACAACACGAAGAACAGCAGCCACGTCGACCTTTCAAAAGGATTTTTTTAAACTAATGAATAATGCAATTTTTGGCAAAACCTTGGAAAACAAAAGAAAACATAAAAATGTAAAACTAGTTACAAATGCACGGAAATTACAAAAACTAGTTCAACAACCTAATTTTAAAACGTCAATTATTATAAACGAAAGCCTTGTTGCGGTGTGTATGAATAAAACAACTGTAAAGATGGATCGTCCTCTGTATGTAGGTATGTCTATACTTGACATTTCTAAAACGCATATGTATGACTTCCATTACAACAAAATGGTTGCTTACTACGGAAGGGACAACATTGGTATTACATACATGGATACCGACGCATTCAACTATTGGATAAAAACCCTGGATATGTATGAAGATTTAAGAACCTTTCCACACAAGAATGACTTTGATTTTTCCGATTACCCAAAGAATCATTCCAACTACGACGAGAAAAATAAGAAAGTATTAGGCAAGTTTAAGGATGAAACGAATGGTATACCTATGGAAGAACATGTTTCTCTCATGTCAAAATTATACGCATTTAAACTATTTAATCCTAACATTGTTGAGGACGATAGGATTGTCAAGAAAGCAAAGGGAATCAATAAGCTTTATTTAAAGAAGAAATTGAGCTTTGAACAGTACAAGAAATGTTTGTTTGAAAATAAAAGCGTCACTGCAACCTTCAACACCATCAGAAGCTTAAACCATAATCTGTACAGTGTCACAGAAGTGAAGAGAGCATTGTCTGCAAATGACGACAAAAGAGTGATTCTCGCTGACGGTATTCACACTTTACCATATGGTCACTATTCCCTTATGCCTATTACCAGATAATGTTTTCCTAATGATTAATATCAAACAGGCATGACATAAATAGTTTGACGACAGGTAATCTTCAGTTGCACTTTGGACCTAAGGGAGTAAACATAGAACATGGATCTAAAAAGCAAGATTGTAAATGAGCTGCATAAACCCGCAAGAATAAACTTTCCAAGAAGAAATACTGTGGTTAAGGGAATAAATGATTTGTATCAAGCAGATTTAATCGAAGTTAGACCGTATAGCAAAATAAATAAAGGATTCAATTATATATTGACAGTTATAAACTGTTTTAGCAAGAAAGCCGATGCCTTTCCGCTAAAAGACAAATCGGGCTCAACAGTTGCCAAAGCCATGGAAACTATCATTCAAAGAGATAAAAACACAATAAAGCATCTACAAACTGACGATGGTAAAGAGTACTTCAATAAACACTTTCAACAAATAATGAAAAAACATAACATAAACCACTACTCTACAAAGTCTGAGAAAAAATCGGCAATTATTGAAAGATTTAATAGAACCCTTAAAGGAGCGATGTACAAGATGTTTTCAAACAGAGGTTCGCATATTTGGTATGATGTTTTAACAAAGCTAATAAATGATTATAATAACAACTACCACAGAACGATTGGTATGACACCGAATGAGGTAAACGAGGACAATGAAAAACTCGTTTTACAAAACATTACTCACAATACTAGACCGAAGATAGAAAAAAGAAAGCCTGCAAAGTTTTATGTCGGTGACAAAGTCAGAATAAGTAAATACAAAGGAGTGTTTAGCAAAAAATACTTACCGAATTGGACGAATGAAGTATTTACTGTCTATAAAGTGCAGCCAACTCTACCCGAAACATATATTTTGAAAGATAATAGAGGACAATTACTGCAAGGTGGGTTCTACGGTCATGAAATGTTAAAGTCCACAGTCGGGGATGTTTATCTCGTTGAGAAGGTGTTAAAACGAAGTAAAGACAGAGTCTTAGTGCGTTGGTTGGGTTTTAAAGAAAGTGAAGACTCATGGATACCCAAAAAGGACTTGATCTAGACCAATCAACCAGTCAATCTTGAACCATCAAAGAGGAACATGGAGATAATACATCATAAGGAGCATTTCGACATAGACAATGTAGACCGATTGACTGTTGATAATGTTAATAACAACGAGGGTAGACATGGTCTGTTGTTTCCTAATACGGTTCGTTGCATTGTGACAGGTCCATCAAACTGTGGAAAAACAAATGTGGTGTTTAACATGATTACCAATCCAAAAGGATTAAGGTTCAATAACATATATATATTTTCAAAGTCTTTACAACAACCAAAGTATCAACTTTTAGATAAAATCCTATCCGAAGTACCAGATGTCAAATTTTTCAAATTTAATGCAAGCGAGAATATAATGCACCCGAACGAAGCTAAACCATACTCTATCTTTATATTTGATGACGTATCCTGCGAAAATCAGGACGCAGTTAGAAATTACTTTGCTATGGGTAGACATAATAATATAGACTGTATATATATAGGCCAGACGTATAGTAAAATTCCAAAGCAATTGATCAGAGATAACGCTAACTTTATAGTTATATTCAAGCAAGATGATACAAACCTAAAACACATTTATAACGATCATGTTGGTGCAGATATGAGGTTTGAACAATTCAAAGAGCTTTGTGGGAAGGCTTGGGCAGATAAATATGGGTTTTTAGTTATTGACAAAGACGAACCTGTGAAAAACGGTCGATATCGAATCGGATTTGATAAATTTGTTTTAATACACTGAAAAAAATTGAGATGGACATTATTATACCTGTGTTCAAGGTGCGAACATGGTTAAGCAAGAAAATTTGTTAAAAGAGATTAAATCTCTCAGTGATGCTATTAGGCGAAAAAATAGAGCATTGAGGTTGGGTATAAATGAAAGGGATGCATTTTTAGAATCAACATTTAAACCTGTTATCGAACCCATAAAAGAGATGACGCAAAAGCTGAGAAAACTTGGACCTTCTACAGAAGGAGAAATTATTCTTCCGTTATCTAAATATGAAGAGGAACAACATGAAATAGATCGTTATGAGGATACTGAATTATCCGAAGAGTCCGACGCATCTGAACCGATGGAAGATGTTAGGGATAAAGACATAACGGAAGAGGACGAAGAAGTCTCAGAGGTCGAAAGAAAAGAGGAGGAAATAACCAATCCATCAAACATAAGCAAGTTGGGCACAGAAATAGCATCCAAAGGTGAACTTGGAAGGAAGTATGTATTGAAAATGTTACACTCAACACCAGCTAACAGGAATTATCATGTTTACGGAGCGAGGCTAGAAAGAAAAGGAATGATGATCGGTAACAGTCTACTCGATGTGGATGAGGATGATAACATTTTAATTGGTGATAAGAAGTATAAAGGTACTCTGGGATTGTTTGAATTAATATTTAGAAGCAAACCGAGTAGATACAGTGCAAGAGACTTGAAACATTTCAAAACTATTTGTCACGATACAAACACTCATAGAAAAGGATATTTACCAGACAACCCGATATATAGAAATCGATCGGAAAAGTATAGAAACGTAATATCTGACCTGTTTCCGTCTAAAAAAAATCCATTAAAAAGAAGAGCTATTTCTTCAGCTGAAATAAACATACAACACAAGAAAATAAAAGTGAATAGTCCAACACCTTCAGGCGAAGGACTGTTAAAAAACACTTACAGCACAAACATAATCTATTACAATGATGCAAATAAATTAGTAGATCGTATGAGATTAATACATGAAGCAATAGAAGCAGGCCACACGGGTCTAGAAAACGAATGGGTGGCTTTAATTGATGAACTACGAAACAGACAAATAATAGTATAGAAGGAATGTATAAACACATTTGGTCAAGCAAATAATTAGCAGTTTAATTATGAGTGTGGATAAGTTTGGACGATATTCCGATCAAGGCATTAGATCGAGGTCTAATGCTAAAGGAGACAGGTTACCTGTAACACCGAATGGTGACTACGATATCGGTAATAAACGTTTACAATTTGTAAACGACCCTATTGAGAGTAAAGATGCTGTCAATCTACAAACATTACTACTGGAAACCTCAAACAGTCTTAAACTTAACGATGGTAAGGATTACAACTGTGGAAGTAGAAAATTAACAGAAGTCGGTCCTCCGGAACATTTTGATGACGCTGTTAACGTAAACTATATTGTAAGAGTTTTAAGTGAAATATTCTTTGATTTTTATAACCTTTTGGTAGTAAACAAACCGAAGATTGAAAAAAACAAAAAAGAAGAGTGGATCAACACGTATATTGTGCAAAAGTACTTTATTGATCATAAAACGATGAAATTCCGAACCTCTCTTTAAAATATAAAACAACCAGAGATCACCAAGAGTTAAACATTCCTTACAAAGAACCCGTATAGTACACTGTACTTGATATATCGCTATTGTGCTATAAATACCGATGATAGAGGTTACTCGTACCAGTCATCATCCAGAGCTATATAAGGAAGGAGGAGGAGTTGTGTCTTCAGCACTATCTCTACTGACGAAGCCTTTACGACATATCCCTTTCGGATCAATAGTTAATAAATCAATTGATTTACTGCCTGTTGAATTGCACATTCCTGGTTATCAATATTGCGGCCCGGGTACTAAACTGAAGAAACGCTTGGCAAGAGGTGATCCTGGAATAAACAAGTTAGATCAAGCGTGTAAACAGCACGATATATCGTATTCGAAGTTTACGGATTCCACAAACAGATCGATAGCTGATAGAGTACTTGCTGAAAAAGCTTGGCAAAGAGTAAAATCGAGTGACGCCAGTGTTGGTGAAAGAGCAACAGCGTTAGCGGTCGCAGCAGCAATGAGGGGAAAAACAGCAATAGGAGGTGGAAGAAGAAGAAGAAGAAGAAAAACATCTACAAAAAAACGTGGAGGTAATATAAGAAGGAAGCGAAGATCTAACACTGGCAAGAGAAAATCTAAGCAATCACTATGGTCAATGTTAAAAAAAGGTCAAGGACTGTATCTAAGACCGTATCGTGCGTATTAAATAAAAAGAACCAATTAATCATTCCTAATAAAGCGTTGACTAATAAAGACTTATTTCAATATGCATCTTGTTTAAAGATTCCTTTCTTCAGAGGAGTTTTTATGAAGGACGGGCTACCTAATAAAATGTGGAAAAAT